>NC_137456.1:192325754-192827236 GCF_964235325.1 Thermobia domestica
ACATTCGAAGCATTTCCTTTCAATTCTGTGATTGTGAAAATGTCAAATGCTATGTGAAATTTAGCTATGTGAAAATGTGAAAATGTGAAAATGGCTATGTGTAAATTAGCAACTGCTCATGAACTCTTCTACCAAGATTCTTAATAGATCAGAATCACACCCATCAACAGCTACAGTTTTCCTGTTTCTAGTTTCTTCCATTTTTCTTGTCCATATACAGCTACCTTTTGTCCTTCGAAAACTGTTTGGATCATTTGATACCGTCTAGTATAGATCTCCAATTTTCTCAAGAACTGTGATTGAATTGTCGTGGCTTCAATGGCAGCATTAAATTCGATCATGGCAGATATTTCCAGAAACCTTTTTTTTTTCTCTTTCGGGACTTTCCATGTCTAATTGTAATTTATATCCATAACATATAAGGTGAAAATAGAGTTTAACATGATTTATTTCGTACTTAAAACAGAATTGAGTGTCCATTTTTAGTCCGCACCATTGCGTGTAGAAGGCCTCTTCCTCCTACGTGTGGGTTTTAACCCACAAACGCCCCTTGTGCCACAAGTGACCCATTTTATAATTCACTACGTTACATAGGCTTTATCATTCATTTAGCCAAACCCCCGTTGTTCCACTTCAGGCACACTACCCGTTCTCTTGTTGTACGAATTTCGTTTAGTTTTCTTCTCAGGTTTTCGATGTAACACGGTATTGTTCAATGCAGTTGGTAACGATAATACTGATCTTGGGTGTTTTTGGGTAATTCACATAACAATAGAGATTCTGCAATATTCACCGCAGTCGAAATGACATTCTTGCGCATAAAGATATTATCACACAAGGAAGTTCAACTTGTCTCTCTAATGATAAACTAATGCCCACGAAAGTACTGTATGACTTCTGTTATCGTAACAGTATTTGGGAATTAAGGCTTAATCTTGCTAACGTTGTGTCTGACGTTGAGTTAATCCCCGAGAAATTTCCGTGGCCTACATTAAGCATTGTTCGATAATCATATCACTTGGATCTTTGCTCAAGAAGGCCTCTTTTTCTGTGAATTGTGAATGTTCCTTGAGTTGTTAATTTCTTGTAATCCTCTGATACCGTATTAGCCTCCAGGGCTTCCATCTGCAGAGTATAGTGATGTGCAAATTTTCTTATAAAAGATGACAAGCTACGTGAGAAAACGGAAGCAATAATTTAATTAAATACAAATGATGTTTCTAGTACCCTGTTCAATCTAGTTACTTTGGAACGTCCGAGAACTTGCCCCCCCCATTGAATCACTAATGATCTCTTCTAGTGCAATCGTTAGTGCTTAGTGCTTCTTAGAACACCAACTACCAACATTAGTGCTTTAATAGTTTGGACGCTAGAAGCAAAAAACTTTGGGGCGGGGCAACTTCACGATAGCACCCCCAGGAGGCATTAACTATTAAGTCTATTGCAATGGATAGTGCATCGTTAGTACTTCCGGAAAACACTAATAGTTTCGTTAGTACTTCACAATTATTTTGACTAGGACCAGTTATATGTCAGGAAATTCCCGTAAGGAATACTTGGGGAATTTTTAATTGGCTCAAATTCTCGCCAAATTCAAAAGCGCTTATGCTCTCTTCTAGTGCGATAGTTAGCGCCTCTTATGTGGTCCATAGAACACCAACCCCCAACAATAGTGCTTTAATAGTTTAGACCCTAGATGAAAAAAATTTGGCGGGCCAACTTCATTTTAGCCCCCCAGAAAGCACTGATGATTAAACCTAGTGCAATCGTTAGTGCATCGTTAGTGCTTTCAGAAAACGCTAATAGTTTCATTGGTGCTTCACAATTAGTGTAGCTATGGCCAGTTATATGTTTCGAAATTCCCATAAGGAATACATGGGGAATTTTTAATTGGTTCAAATTCCCGCCAAATTCAAAAGCGCTAATGATTTTTTTAGTGCAATAGATAGTGCGTTGTTAGTGCTTCTCAGAATACCAAGTCGAAACATTATTGCTGCAATAGTTTGAACGCTAGAAGCAAAAAACTTTTGGAGTGCAACTTCACGTTAGACCCCCAGGAAACACTAACGTTAAATCCTGGTGGAATCGTTAGTGCATCGTTAGTGCTTCCAGGAAACACTAATGGTTTGGTTTTGCTTTACTATTATTGTAGATGTGCCCACTTATATGTCACACAGATGTCCAAACTCACAAGATCGGCGCTCACGAGTTCGAAAATTACTCGACCTCAGCCTCACGAAGTGAGAGTGAGATAAGGCTGGTGATGTGAGCGTGTGGTTGAGTGAGCGTGCGGTCAGACTAGTGATGCGAACGTGAGGTTGAGTGAGCGTGAGTTCAAGATGGTTATTTGAGCATGAGGTCCGACAGGTGATGTAAGCGTGAGGTTGAGTGATCGTGAGGTCAGACTGGTGATGCGAACGTAAGGTCGAGTGAGCGTGAGGTCAGGCTGGTTATTTGAGCGTGAAGTTGTGTGAGCGTGAAGTCGAAATGAATTTCAGGTCGAAGTGAGTTTTTGAGCGTGAGGTTGAGTGAGGTTAGTTCGAAGTGTCACCTCTGGTTACGAAACTCCGATAAATACATGGAGAGTATATCACTGGGACAAATTCCCGACAAATTCCTGATATCTTGAGTACAATCGTTAGTGCTTCGTTAGTGCTTCCTAGAGCAGTGACTCTTAACACTAGCGCTGCAATAGTTTGGAAACTAGAAGCAAATAAAAACTTTGAAGGACAAATGTGATCTTAGCCCCCCAGGAAGCACTAACAATAAAACCTAATGCAATTGATAGTACATTGTCGGTTGTCCTAGATAACAGTAAGAGTGGAAGAGAATGTAAGTAATGAGTTTTATTCACACATACTCTCTCTTCCACTCTTCTCCAAAATCCATTCCAGAGTTTGGAGCTCTTAAAAGTAGATCTAAGTAGGAGTATTAATAAACACGGAGCCCCCAAAAGTCCATCGTAGATCCGCCTCTCGAAAGAGAATGCGTGAATAAACACTTATTATTCACATTCAGTTTGCACATCTCAACAAACAAACATTATTTTCATTCACTTCAATCTACTACTGCAATCTACTGGACTGTAACGGCTTTTTATGTACAAAAATAATTACTCATTTTTCAATAATTATAAATGTTTAAGTTCTGTAATTCACCATGAATAGAGTCAACTAGAAGTGTTTTTGTAACGAAGAAAAAACATGAACTGTGGAATATCTTTCAACAAACTGTCGAGAGTTGATTACCTGAAACCGCGGTAGCCAGAATTAGCCCAGGGTATTGGACTTATATTAAGAAAATGAAAATATCACGTAAATTCATAAGTATTAACTTATGAATGATAATCAAGCAATTGCTATACTTCACGTTTATATGCAACTACAATACTATTTGAGAGTGCTTCCTGCTGAAGAAATCTACTTAGCACCCATAACGCTCTCACCTTGTTCTTGATTTAGCCTGATTGAAACTGTTTAATCCAAAGAGTTTTGTTCTAATAGATATATTATTTAACGAAATTATCCTGTTTGTTAACACCCGAGGCTGACAAATATGCATTTAATTACCGTCCCAGCTGCTCACTATGCTTTACATACAGGGTGGTGTAGATTCACTAGGTTCCGGTCTATCATTAATATAATTTTCACGATTGCATAATAAAAAATATTGCTATGTAACCCATTCTTCTATGTATCCGAAGCAGCCTTAATTTGGGTCTGAGATCGATGGTCTGATCGATGAGACAATTATAGAATCGATATTAGGTTCTTTTGAGATCTTCCCGTAGACGGTTAGGTGGAAAACATTTACGGTATAGTCAGTCCTGTGTTAGGTACCAACTTAATAACACTGGTCATCACAAAGCAACCAAACTGTGGGCTAATCAAACAATCTTTTCATATAAGCTCACTGTATGCGTTGATTAGTATTAGTTTCTGCCACAACTTTTTACAGCAGAAAGTCATTGATTTCTGATGTCCCTTGATGAAAATTCTTCATATTCAAGTTTTTGATTGAAAAAGTAATTTTGTATCACGGTAGCATTTCTTGATAAGAATATCGTATCACATTTCTTCATTCTGACATCACTTTTCCTGTAATGCAATATACTCATGTTCTTGGTGTGTCAATGCAATCTTACTCGGAAGATTTAATGAAATCTTCAATCGTATGTGGCATCTCGATTTCCTATTCTCAAACAACTTTTGGATAGCTATTCATCTTGCGAAGCTTCGCAACAACGATTGTGTAATGGTGAGATACACACCTCTCCTTTCATATAAGCCCTCTGTATTTTTTCAAAATTTCAACTTTAAGTACTAATACTATATATTCTACTCTTCTGCATACAGTAGATAACTTCAAGAAAAGCGAACAAAGCACATGCGTTATGACATTACATCAGATATTATACTGGAAAGGTGTTCAAATAGTACTTCAGCTGAAAAAATTTCTGAACTGTCCAAGGTTGTACCGCCTTTAGGTGGTTTTCGTGTTAAGTAATTTCTAGTCACGATTCAATACATTGTCAGGAAATGGTATAGAAGAACTTTGGTACATCCTGTACACTATGGCAAATTTAGTGAAAATGCTGAATGGCTATTTCTACTCAAGATCATTGAGAACTCACTTCTAGACTTTGCTCAGGGATCTTTGCATGTGGTAATGAAGACACTTACAATGCTCGCAGGAAATGACAAAATCTACGATCTGCTATTTTATTTAGCAATGTCTGGATGACAAAATCAATGTGCAACATTTACAAGAAAATGAAAGTGCATGTGAAAAAACATATTAGGAAATCAAAATTAAGATGGTGACATTTTCCGAACCGTTAACATTGGCTGCAGAATACAGAGGTCTAATCGTAATGCAGTTTATCCAAAGGCACTATATTAAACAGGGGACTAGAAACATCATTTCTATTCCATTAAACTAATGCATCCGTTTTTTCAAGCAGCTATTCATCTTTTCTATGATAAATTTTCACATCACTGTACTCAACCCTGGAGGCAAATACGGTATCAGAGGATTACTAGAACTTAACAACTCAATGAACATTCACAATTCGCAGAAAAAGACGCCTCCTTGAGCGAAGATCCAAGTGATATAATTATCGAACAATGCTTAATGAAGGCCAAGAATTTTTCTCGGGGTTTAACTTAACGGTAGACAATGTTACCAAGATTAATTTTTCATTCCCATATACTGTTACAGAAGATTTAAAGGATATTTGTGGGCATCAGTTTATCATCAGATCGACATGTTAAGCTAATACCACCTTCTTTGTGTGATAATATCTTAATTCACAAGAGTTTTAATTCGACTGAGGTGAATATGCAGAGTCTGTATTGTCTTGTGTTTTAAAACCCACACGTAAAAGGAAGAGTCCTTCTACACCCAATGGTGTGGACTAAAAATGGCAACTCAATTCTGTTTAAGTACATTTATAATTTATGTTTACCTCTATTTTCACCTTATATTTTATGGATATAAATTAAATTACGATCGTATTTGATTCTGTCATTGAAGCCACGACAATTTCTTCACAGTTCTTGAGAAACTTGTAGATCAATACTATACGGCTTCCAATGATGCAAGTAATTTTCGAAGGAGCGAAGCCAGGTTTAGCTTCTCTTACACGGTCTGGTGGAAAATAATTACGGTATAGTCAGTCCTGTGTTTCGCTATCATCTTAGTAACACTGGTCATCAGAAAGCAACGAAACTGTGTTCTAATCAAATAAGCTTTTCATATAAACACGCAGTACGCTATGATTAGTAACAGAGACACATTTCACAGAGCAGAAAAAGTTATAATTTCAGAAGTCTCTTGTTGAATATTCTCCATATCCAAGTTCCAGAATGATATCACGGTAGAATTGTCTTGATAAGAATATTGTATCACATTTCGTCATTCTGACATCCTCTTCACCTTTAATGCTATACACTCATGATCTTGGTGTGTCAATGGCTTTATATGGACTAGAATAGTGGAAGAAACTACAAACGGGAAATCTGTAGCTGAAGGGATAATTCTTGCAGAGTTAGTTAATTTCATATAGGAAATTATGAAGGGTTCACATGAAACGCAACCAGATTTCAAGATGAGTGTCCTGACAAAAATGTAGAAGATGAGACTAATGCAACTACTAGGAACGGATGAGAAAATGCCACACCTTAAGATTACGACTTAGGATTCTTGCACATTTCCCGTATATGACGGCACAAATGTCTGGCAAATAATATATATTAGCATATGATAAAACTGTTGCTGATACCATGTTGGAATCTTGGAAAAACGACCAAGATGAAGACGCCCTTGTTTGTTGCGTGTTGCTAAAATAGTAAAGAAAGAAGTGCTATAACAAAAAAACGCATTCAATGGTGATTTACATGCTAAAATCCAACGTAAATCTGTTCCTCGCTCTGTACTTGCCAATGTGAATATGCTCTTGTATGGATCCAACATTGAAGACAATGAAGTTGTTACACAGACATTTTTAACCAAATCGCAATTGCTTTGTTTTAATATACAATTCCGAAAAACAACTGGAAACATATTGAGGCATGAAACTGATAGAGAACCCCCGCTGCCAGTTTACTTGAGTCTTTCAATATTTGGAAAAACACACACACAAAAGCTACATTCACTTGGTCTTTCAATCTCCTAAACTCGTGTCGATTGCTGGAACTCTCAACAGCGATGTGTGAATTTGTCAGGTACCAAGAAGAAAAGGCATTTTGTCCATTAAAACTACGTAAAGATACATTCACAAGTGGGACGTACGATAACATAGACCACAATCTTAGTAGTTCAACTTCGGACAGTTCCTTTCATGGGACAAGTATATCAATATTTCAAAATCCGAACCTGAATGTTTAGGAACAGTAAGGCTTACACAAGATATACAGTATGTCATAAGTAACTTCAAAAAGCGAATTGTGCCTAGTCTTCCGGACGAGTTTGCTTTGGTGGAGCCAGCAATCCTTAAGTCATAAGAACCCACTAATCCAACTTGTTCTGATGTTACATTGAAACTCATGCTGACACCCACTGCTACGAATCAGAAGAAAGAAGAAATTGCATGGCTAAAACGCGTCATTAGCGAGGATATTGACTTTGGACTTGATATATCGTGGCTGCCTACCATGCTCATAGACAAACTTGCTTCAACTGATTTTGTTCCAGGAATATAATCACTTTACCATTATTCTATAAAGATTCATCATCAATAGCTATAAACAATAGCATCAATAACGTAATAAAACGAGTTACACAATTTCTTAAGGGAAATCAAATTCCTGTCATGGTAGTGGATCAACCACTGTTTGCGTTACCAAAAGTGATTCAGTGGAACTATGCAGACATGTATGGTGAGAGAAAGTTCACGGTGATGTTTGCTGCAAAAAGCTATCTCAAGGTAACTCACGTAAAGGAAGCCAGAGGAGTTCACCAAGTAACTGCAGCAGCACTATACCATTTGTTGCTTACCTCCAGTCTGGTTCCGAACTTGAATTTGACATTTGCTGTGATGAGCGTGCTGCAGACAGTATGATGTTCAAATATTCACTGACTTGTCTTGATATGGAAATCCTATTGCTTCTCTTCGCTCAATTAGAGAAGACAACTACTTTTTGTACCGTGACTGCTTAAGAGATATGATTCCTTGGTTTCTTGTCCTGGATCATAATAACTATTCCCGTTGGCTACCGGTCCATCTGAAAGACCTTTTGATACAGAGTCTCAGCTACCAGACATATATCGCTCATTTTCTTCTGGACAGTTTGTGATAAGAATATCAAACAGAAGCTCTTCAGCAATTAGCATAGACCAAGCATAACATTATATTATATATTTTTAGATAAAAATAGTGTATAATGATTTCGCCTATGTTTCAATTTAAAAATTATATGGAAAAGAAAAGCACCTATAGTAATTCCTAATTTCTTTAAACATCAAAATTGGAATCCTTGACCTCAAAAACCTATAAATCGATACCAAACTCTCAATTCCAGCGACGGGTAATAGAAAAACCCTAACAACGTAGCTATTTTGAAATATGGCCGCCATCTTGGATTTCTTTGAATTTAGACAATGCCTCCCCGACTTAATTTCATTGTATAACCAAAAAACATTATTTATACCAACGGGATTTTTCGTTGATTTCTGCGATGTAGCACCTCAACTAACTAAACTTTTGTGGGCATCAGTTTATCATCAGAGCGACACGCTGAGCTAATGCCACCTTCCTTGTGTGATAATGTCTCAATGCGCAAGAATGTCAATTCGACAGAGGAGAATATGCAGAGTCTGTATTGTCTTGTGTTTTAAAACCCACACGTACAAGGGAGAGTCCTGCCACACGCAATGGTGTGGACTAAAAATGGTAACTCAATTCTGCGTTAAGTACGAATTAAATCATGTTAAACTCTATTTTCACCTTATATATTATGGATATAAATTACAATTAGACATGGAAAGTGCCGAAAGAGAAAAAATAGCTTTCAGGAAATATCTGCCACGATCGAATTTAATTCTGCCATTGAAGCAACGACAATTCAATCACAGTTCTTCAGAAACTTGTTGGAGATCTTATACTAGACGGCTTCAAATGATGCAAACAGTTTTCGAAAGAGGATAGGTAGCTGTATATGGACAACAGTATTAAAAGAAACTAGTATCAGGAAATCTGTAACAGTTGATGGGTGTGATTCTGATCTATTAAGAATCTTGGTAGAAGACTTCATGAGCAGTTGCTAATTTTCACATAGTCATTTTCACATTTTCACATAGCTAATTTTCACATAGCCTTTCACATTTTCACAATCACAGAACTGAAAGGAAATGCTTCGAAAGTATTAAATTTAAAGAAATCTTATCGTCATTAAAAGATTGCTTTCACTTTTTACATGATGCAACAGGCTGTGACACGACCTCAGCTATACTCAGGAGTGAATAGTTTGCAGCCTTCAAGCTCCTTCAAAAAGAAGAGTTCTGAAAGTCAGACAGAGTCTTCAACCAACCAAATGTGTATCCTGACAAAGTGGTAACGTTAGAATTTCCTTATTGGCCTGTGTGGAGATGGCAAAATGCCCTCCCTGGTATAAGCCATATCAGATATAACAAGAAAGTAGTTACAAAGCTTCAGTATGGCCACTTTTTCCATTTCTAACACAGCAGCTGTGCAGCATTTGGAAGTACCGCCATTCCATCAGCGAAATGGCCTAAGTATGAACCCAATCGAAACAGGTTGTGTGTGAAAGAGGATATGCGAAATCCAAGGACGCACACAGCTACCATCAGCTCCAACCGGATAATCTTACTTACGTGTAGATAAAAAATGACTGCAAGATAGGATTGTGAACGAACCACACGTGAGTGTAAAAGAGCCGATGTGAAGTATTCAAGATTTTGTGCATTCTGCCAAGTAGTGTTGTAAAAAAAAATGGTTTTCCTTCTGTGAAGTTTTTTTTTCATTAAAAAACCGTTCTTTTTCATGTTTTTTTTTTCAAATGTGTTTTTTTCTGGCAACTATTATTTATTGATTTACGTTGCAGATTATTGAAATAATCAACAGAACTTGAGTCGAAGCCCTCGTAACTTACAAATCTTTTGTTTCTTTGAAACTATGTACTAACAAAATTGTGTGATTATTTTTTTCGGCCCCACGTCATTTTTGGCGTTTTCCTACATTTCCAGTTAGTGACTTATTGCTCAAAAACCATTCATTCTATTGATATGGTAAAGGCCTTGTTTTTTAGAAAATGGATGTGGCTATTTTTTGGTGTAAGTTGCATTGCAGTGTTCCCAATGGGTGGGAAATTATTGAGCGAAATGTAGGGGTGAAACTTTACAAAAAATTCTCTAACCGAATTTCAAAATTCTTAGTATCTAGTACCACTGCTGCTAGCTGGCTTCAAGTCGCCTAAAAAAATCTTTGGCGTGTTGATAATGCACAGTGAAATCCTTAAGTCGCTGGGTTCCATTGAAAGAGGGAAAGAAAAAATTCTGTCATACACATGAAATTTCGACACTTTTTACGCCTCATAAGCAAAAACCAAATATGCCGGGGCTACAGCTTCTCTAACTATCCTATTGAAACTTTTAATGGTGCGTTCTGTAGGGTAAAGAGGAAGCTTTCAGGTAGTGGTACGTTTGTTTCAGTGTAGCCAGTAAGAGGGTATAATAGAGGGGAAAAGGGAAATTTTCCGAATTTTTCACCTAAAAGCGGGAATTAATTCTTTTGGCTGGAAACACTGCCATCAGACAGACGAAAACTATTTGAAAATAAACCTTGGTAGTCCAAGAATATATCCTACAAGTATCATGGCGATATATAACAAAGTAAGCATGAAATTTTAAAAAAATCTCATTCTACCTCAAAAATTCACCATTTTCTTACCATTTCCAGAACATGGTTTATTATAAACCTCAACTGTATTTTACGTAATTATTCTAGTGAAACTTTTTATGGTGCGCTGTGTAGGCTAAGGATGAGGCTGTTAGACACTGGTACGTTTGTTCGAATGTAGCCAACAAGAAGGAAATAATAGAAATTAAAAAAAGGATTTTTTCCGAAATTAGCCCCTAAAATCTGGAATTAAAATTTTCTGCAGCTGGCAACACTACTATCAGACACACACACAAACTATCTTAAAATAAGCATTGGTATCGCTCTAATATATCCTACAAGTATTTTGACGATATCTAATAAAGTAAGCATGTCAATAAAAATATCTCATTCTACCTTTAAAAAAATCACAGTTATCTTCCCAATTAGAGAACAAGGTCTACTGTAAACCTCAACTGTACCTCGTCTAATTATCCTATTGAAACTTTCTATAGTGCGTTGTGTAGAGCAAAGTCGAGACTTCCAGATACTTGTACGTTTGGTCCGATATAACCAACAAGAGGGAAATAATAGAGACAAAACAGATAATTTTTCCAAAATTTCCCCCTAAAATCTGGAATTAAAATTTTCTGTAGCTGGTAACACTGCTACCAGACAGACGCAAACTATCTTAAATTAAACATTGGTACACGACTAACATATTTTACAAGTATTATGACGATATTTAAGGAACAAAACTTCTAATTATAAAAAATATATTACGGTAAACGGAAAAGTAGGGAAAAACTAGAAAAATCAAGGGTTAGAACCTAAATACTAATTTTTCGTGCGTTCCCTAATTACTCCATTGTAACGATCTGTACTTGCGTTTGTTAAGTAAAGACAAATGTTCGATTGGCGTAAGTTGACTTGCACTCGGACGTATAAGTACGGTTTTATAAACAAAAATTTCTAATTTTTTGCCCAAATTTACGAAAATTTTAATTTCCCTAATTGGCAACACTGCGCGCAGGCCCGTCCAATTGATGTCAACAGTTAGGTATCCATCCGAGATATCTACCTGGCAAGTCTTAAGGAGGTCTTTCTGCAACGAAGGAAGCTACAGGGAAAAAAGAAGTAAAGGAAATTCGAAATTAGAAAATTCTCGAATTTTTGACTGGGGTGAGACTTTCCGCCATATGGCACAAAACACATTCAATTTAGGGGAGTCTCGTTTCAAGTGTACCATCTTCTGAGTGTTTGCTGACGGCCAGATACAAGCATTATGAGTGTTCACATTAGCTCTTTGGTGAAATGTCGATTTATCACTGAAGACGACACGATCCAGAAAATCTTCATTGTTATGCAGCAATATTTCACTTGCGAAATTGGCACGTAAACCCTAGTCTGTAGACCTGTAGCAACTGCAAACGATAAGGACGTAGTTGCAAGCGTCTCCTTAATATTCTTCACACAGACCGTTGCACTGTACAGATTCAGTCTTTATTAAAACACAAATAACTTTCTGCTCTCTAATCTCCATCTTTGCTGCTTGCTCTTTTTAACGGCAGACAGAAGAAACAATGCATGTACATGCGTTCGTACAAAACTGCTTGAGTTGCTTTCTCATTTGATATAATATTTATAATTGTAAATTAATTGTAATAGATACTACAAAGTTTCAAAACCCTAATATTAATTTTAAAACACCCTGCATTACTTCAAATTGTGTCATCCTATATTCATGTCTTTTATATACATATATCATCAGGGCCGGTCCTAGTCAATTTATCGCCCCATGCAATGGCATAATTTGCCGCCTCCCCCTTTCTCAAGAAAGAACAAATCTTAAAAGTCATGATTTTAAGTATGCTAGTGCAGTTGCACTCAGAAAGGCTTAAATACTTACTAAAAATGCAATCCCGTTGTGTCTGTGTTTTTTTTTTAAATATTAATCTATTATGTCAATGAAAGATAAAGCAAACACACCTGCAGAGGAAAGATGGTAATCCTTTTTATAGAATTCACTATCGAGCTTCAATCACAATGTATCAGTTTGCAATTACAGTGCAACCATCTCTTTTATCTTTATTTCTTGATTTCTCTTCTATATCTGTTATATTTAAAAAAAACTTGTTTCTGTCTTCAATGATAACGAACTTGTTTCTGACAAAAACAAGACTAGTTGTCATAATCAAAACTGTGATAACTTACTAAATGGACCAGATATTCACTACTATTCGAGAATTGAATTCTTGCATTTGGCAACAATCAAGCAATTTGTGCTCGGATTTATTCGACCATTTGCTTTAGCATTGCCCATGTGATCTTAAACTAATGCAACCTAAACATTATTTATGAATGTAGTATTCAAATAGAAGGTCAGCTTAGTAAATGTATTTACCATCATCATGAAGTCTGTTTCCAACAAAAAATATTTAATTTAAATAATATACTTATGACAGATTTTGCCGGACCATCCAAATTTGTCGCTCCACGCAAATGCACGTGTTGCAAATATGGTAAAGCCGGCTCTGCATATCATATATATCTAGTCGACAAATTATTTATATATGACATTTAGAAAAATACTATTAGGCAAATTAGTATTAGTTTTTACCTTTAGACAAGTTATTTGAATTTTATACTGTTCGTGACATTATTTTCGTACTTATTAAAGGCCTGCTTTCACGAAAAAACAAAATTTCATTTCTACTTTTATTTCTTGGTTGATATTGATGAAAACTGCTGAAACCCGAATTGTTAATAGGTATGGTATTCATGTAAATTGTAAAATATTTGTAGCGTATCAGTATCTAGCGTTTAATTTATGTTGCGTTTTACGGTGATTATACCTACATAAAAATATTTAATACTTAAATGGGCGTAAGATGCATTACAAATGACTATTTGAAAAAAAAAACGAAATTTAGAAAAAAAAGAGAGGCAATGTTTTTTTTTCTAAAAAAAACGTACATTTCTGAAAAAATACGAACGTTTTTTTTTCTATTTACAACACTACTGCCAAGGGAGATGATGTGAAAATGAGAGATCGGAAGACAATCTGCTATAGATGATAAAGAACAGCAGCTGTAAAAAAAACAACATGTCATTCAAAAAAGCTAATTGTTGATCCAATCAGTTATGATTATTATTTTGTGATATCGTCCCCGCTTAAGACCTAAAAAAATGGACTTGAAGACGATCTTGAAGTAAATCTAAAAGAGGGTATATAAACAAGGTATATAAGAAGAAGGTTACATATTTTGGGATCCTTTAACACGAGCGGCTTTGGTACCCGAGGCGGAAATAAATCCGTAACAGGACAAACCGAATTTAACGAGCTAAACCAATTCATTTAGATATAACAAACGTATACTGCAGTACCATTCAATTGATGTTTAAAACAATCGTTTATTGGTTGATTGTTTATGTGTCAAGATGTTGTACAGCAAACGATGATTCCAAGGAATTTGACATCTGCTAGGACACTAAAAATTGTGTAGCAACCGTTTAGATTTAGAATCTCCTAAAAAGAAGCAAAGTTTAACTCTCTTAATAAGGTACGATGGTTCGAAATGCGGTGCATGCAAAGACTCCTGGTACATTTATACCCAAAAGAATCCCTGTTGCTTTCAGCTTATTGCCTTACGTTTTATACGACATAAGGACAATCAATACGTACTGCTCAGTTTCTTCTACCTTTGCGACTGTAACAAAAAGCTTTATCAGTCAGAAGGCCACGAAGCTTAACTATTTACCGTAACAGTTATATTACACTTATGGTCGTAAGCTTGTAAAGTAATTAAATGCAGCTTATTGGCATGAAACTCTAATAGCAAATCTTTAGGTAATTAGGTACGAGATTACCATGTAGACAAAGGCACAGTTGTCTTGACCTCAGACACAAGTCCGGCCGACGAATTTATGAAGCTAGCGGTTTAAAGAACTGATTCGCAACACAAAGTAATTATACAAGCCTGGTAGATCAGGTGTAGAACACAGACATCAACAAAATTATCAATTGACAGAATTTGCTTTGATACTTAGGTAACATTGGGAGATTTTCAGTTAATTCCGCCTGAAAATACAAAACTTTCTAGGCTCACTTTCCGCATCTTCCAGCAAAAGCCCTGAATTTTCTCCCATAGTAATAGTGTTCGAGTACTTGCTCGTCCCGATGCCCAAAGAAAGTAATAGATACTGCTATTAATTTTCGCTTAGCTTGTAAGTTTAATTTGCGTGTATAAAAAATTTCGAGTCGTCTTTTGCAATCTTGACTGACTTCATCAAGCTGCTATATTGAGAACGCAACGTAATTATCACACTAATCTTCAGGCTATAGAACCTTAAAGTCTTTCTGACTCGCACGGTTGTTTTTGCACTACAGACTGCGATAACGCTCACTCTTATTAGGCTTATTGCAGGATTTGATTTCTCGATCTTCTAAACGCCTTCTCACCGGTGAGTATAGTTCTGCTAAGCTTTTCCTCTGTAGCAGATTACTTCACCAATAGTATTAGCTCTTTGACACTTTTCATATATGAGACGGAATGATTAACAAGAAGAATTTCTGTACTCTTATTTATGGAATTCAACACTACTTCATTTAACTGACTTGAATAGAGCTTGCGTGTCCTGTCCATCGTCTCAAAGGTATCTTTTCAAGAGCAGAAAGCTACACCACAAAATGTACCCGATTAATCGCCAGCAGTTGAGGCTTACGAAGTGTACTCATCTCTAACACTGAACCAGACTGTCATTTGGCCTGGTATGTATGCGGGCATATCCATCTCCGTTACCAGAGCCATCCTAGATCACGAAGTAAATTCTTTTACAAAAATAGAAGCATCAAATCGTCTGTAGAATTCTGGATAGATGATCACTGCATATAGTAGATTATCATGGGAAACTGCCTAGAGTACATTTTTTGCACAGTCCAACTAAGAGCCGTTTTCATTCGTAAGAAGAAAGCCGAAGCACACTGATATGTGGATAGATCGTTACTTCAAACTTTTTTCAGAGAACATTGTATTACCAAGTTGCAGCAAATTTCAAATATTCTATTAAGGGGAGAACTAGAGATACGTGTTGTTCTGTTATCAAAAAGAATGCAATCAGTTAGCATGCCCTACACTCAACCAGACATACAAGCGTAGTGAGATTAGGATTTTTCAATTGTAACTTATACGCTGTAATTAACTAAAATGTGTTGAAAAATTACTTTCATATGGCAAAAGATTTTAAGATATATCTACAAGGCTGTCGACTGTGGCTTTCTGTAGAAATAATGGTATTACTAATTGTAGATATGAGGATGCATTTAGATAAATAAATAATAACAGTACGTGTCGAGATCCGCCATGATACTTGCATTAGAACGAGTGGAAACGGCTTGCATGCAGTACAACCGAAGTGAGCTTGCGGGTTGAAATGGGAAAAGTGCAGCAGCTCAGATAATTCTTAGGACTTGCAAATTTGAAATATTCGAGTTTAAACCCTGTGACGTGTGGAACAAGAAATCTTTATCTGTGAAAGAATAAATACCACGGTGAGCATAAGGTATAGGAAAGGGAAAGCGCGTTAAATGATGGATAAGTTGATGGGTGACTTGGGATAGGATAAGCATCCCCGTGCTTGTGAATCTTTTTTTAACATGCATCCACTACGTCAGAAATCGTCTTAAAATGAGAACGATAGCACAGATGTCACTTGACTTCATTGTAATAGTATTTGCAATGTCTGAAAAGAGATATTAATAAAAGATTATTTCGATCTCTATGTGATGCGGTGATTAAAGAAATAATTTTGAGGATGCAAAGGGGATGATCGATTTTTAATTAGTGGTTTAGAGTGCAACAAGAGCGCCAATAATTCGAGAGTTTCATTTGGAGGTTACCGCAATGCTAAGCGGATTATGCCACGTTATGTCCTAACAACGCTGTGAAATTTAGAGGTCAGCAGTGGACATCGGCATCTATTCCTTAATTCCTAATGGCTTAAGGCTAGTAAAGTCAACAATGAATCCGAAGCCAAAGATCTCGTTTTGTGTACCTAGGTCTTAAGACAATGCAATAGTGCTTTTAGAGCTCTTTAACTCAAATTATACAATGGCGTACTATGTAAAAAACCGTGGATTTACTTCTCTTTTTAATAAGACGGGGGTAACACACACGTATAGCTTTGGGAAGTAACAGCGGTTTGTTTTAGGTGGGCCCTTGCAATTGAAAAATGTTGGGATACCAAATGTAAAAAACAAGTATTAATTTATCAATGATAATCAAGCAATTGCTTTACTTCCTGTTTATATAGAACTACAATATTATTTGAGAGTGCTACCTGCTGAAGAAATCTACTTAGCACCCATAACGGTCTCAACTGGTTCTACAAATCAAAGCATACAATGAGATTACTAATCAAAGCATACAATGAGATTACTAATCAAAGCATACAATGAGATTATATGAATAGATTATTTGATTAGCCCACAGTTTGGTTGCTTTGTGATGACCAGTGTTACTAATTTGGTAGCGAACACAGGACTACTGTTAATATTTTCCACCTCACCGTCTAAGGGAAGATCTCAAAAGAACCTAAATTCGATTCTATATTTGTCTCATCGATCAGATCACCGGTCTCAGACCTAAAGTAAGGCTGCTTCGGAAGTTAGGATATAATGGGTTCCATATCAAGTTTTTATCTTTATCCAATCGTAAAAATATTATTAATGATAGACCGAAAACTAGTGAATACTACCCATCTCTGTATGTAAGCCCAATAAGCAGCAAGGACGCTAATTAAATGCATACTTGATAGCCTCGAGTTTTAACACACAGGAGAATTTCTATAAATATTGTATCCGTAAGAACACAACTCTTTGGAATAAACATTTTCTATTAGCTAACGATGAAGAAGAAGGTGAGAGCGTTATGCGTGCTAGGTAGACTTCTTCAGCAGGAAGCACTCTCAAATGGTATTGAAGTTGCATATAAACGGGAAGTATAGCAATTCCTTGATAATCATTGATAAATTAATACATATGATTATTATATTTGGTATCACAACATTTTTCAATCCCAAGGGTCCTTCTAAAACCGCTGTATTATCTCAATGCTATATGACTGTGATACTTTAGTCTTATTAAAGGGAGAAGTAAATCCACGGTTTTTTAACTGCTACGTCATTGTATAATGAGAGTTAACTATCTCTAAAAGCACTACCGCCTCGTTTTTAAGACCTTGGTACACAACACAAGGTCTTACGGCTTTGGATTCATTTTTGGATTCCTTACTAGCTGTAAGCCAATAGTAAAGATGCCGATGTCTACTGCTGAGTACTAAATTTTACAGCATTGCAAGAAGAACTTAAGCCGGCATAAGCCGTTTAGCCTTACCGTACCCCTCGAATTATTGGCGCGCCTGCTGTACTCTGACCCACTAATGAAAAATAGAACATCCCCGACCATCCTCAAAATTATTTCTTTAATCACCACAACACTTAGATATCGATATAATCTCATTAATATCTCTTTTCAGAAATTGTAAAATACTATTACAATTAAGTCAAGTGATGTCTCTGCTAATGTTCTCATTTTAAGACTATTTCTGTCGTTATGGATGCATTTTACAAAAAGCTTTACAAGCTCGGCGATGCTTGTCCTAACGCAAGAGACCCACCAACTTGTCCATCATTTTAACGCGCTTTCTCTTTACTACACCTTATGAGCTCACCGTGATATTCATTCTTTCTCAGCCAAAGGCTTCTTGTTCCGAACGTCACTGGGTTTAAACACGATTATTTCGAATCTGCAATTCCTAGGATCAATATGAGCTGCCGCACTTATCCCATCTCAATCCGCCTGCTCTCGTGGGTTGTACTGAATGCAAACTGATTCCACTCTTTCTATTGGAAGTATCATGGCGGATCCCGACATCTACTCTTATTATTATTTTATCTACAATACATTATTTCTGCAGAAAACCACAGTTGGCAGCCGTGTAGATAAATCTTAAATCTTATGGCAAATGAAAATAATTTTTCAACAAATTTTAAACTTAGCGTGTAAGTAGCAATTGAAAAATCCTAATCTCACTACGCTCTTAGTAAAATATCTAACTGTTTCTGTACCTTCGTCATACAATGTTCTCTGAAAACAGTCTGAAGTATAGATCAAGAATTTAGATGATCTCTCTCGGTCTTTCATCTAACTTCTTGCCAATGTTAACGGCTCTTAGCTGGACTGTGTGACGAATGTACTCTAGGCCGTTTGCCATAATATTCCGCTATATGCAGCGATCATCTATGCAGAATTCTACAGACGATTTGTGGGCGCTTGCTTGCTCTCTACGCTTCTTATCAAATATTACTTTGTATGGTTAGTAGTAGTGCATGCTAACTGCTTGCATTCGTTATGATAAGACAACAACAAGTATTTCTACATCTCCTCTTAGTGAAATGTTATCTGAACGTTCGGTATCTTAGTAATACTATGTTTTCTGAAGACAGTCTGAAATATAGATCTAGGCACATATCTATGTTTCGACTTTCTTGCCAATGTTAATGACTCTGCTAAAAAATTCACACTGGGCTAGCCATGATATTCCGCTATATGCAGCGAACACCTAAGCAGAATTCTACAGACGATTTGGTGCTTGTATTTTTGTAGAGGATTTTACTTGGTGATCAAGGATGGCTCTGATCAACGGCCGTGGTAATGCTAGTGTTAAATGATTCTAAAGCAGCTCGTGTTAAATGATTCCAAAAAAAATTTACCTTGTCCTTACACCTTCATTTAAAGTTTCATGAAGATCGTCTTCACCTTTATTTTTTTAGGTCTATAAGGCGGGGACGATATCACAAAATAATAATCATAACTGATTGCATCAACAATTAACCGTTGTCAATGACATATTTATTTTTTACAGCTGTTGTTCGTTATCATCTATATCAGATTGTCTTCCGACCTGCCATTCGTACACCAACTCCCTTGGCAGAACGCAGCATTCGCTTGAATACTTCATATCGGCTCATTTACACTAACGTGTGGCTCGTTCACAATCCTATCTTGCGTTTATCTTTTATCTACAGGTAAGTAAGATTATCCGGTTGGAGCTGATGGTAGTTGTGTAAGTCCTCGGAATTCGCATATCCTCTTCACACACCACCTCTTTCGATCGTGTTCATACTTAGACAATTTCGCTCATGGAATTGGAGGTACTTCCGAATTGAATGCTGCACAGCTGGTGTGTTAGTTATGGGAAAAGTGGCCATACTGAAGCTTTTGTTACTACTTCCATGTTATATCTGATATGGCTTATACCAGGGAGGGCATTTTGCCATCTCCATACAGGCGAATAAGGAATTTCTAACGGTACCACTTTGTCAGGATTCACATTTGGTCGGTTGAAGACTCTGTCTAACTTTCAGAACTCTTCTTTTTGAAGGAACTTGGAAGCTGCAAACTATTCAGTCCTGAGTATAGCTGAGATCGTGTCACGGCCTGTTGCATCATGAAAAAAGTAAAAGCAATCTTTTAATGACGCTAAAATTTCTTTAAATTTATTAATTTTCTAGCATTTCCTTTCAGTTCTGCTTGTATGTGGCTACAAGAGAATAAGCAACTGCTCATCAAGTCTTCTACCAAGTTGCTTAAAAGTACTGAATCACACCCAACAACAGCTACAGATTTCCCTTTCTAGTTTCTTCTATTACTGTTGTCCATATACAGCTACCTTTATTCCTTTGAAAACTGTTTGTAATTTTTCATCTTTCTAGTATTGATATCCAAGTTCCTCAAGGACTGTGATTGAATTGTCGTGGTTTCAATGGCAGAGTTAAATTTGATCGTTGCAGATATTACCCCAAAGCTCTTTTTTCTCTTTCGGCACTTTCCATGGCCACTTAGCGTCCTTGCTGCTCACTAGGGCTTACACACAGAGTTGTGTAGAGTTCAACAGATTCTGGCCTATCATTAATAATATTTTCCTGATTGTATAATGACAAACTTTCTATGAAACCCGTTATATTCTAACCATCGAAGCAGCCTTACTTTGGGTCTGAGACCGGTTATCTGATCGATGAGACAAATAAAAAATCGATTTTAAGTTCTTTTGAGATCTTCCCTTAGACGGTTAGGTGGAAAATATTTACGGTATAGTCAGTCCGGTGTTCGCCACCAACTTAGTAACACTGACCATCACGAAGCAGCCAAACAGTGGGCTAACCAATAATCTATCCATATAATCTCACTGTATGCTTTGGTTAGTAACATAGTGCCACACATCTGATAAATCAGAAAAATTCATTTATTTCAGAAGTCTCTTGATGAAAACTTTCATATCCAAGTTCTTGATTGAAAACGTAATATGATATCACGGCAGCATTGTCTTGATAAGAATATTGTAAACTGCTCTGAAATTGCAAACTCTATTGTCCTGAGTTTTAAAACACACACGTAAAAAGAAGAATCCTTCTACACGCAATGGTGTGGACAAAAATGGCAACACAAATCTGCTTTAAGTACGTATAAAATTATGTTAAGCGTTATTTTCACTGCCATAACGCACACTCTTATTAAGCTTACTGGAGGATTTGAGTTTCTAGATTTTATAAACGGTTTCTCACCGGTGAGTAAAGTTTTGCTTAGCTTTCCCTCTCTTGCAGATGACTGCACCAACTGTACTAGCTTTTAGACACCTTTCCTATCTAACATATAAACAATCAAACAATAAACAATTGTTATAAACGTCAATTGAATGGTACTGTGATATGCGAATGTTATATATAAATGAATTGGTTTAACTCGTTAGATTTTTCCTGCTAAAGTTTTATTTCCTCCTCGGGTACCAAAGCCGCTCGTGTTAAAGGATCCCAAAATATGTAACCTTCATGTTTTATTCCTTGTTTTTATACCTTCTTTTAGATTTATATCAAGATCGTCATCATCTCCATTTTGTTAGGTCTATAAAGCGGGGACGATATCACAAAATAATAATCATAACTCATTGGATCAACAATTAAGCCGTTGTCAATGACATATTGGTTTTTTACAGCTGTTGTTCGTTATCATCTATATCAGATTTTCTTCCGATCTCCTATTTCTACATGAACTCCCTTGGAAGAATGCATAAAATATTGAATACTTCATATCGGCTCTTTTACACTAACATGTGGATCGTTCACAATCCTATCTTGCAGTCACTTTTTATCTACAGCTAAGTAAGATTATACGGTTGCAGCTGATGGTAGCTATGTGGGTCCCTGCAATTCGCATATCCTCTTTCACACACAACCTGTTTCGATTGAGTTCATGCTTAGACCATTTAGTTCCTGGAACTGAATTGATTGCTGGACAGCTGCTCTGTTAGTAATGGGAAAAGTGGCCAGATTGAAGCTTTGTAACTACTTCCTTCTTATATCTGATATGGCTTATTCCAGGGACGGCATTTTTCCATCTCCATACAGGCGAATAAGAAATTTCTAACGTTACCACTTTGTCAGGATTCACATTTAGTTGGTTGATGACTCTGTCTAACTTTCACAATTCTTCTAATTGAAGGAACTTGAAGGCTGCAAACTATTCACTTTTGAGTATGGCTGAGGTCGTGACACAGCCTGTTGCATCATGAAAAATTTAAAAGCATTGAGGATAGGTTCTCTTTAAATTTAATACATTCGAAGCGTACCCTTTCAGTTCTGTGATTGTGAAAATGTGATAATGGCTATGTGAAAATTAGCAACTGCTCATGAAGTCTTCTACCAAGATTCTTAATAGATCAGAATCACACCCATCAACAGCTACAGTTTTCCTGTTTCTAGTTTCTTCCATTTTTCTTGTCCATATACAGCTACCTTTTGTCCTTCGAAAACTGTTTGGATCATTTGATACCGTCTAGTATAGATCTCCAACAAGTTTCTGAAAAACTGTGATTGAATTGTCGTGGCTTCAATGGCAGCATTAAATTCGATCATGGCAGATATTTCCAGAAAGCTCTTTTTTCTCCTTCGGCACTTTCCATGACTAATTGTAATTTATATCCATAACACATAAGGTGAAAATAGAGTTTAACATGATTTATTTCATACTTAACGCGGAATTGAATTGCCATTTTTAGTCCGCACCATTGCGTGTAGAAGGCCTCTTCCTTCTACGTGTGGGTTTTAAAACACATAACAATAGAGACTCTGCAATATTCACCGCATTCAAAATGACATTCTTGCGCATTGAGATATTATCACAGAAGGAAGGTGGCATTAGCTCAACTTGTCTCTCTAATGATAAACTGATGCCCACAAAAGTCCTGTAGAACTTCTGTTATCGTAACATTATTTGGGAATGAATAATTAATCTTGCTAACGTTGTGTCTGACGTTGAGTTAATCCCTGAGATATTTTCGTGGCCTACATTAAGCATTGTTCGATAATCATATCACTTGGATCTTCGCTCAAGAAGGCCTCTTCTTCTGTGAATTGTGAATGTTCCTTGAGTTATAATTTCTTGTAATCCTCTGATACCGTATTAGCCTGCAGGGCTTCCATCTGCAGAGTATAGTGATGTGCAAATTTTTCATATAAAAGATGACCAGCTGCGTGAGAAAACGGAAGCAATAATTTAATTAAATACAAATGATGTTTCTAGTCCCCTGTTGAATCTAGTTCCTTTGGAACGTCCGAGATCCTGCCCCCCCCTCATTGAATCACTAATGATCTCTTCTAGTGCAATCGTTAGTGCTTAGTGCTTCTTAGAACACCAACTCCCAACACTAGTGCTTTAATAGTTTGGACGCTAGAAGCAAAAAACTTTGGGGCGAGGCAACTTCACGATAGCACCCCCAGGAAGCACTAACTATTAAGTCTATTGCTATCGATAGTGCATCGTTGGTACTTCCGGAAAACACTAATAGTGCTTCACAATTATTTTGACTACGACCAGTTATATATCAGGAAATTCCCTTAAGGAATACATGGGGAATTTTAAATTGGTTCAAATTTCCCCCAAATTCAAGAGCGCTTATCCTCTCTTCTAGTGCAATCGTTAGCGCTTCTTATGTTAGACCCTAGACGAAAAAAATTTTGGGGGGCCAACTTCACGTTAGCCCCCCACCCAAAAAGCACTGATGATTAAACCTAGTGTAATCGTTAGTGCATCGTTAGTGCTTTCAGAAAACGCTAATAGTTTTATTGGTGCTTCACAATTAGTGTGGCTATGGCCAGTTATATGTCTCGAAATTCCCATAAGGAATACATGGGGAATTTTTAATTGGCTCAAATTCCCGCCAAATTGAAAAGAGCTAATGACCTTTTTAGTGTAATCGTTAGTGCTTTGTTAGTGCTTTTTAGAATACCAAGTCGAAACATTATTGCTGCAATAGTTTGGACGCTAGAAGCAAAAAACTTTTGGAGTGCAACTTCACGTTAGACCCCCAGGAAACACTAACGTTAAATCCTGGTGGAATCGTTGGTGCATCGTTAGTGCTTCCAGGAAACACTAATGGTTTGGTTTTGATTTACTATTATTGTAGATGTGCGCACTTATATGTCACACAGATGTCCAAACTCACGAGATCGGCGCTCACGAGTTCGAAACTCACTCGACCTCAGCCTCACGAAGTGAGCGTGAGATAAGGCTGGTGATGTGAGCGTGTGGTTGAGTGAGCGTGCGGTCAGACTAGTGATGCGAACGTGAGGTTGAGTGAGCGTGAGTTCAAGATGGTTATTTGAGCATGAGGTCCGACAGGTGATGTAAGCGTGAGGTTGAGTGATCGTGAGGTCAGACTGGTGATGCGAACGTAAGGTCGAGTGAGCGTGAGGTCAGGCTGGTTATTTGAGCGTGAGGTCAGACTGTTGATGTGAGCGTGAGGTTGTGTGAGCGTGAAGTCGAAATGAATTTCAGTTCGAAATGAGTTTTTGAGCGTGAGGTTGAGTGAGGTTAGGTCAAAGTGTCATCTCTGGTTACGAAACTCCCATAAATACATGGAGAGTATATCACTTCGACAAATTCCCGACAAATTCAAAACAGCTAATGATAGCTTTAGTACAATCGTTAGTGCTTCGTTAGTGCTTCCTAGAGCAGTGACTCTTAACACTAGTGCTGCAATAGTTTGACACTAGAAGCAAATAAAAAGTTTGAAGGACAAACGTGAAGTTAGCCCCCCAAGTAGCACTAACAATCAAACCTAGTGCATTTGATAGTACATTGTAACACTAAGAGTGGAAGAGAATGCAAATTATGAGTTTTTATTCACACATACTCACTCTTCCACTCTTCTCCAAAACCCATTCCAGAGGTTGGAGCTCTTAAAAGTAGGTCTATGTAGGAGTATTAATAACCACGGAGCCCTCAGAAGTCCATCGTAGATCCGCCTCTCGAAAGAGAATGCGTGAATAAACACTTATTATTCACATTCAGTTTGCACATCTCAACAAACAAACATTATTTTCATTCACTTCGCGTTTGTAACGTTTGTAACTTTCACTTGTAACGCGTTTTAGGTTAAAAAATAATTTTTCATTTTCAATAATTGTAAACTGTCGAGAGTCGATTACCTGAAACCGCGGTAGCCAGAATTATCCCAGGGTAGGGGACTTATATTAAGAAAATGAAAATATCAGGTAAATGCATAAGTATTATTTTTTAATGATAATCAAGCAATTCCTATACTTCACGTTTATATGCAACTACTATTTGAGAGTGCTTCCTGCTGAAGAAATCTACTGAGCACCCATTACGCTCTCACCTGGCTCTTAATCTTTAGCCTGATAGAAACTGTTTAATCCGAAGAGTTGTGTTCTAACAGATATATTATTTAATGAAATTATCCTGTTTGTTAACACCCGAGGCTTACAAATATGCATTTAATTACTGTCCCAGCTGCTCACTATGCTTTACATACAGAGCTGTGAAGGATTCACTAGGTTCCCGTCTATCATTAATATTATTTTCATGATTGCATAATGAAAAATTTTGCTATGTAACCCATTCTTGCTATGTATCCGAAGCAGCCTTAATTTGGGTCTGAGACAGGTGATCTGATCGATGAGACAATTATAGAATCGATTTTAGGTTCTTTTGAGATCTTCCCGTAGACGGATAGGTTGAAAACATTTACGGTATAGTCAGTCCTATGTTAGGTACCAACTTAATATCACTGGTCATCACAAAGCAACCAAACTGTGGGCTAATCAAACAATCTTTTCATATAAGATCACTGTACGCGTTGATTAGTAATTAAGTGCCACAACTTTATACAGCAGAAAAAGTCATTCATTTCTTATGTCCCTTGATGAAAATTCTTCATATTCAAGTTTTTGAATGAAAAAGTAATCTTATATCACGGTAGCATTGTCTTGATATGAATATCATATTACATTTCTTCATTCAGACATCCACTTTCCCTCTAATGCAATACACTCATGCTCTTGGTGTGTCAATTGAGTATTACTCGGAATATTTAATCAAATCTACAATCGTATCTCGCGTCTCGTATTCCTATTCTCAAACAACTTTTGGATAGCTATTCGTCTTTCGAAGGTTCGCTATAACGATTGTGTAATGGTGAGATACACACCTCTCCTTTCATATAAGCAGAGTAGTCCCTCTGCATTTTTTCAAAAATTCAACTTCAAGTACTAATACTATATATTCCACTCTTCTGCATACAGTAAATAACTTCAAGAAAAGTGAACAAAGCACATGCGTTATGATATTACATCAGATATTATACTGGAAAGGTGTTCAAATAGTACTTCAGTTGAAGAAATTTCTGAACTGTCCAAAGTTGTACCGCCTTTAGGTGGTTTTCGTGTTAAGTAATTTCTAGTCACGATTGAATACATTGTTAGGAAATGTTATAGAATAACTTTGGTGTATCCTGTATACTATGACAAATTTAGTGATAATGCTGAATGGCCATGTCTACTCAAGATCATTGAGAACTCACTTCTAGACTTTGCTCGGGGATTTTTGCATGTGGTAATGAAGACACTTACAATGCTCGCAGGAAATGACAAAATCTACGATCTGCTATTTTATTTAACAATGTCTGGATAACAAAATCAATGTGCAACATTTACAAGAAAATGAAAGTGCATGTGAAAAAACATATTAGGAAATCTCAAAATTAAGATGGTGACATTTTCCGAACCTTTAACATTGACTGCAGAATATAGAGGTCATAATCGTAATGAAATTCATTCAAAGGGACTAGATTAAACAGGGGACTAGAAACATCATTTGTATTCCATTACACTAACGCATCCGTTTTCTCACGCAGCTGGTCATCTTTTTTTTAAAAAAAAAAATTCACATCACTATACTCAACCCTGGAGGCAAATACGGTATCAGAGGATTACAAGAACTTAACAACTCAAGGAACATTCACGATTCGCAGAAAAAAGACGCCTTCTGGAGCGAAGATCCAAGTGATATAATTATCGAACAATGCTTAATGAAGGCCAAGATATTTTCTCGTGGTTTAACTGAACGGCAGATACAATGTTACCAAGATTAATTTTTCAGTCCAAAATACTGTTACAGGAGATTTAAAGGACTTTTGTGGGCATCAGTTTATCATCAGATCGACATGTTAAGCAAATGCCATCTACTTTGTGTGATAATATCTCAAATCACAAGAATGTCAATTCGACTGAGGTGAATATGCAGAGTCTGTATTGTCTTGTGTTTTAAAACCCACACGTAGAAGGAAGAGACCTTCTACACGCAATGGTGTGGACTAAAAATGGCAACTCAGTTCTGCGTTAAGTACATATATAATTTATGTTAAACTATTTTCACCTTATATTTTATGGATATAAATTACAAATATGGATATAAATTAAATTACGATCGTATTTATTCTGCCATTGAAGCTACGACAATTCCATCACAGTTCTTGAGAAACTTGATCAATACTAGACGGCTTCCAATGATGCAAACAATTTTCGAAGGAGCGAAGCCAGGTGTAGCTTCTCTTACACTGTCAGGTGGAAAATATTTACGGTATAGTCAGTCCTGTGTTTCGCTATCAACTTAGTAACACTGGTCATCAGAAAGCTACGAAACTGTGGGCTAATCAAATAAGCTTTTCATATAAACACACAGTATGCTTTGATTAGTAACAGAGACACATTTCACAGAGCAGAAAATGTTATAATTTCAGAAATCTTATGTTGAATATTCCCCATTCCCAAGTTCCAGAATGATATCACGGTAGAATTGTCTTGATAAGAATTTTGTATCACATTTCGTCATTCTGACATCCTCTTCACCTCTAATGCTATACACTTATGATCTTGGTACGTCAATGGCTTTTTATGGACAAGAATAGTGGAAGAAACTACAAACGGGAAATCTAGCTGTTGATGGGTCTGAATCAGTTTCAAAGGCTCTTACTAGAAGACTTCATGAGCAGCCACTGAATTTTTTAAGGCCACGTACAACTAGAACTGAAACAAATGCTACGAAATTATTAAATTTAAAGAAACTTTAGCCTCATTAAAAGATTGCTTTCACTTTTTTCATGATGCAACACGCTGTGACATAACATCAGATACACTCAGCAGTGGCAGGCCTGGTAGAACAGGTGTAGAACATAGACATCAACAAAATTATCAATGACAGAATTTTTTTTTTTTTTTTTGTACTTAAGTTACATTGGGAGATGTTCAGTTAAGAACCGTTACTGTTAACATTACCGTGAACATTGGCTGCAGTATATAGAGAAGGTCATAATAGTATTCCAAATCATCCAAAGGGACTACATTGAACAGGGGACAATAACCTTCCTTTGAAGGCAATTAAATTAATGTTTCCGTTTTCTCACGCAGCTGGTCATCTTTTGTATAAAAAATTTGCACATCACTATACACACCAGATGGAAGCTTTGAAGGCAAATACGGTATTAGAGTATACAAGAAAATAACAACTCAAGGAACATTCAAAATTCGCAGAAAAAGAAGCCTTCTTGAGCGAAGTTCCAAGAGATATTATTGTCTAATAGTGCTTAATTATGGGCACGAAATTTTCTCGGGGATTAACTCAACGTCAGACACAACGTTAGCAAGATTAATCCTTCATTCCCAAATACTGTTGCATTAACAAAAGTTCTACAGGTCTTTTGTGGGCATCAGTTTATCATCAGAGCGACACGTTGAGCTAATGCCACCTTCCTTGTGTGTTAATGTCTCAATGCGCAAGAATGTCAATTCGACTGAGGTGAATATGCAGAGTCTGTATTTTCTTGTGTTTTAAAACCCACACGTACAAGAAAGAGTCCTGCCACACACAATGGTGTGGACTAAAATTGGTAACTCAATTCTGCGTTAAGTACGAATTAATTCATGTTAAACTCTATTTTCATCTTATATGTTATGGATATAAATTACAATAAGACATGGAAAGTGCCGAAAGAGAAAAAATAGCTTTCTGGAAATATCTGCCACAATCGAATTTAATTCTGCCATTGAAGCCACGACAATTCAATCACAGTTTTTCAGAAACTTGTTGGAGATCTATACTAGACGGCTTCAAATGATGCAAACAGTTTTCGAAAGAGGATAGGTAGCTGTATATGGACAACAGTATTAGAAGAAACAAGTAACAGGAAATCTGTAGCTGTTGATGGTTGTGATTCTGATCTATTAAGAATTTTGGTAGAAGACTTCATGAGCAGTTGCTAATTTTTACATAGCCATTTTCACATTTTCACATAGCTAATTTTCACATAGCCTTTCACATTTTGACAATGACAGAACTGAAAGGAAATGCTTCGAATGTATTAAATTTAAAGAGAACCTATCCTCACTTCTTTTAACTTTTTCATGATGCAACAGGCTGTGTCACGACCTCAGCTATACTCAAAAGTGAATAGTTTGCAGCCTTCAAGTTCCTTCAATTAGAAGAATTATGAAAGTTAGACAGAGTCTTCAACCAATCAAATGTGAATCCTGACAAAGTGGTAACGTTAGAAATTTCTTATTCGCCTGTATGGAGATGGAAAAATGCCGTCCCTGGAATAAGCCATATCAGATATAAGAAGGAAGTAGTTACAAGCTTCAATGTGGCCACCTTTCCCATTACTAACACAGCAGCTGTCCAGCAATCAATCCAGTTCCAGGAACGAAATGGTCTAAGCATGAACTCAATCGAAACAGGTTGTGTGTGAAAGAGGATATGCGAATTGCAGGGACCCACATTGCTACCATCAACTGCAACCGGATAATCTTACTTACCTGTAGATAAAAAGTGACTGCAAGATAGGATTGTGAACGATCCACATGTTAGTGTAAAAGAGCCGATATGAAGTATTCAAGATTTTGTGCATCCGGCCAAGGGAGATCATGTGAAAATGAGAGATCAGAAGACAATCTGATATAGATGATAACGAACATAGCTGTTAAAAAAAAAAACAATATGTCATTGACAACAGCTTTTTTGTTGATCCAATCACTTATGATTATTATTTTGTTATATCGTCCCCGCCTTATAGACCTAAAAAAATGGACGTGAAGATGATCTTAATGTAACTCTAAAAGAGGGTAAATAAACAAGGTATATAACAAGAAGGTTACATATTTTGGGATCCTTTAACACGAGAGGCTTTGGTACCCGAGGAGGAAATAAATCCGTTACAGGGCAAACCCAATTTAACGAGCTAAACCAATTCATTTAGATATAATAATCATATACTAGAGTACCATTCAATTGATGTTTATAACAATCGTTTATTGGTTGATTGTTTATGTGTCAAGATGTACAGCAAACGATGATTCCAAGGACACTAAAAATTGTGTAGCAGCCGTTTAGATTTAGAATCTCTTAAAAAGAAGCAAAGTTTACCTCTCTTAATAAGGTACGATGGTTCGAAATGCGGTACATGCAAAGACTCCATGTACATTTATACCCAAGAGGGGGCGTAAGAATGAAAGCTCTATTACACGTCGATCCCTGTTGCTTTCAACGTATTGCCTTAGGTTTTATACGACATAAGAACAATCAATACGTACTGCTCCGTTTCTTCAACCTTTGCGACTGTAACAAGCTGCTTTATCAGTCAGAAGGTTACGAAGATTAACAATTTTCCGTAACAGTTATATTACACTTATGGTCGTAAGCTTGTAAAGGAATTACATGCAGCTTATTGGCGTGAAACTCTAATAGCAAATTTTTAGGTAATTAGGTACGAGATTACCTTGTAGACCCGGCACGCTTCTCTTGGCCTGTGAGACAGGTCCTGCCGATGAATTTATGAAGCTAGCGGTTTAAAGAACTGATTCGAGATACAAAGTAATTATACAGGCCTGGTAGAACAGATGTAGAACACAGACATCAACAAAATTATCAATTGACAAATTTTGTTTTGGTACTTAGGTCACATTGGGAGAATTACAGTTAAGTACACCTGTAAGATATAAAACTTCCCGGCTCACATTCCACATCTTCCCGCAGAAGCCCTGATTTTCTACCATAGTAATAGTGTTCGAGTACTTGCTCGTCTCGATGCCCAAAGAAAGTAATAGATACTGCTATTAACTTTCGCTTTGCTTCTAAGTTTAACTTGCGTGTATAAAAAATTTCGAGTCATCTTTTGCATTTTGACTCACTTCATCAAGCTGCTATATTGAGAACGCAACGTACTATCACACTTATCTTCAGGCTATAGAACCTTAAAGTCTTTCTGACTCGTACGGTTCATTTTGCACTACAGACTGCCATGTCGCACACTCTTATTAAGCTTATTACAGGATTTGATTTTCTCGATTTTCTAAACGTTTTCTCACCGGTGAGTATAGTTCTGCTAAACTTTTCCTCTGTAGCAGATTAGTTCAACAATTGTATTAGCTTTTTGACAGCTTTCATACATGAGACGGAATTATTAACAAGAAGAATTTCTGTAATCTTATTCATTAAATTCAACACTACCTCATTTAACTGACTTGAATAGAGCTTGCGTGTCCTGTCCAACGACTCTAAGGTATCTTTTCAAGAGCAGAAAGCTACACCACAAAATGTACCCGATTAATCGCCAGCAGTTGAGGCTTAGAGGATCTCTAACACTGAACCAGACTGTCATTTTGCGTGGTATGTATCCGAGCATATCCATCTCCGTTACCAGAGACATCCTAGATCTCCAAGTAAATTCTTTTACAAAAATAGAAGCATAAAATTCTCTGTAGAATTCTGCATAGATGATCAGTGCATATAGTAGATTATCATGGCAAACTCCCTAGAGTACAATCTTTGCACAGTCCAGGTAAGAAGAAAGTCAAAGCACACTCCTGTGTGCATAGATCATTACTTCAAACTTTTTTCAGAGAACATTGTATTACCAAGTTGCAGGAACATTCATCAATTCTATTAAGAGGAGATGTACAGATACGTGTTGTACTCTTATCAAAAAGAATGAAATCAGTTAGCATGCACTACAATCAACCAGACATACAAGCGTAGTGAGATTAGGATTTTTCAATTGTTATTTACACGCTGTAATTGTTGAGAAATTGTTGAAAAGCTGTTGAAAAGTTACTTTCATATGGCAAAAGATTTTAAGGAGTATCTACAAGGCTGTCGCCTGTGGCTTTCTGCAGAAATGATGGTATTACTATTTGTAGATATCAGGATGCATTTAGATAAAATGATAATGACAGTGCGTGTCCAGATCCGCCATGATACTTGGATTAGAACGAGTGGAAACGGTTTGCATGCAGTACAACCGACGAGAGCGGGCGGGTTGAAATGAGGAAAGTACGGCAGCTCATATTCCTCTTAGGACTTGCAAATTGAAAATATTTGTGTTTAAACCCTGTGACGTGCGAAACAAGAAGTCTTTAGCTGAGAAAGAATGAATATCACGGTGAGCTCATAAGGTATAGTAAAGAGAAAGAGCGTTAAAATGATAGACAAGTTGATGGGTCACATGCGATAGGACAAGCAAACACGAGCTAGTGAAGCTTTTTGTAATATGCATCCAAAACGTGAAAAATCGCCTTAAATTGAGAAAAATAGCAAAAATGTCACTTGACTCTTTGTAAAAGTGTTCTACAATTTCTAAAAAGAGATACTAAAAAAATTAAATCGATCTCTAAGTGATGCGGTGATTATAGAAATAATTTTGAGGATGGAAGTGGAGGTTCGATTTTTAATTAGTGGTTTAGAGTGCAACAGACACGCCAATAATTCGAGGGTTCCACTATTTAGCGTAACAGTATTTGGGAATCAAGGATTAATTTTTTAACGTTGTGGCTGACGTTGAGTTAATCCCCGAGAAAATTTCGTGCCCTTAATTAAGCACTGTTCGATAATCATATCAACTGGAACTTCGCTCAAGAAGGACTCTTTTTCTGCGAATTGTGAATGTTCTGTGAGTTGTTAATTTTCATAGAAAAGATGACCAGATGCGTGAGAAAAAAAAAGCATTAATTTAATTGCCTTCAAATGAGGTTCTTGTTGCCTTTTCATTGTAGTCACTTAGGATTGAAATGCGATTATGACACTCTCTATATACTGCAGCGAAAGTTAAAGGTTCGGATAATGTCTCCGTCCTAATTTTTAGATTTCCTAATATGGTTTTGGTCATGCAATTTCATTTTCTTGTAAATATTGCATATTGATTTAGTCATCCAGATGTTGTTGAATAAGATCGCAGATCCTAGATATTGTCATTTCCTCCGACGGTTGCAGTTTCTTCATAACCACATGCAGAGGGCGCCGAGCAAAGTCTAGAAGTGAGTTCTCAATGATCTTGGGTAGGCATGGCCATTCAGCTTTTTCACTAAAGTTGTCATAGTGTACAGGATACACCTACGTTTTTGTATCCCATTTCCTGTTATTGTGCATTCAATGGTGCCTAGACATTACTTAACTGCAAACATTCTAAGGGGGGTGCACTTTGGTCCGTTCAGAAATTTCTTCAGCTGAGGTACGATTTGAACACATTACCACTATAATGGATGACCTAATGTCATAACGCATGTGGATTGTACACTTTTCTTGCAGTTATTTATTGTATGCAGAACACTAGAATATATAGTATTAGTACTTGATGTTGAAATATTAAAGAAATACTGATGCACTACACTGCTCATATCAAACGGAGAGGTGTGTATCTCACCATTACACAATCGTTTTGCCGAACCTTTCACAAGATGAATAGCTATCCAAAGCTTGTTTGAGAACAAGAAATCGAGTCGTGACACGCGAGTGATGACTTGATTAAATCTTCCGAGGAAGACAGCATTGATACACCAGAACATGAGTGTATGGCATTAGAGGGAAAGTGGATGTCAGAGTGAAGAAATGTGATACGATATTCTTAACACGACAATGCTACCGTGATATAAGATTACTTTTACATTCAAGAAATTGGATAAAGAGAATTTTCATCAACAGACATCTGAAATAAATGACCTTTTCTTCTCTATGAAATGTGTGGCACTTAGTTACTAATCAAAGCATACAATGAGATTATATGAAGAGATTATTTGATTAGTCCACAGTTTGGTTGCTTTGTGATGACCAGTGTTACTAATTTGGTAGCGAACACAGAACTACCGTTAATATTTTCCACCTAACCGTCTAAGGGAAGATCTCAAAAGAACCTAAAATCGATTCTATATTTGTCTCATCGATCAGATCACCGGTTTCGGACCTAAAGTAAGGCTGCTTCGGAAGTTAGAATATAATGGGTTCCATACCAAGTTTTTATCAATATGCAATCGTGAAAATATTATTAATGATAGACCGAAACCTAGTGAATACTACACAGCTCTGTATATAAGCCCTAGTAAGCAGCAAGGACGCTAATTAAATGCATACCTTATAGCCTCGAGCTTTAACACACAGGAGAATTTTTATAAATATTGTATCCGTAGGAACACAACTCTTTGGATTAAACATTTTCTATTAGGCTAACGATAAGAACAAGGTGAAAGCGTTATGCGTGCTAGGTAGATATCGTCAGCAGGAAGCACTCTCGTTTAGTATTGTAGTTGCATATAAACAGGAAGTATAGCAATTGCTTGATAATCATTGATAAATTAATATTTATGATTATTACATTTTTTATCACAACATTTTTCAATCCCAAGTGCCAACCTAAAACCGCTGTATTATCTCAATCTATATGACTGTGATACCATCGTCGTATTATAGGGAGAAGTAAATCCACGGTTTATAAATGGTACGCCATTTTATAATGTGAGTAAAGCAGCTTTAAAAGCATTGCTATTTTGTTTCTAAAACTAGGTACACAACACAAAATACTGCGACCACCGATTAATTGTTGAATTTCTTTACTACCTCTAAACCCATAGGAATTAAGGAATACATGCCAATGTCTACTGATAATTTCTAAATTACACAGCATTGTAAGATGGAGTTAATCCGGCATAAGCCGTTTAGCCTTACCTGGCACCTCAAAATAGAACCCTCGAATTATTGGCACACCTGTTGCACTCTAAACCACTAATTAAAAATCGAACATCTCCGTCCATTTTCAAAATTATTTCTTTAATAACCCCATCACTTAATGATCGAATAATATTTGTCTTCAGACATTGTAAAATAATATTATAAGTAAGTCAAGTATCATCTCTGCTTCAATTAGCATCTCTGCTAATGTTATTTTAAGGCGATTTCTATTGTTGTGGATGCAGATTACAAAAAGCTTTACAATCTCGGAGATGCCTGTCCTTTCGCAAGTGACCTATCAACTTGTCCATCAAATAATGCTCTTGTCTTTACTATACCTTAAGAGCTCACCTCGATATTCATTCTTTCTCAGCTAAATACTTCTTGTTCCGCACGTCACAGGGTTTAAACTCGAATATTTCGAATTTGCAAGGCCTAACGACAATATGACCTCCCGTAATTTTCCCATTTCGCCCGCCCGCTCTGGTCGGTTGTATGTCATTCAAACTGATTCCACCGTTGGACCGATTAGAAATTTCTTCAGTTGAGGTACGATTTTAACACCTTTCAACTATAAACATCCATCTATAAAAAAATTCCATGCGTCTTTTGCAACCTTGACTCATTTCATCAAGTTGCTATATTGATAACGTATCTATCATACTAATCTTCAAGCTATAAAACTTTAAAGTCTTTTTGACTCGCACGGTTCCTCTTGTACTACAGACTACCATATCGCACAGTCATATTAAACTTATTGGAGGATTTGAATTTCTCAATATTCTCAACGTTTTCCCACCGGTAAGTAGTTCTAGTAAGCTTCCCCTCTGTAGCAGATTAGTGCACGAACTGTATTAGCTTTTAGACACCTTTCATATCTGAGACGGAACGATCAACAAGAAGAATATCTCTAATTTTATTTATTAAATTAAACACTAACTTATCTCGCTGACGTGAATAGAGTTTGCGTGTTTTTCCACATACTCAAAGGCATCTTTTAAAGAGCAGAAAGCTACTCCACTAAATGTACCCGATTAATCGCCAGCAATTGAGTCTTACAAAGTGTACTTATATCTAACACTCAACCTGACTGTCATTTGGCCTGGTATGTATGCGAGCATATCCATGGCCATTGGCCAGAACCATCCTAGATCACCAAGTAAATTCATTTACAAAAGTAAAAGCACCAAATCGTCTGTAGAATTGTGCATAGATGAATGCTGCATATAGTGGAATATCATGGGAAACTGCCTAGAGTACATTCGTTGCACAGTCCAGCTAAGAGCCATTAACAATTGCAAGAAGAAAGTCGAAAAACACATATTTGCTTAGATCTTAACTTTAGGCTGTTTTCAGAGAATATTGCTTTACCAAGTTAGAGACACATTCAAATATATTATTAAGAGGAGATGTCGATATAAGTGTTGTTCTCTTATCAAAACGAATGCAAGCAGTTAGCATGCACATAAACTTCGAAAGATTCCTTTCACTCTGCTGAATGAGATAACTTTTATTAGTAAATATCAAACAATTTAAAACAGTTCCTTTCTCTCATTTTAAATATGTCAGTAGCTAACGAATTTACAGCTTGCCACATAGTTCAAACACTCGTTTCCTCCTACTGAATCTACTCTACTTTCAGTTATAATTCTTTACATTTTAAAAAACGTATGTGGTATCATTATATTATCAAATATGTCTGCAAGAGTTTAGCAAGTGTCTATTTTACATTCTTTTGTTCCTCAAGCCTTTCAATGCCCTCAACCCTCAACATTTTTTAGTTGTAAATATCACAATTCACGACAATTCCGATCTTCCATTTTATTCTTAAAGATGTCAGTACCTAACGAACGTTACAAACTCGCGTTTCGCTTTATCGGATATTCTCTATTTATATTTACAAATATGTTAAAAACAATACAATTCCATTCTTAAATGTGTCTGTAGATATCAATCACTAGTAATCTGCTTCATCTTCCTACATTCCTTTCGCCCTACTCAGTAGAGTCCGTTTTCAATTCTAGTTATCAGACAATTTCAGTGAATTCCGTTCTATCAGATTATTCTTACATCCGTGTGTACATATTGATCACAAAGAGTCTGCTTCATCTTCTACGCCTAATTGTTAATTTCTGACAAATTATGCCGATTTGTTTTTTCATTTTATGCTTCAATATATCACTAACTAACGATCTGCGAATGTCTGCGTAAGGTTTTGCAGTCGTTTCGAGATGTTGAGTGGACTCAACTTTCAGTTGTAATTATCTCACGATTTACCCTATTCCGTTGTTTTTCTTGTACGTATATAAGTCAGTAAAACGACAATGAGTGTCACTTTCATATCCGCAGATGAAATGTTCCTTTTGCCCAAATGAAATGGAACAAGTTTTCTATTCTAACACGCTAACATTGAACGACAATAAACGAAAATAACGTTCTATTTTTTTATTTTTGTATATTTAAGTGATTAACCATCAAGAAGAGTCTACTACATGTTCCAAGCTCAACGTTCGCCCAACTCAACGGACTCAATTTCATTAATTATATCACACAATTTAGTACAATTAACTCTTTTAACAATTGTAAATATCTGACAATGTCCGACAATCCCGTTATTTCGTTTTATGTTTAAATATGTGGATAACCGTCAGCAAGAGTGTACTTCTACTTGCAACCACTAGTTTCGACCTATTGAATGGAAAAATTTTCATATTTAAAATCTCTGAAAATTTACGACGCTTCCTTTCTTTTATTTTATACTTAATTATTTCACTAACTAATGGTTAGCAAGAGTCTGGTTCATTTTTGATATAGTCTCTTCGCAATAATAAATCACCTCACTTTTCAGTTATAAATATTTAATATTTTAAGACAATTCTTTTTTCAATTTAAGACAATACCGATCTCCCATGTTATTCACAAATATGTTAACGAACGATCAGCAAGAGTGTGCTTTGTCTTCTAAACTCTTATTACGCTCCACTAAAAGGAGTCCCCTTACAATATTACATATCTGTGAAATAACGACAATACCGTTTTTTTCTCACTTTTTAATTGTACCTGGCATTTCACGACAACTCCATTCTTTCATTTTATTCTAAGATATTTCAGTAACTAACGATGAGCAAGAGTTAATTCGGCTTGGAAACAATACTTTCATCCTACAGAATGGAATCACTTTTCAGTTGATAATGTCTTGGTATTTACGACGATTCCGATCTTTCATTTTCTACTATATATTCAGTAACTAACGATTAGCAGGAGTCTACCTCAGCTTAAAAACACATCTTTACTATACTACATAGAATCGGCTTTAATAGTAAATATCTGAGAATATACGACAGTTATATTATTTCTGTGTAAAGTATGTGTACTGTCGCTGATTTGTGATAACAATCACAAACAGAAGTAAAAGGTAAATTTCAGTAATAGTTTTCTCTTAATAGTTTTGTATTGAAGGGGAGACGGAAAACCTACTTTTATCTTAACGTTTTCTTCCTTAAAATTTCTTTTCGGGTTCACGTTCTTCCCCCTCACCATTGAATACGGAAATGGAGAATTATTTTGAATTTGATTGTTGTTTTCAATATATTTCAAGCATCACTTCTCGGACATAGGCCTGTATTATGTCGATAACGCTATCGTCGATATCTATATTATCATATATCAACATTCGATATCGCAAATATATGGACATCAATATATCATTCTACATTTTCGATATCGATATTCGGGGGCAACGAGATATAAGGAGCCCCTAAGACTTGATGAAGGAGCCCGCAGGATAAAGAAATTAAAGTTACTTTTTACAATCATTATATCTTTATTACCACAAATTGCAATGTAAATACATCCACTTGGAAATTTGCAATATCATATGATATAATTTCTTAGACGCCAGAACGTTTGTGTTCACTGAAAAAAATAAACAAAGCATCACGTCCAAAAGCAAGTGCTACGAACTTTGAACTAGAATTTACCATAAGAAGGTTTTTTTTATTTCTCTCATATTTGCAGTTTGCCACACAGATATATTTCTGACAAAATTGAGGTTTAGTTCAACGCCTTTAGAAGTTGCAACCAACCCAACAGTCAATTTGTTGGGTTGCCTGATATTTTAGGAAAAGGAGAATTGCAGGTGGTAATGCACTTTTGGAGTCGTGTATACATATCGCCGTTGAGTTGATACATTATAATTATTGAAGTATGCCTTCTTTGTTTTTATTTGGTTTGTGTATATTGAATAATTAGTAGAAAACTGTATGGTATTAAATTTCGTATGTTGCTGCTAACCCTGTTAACAATTTGTATTTAACGTAGGAGATGTCTGTTAGGGTATCCGGGGTGACAACAGGAATCTCTATAGAAGAATTGTTCAAGGTAAATGTTAATCAGTAACAGTTACTTCACTTCACATTAATTAATTACTCCCCATTAGTTAACTGTAAAGACACTTACATTGTTTTAATTACAGTCTTCTTAGCATTTTCATGTTCGTATACAACTTTGAGTCATGAAGCCTAAAGTTCACAAATAAATTATACTATTGTAAAAGATCAATTAACGTTGTTCCAAAACTCGTAAACACCATTTTACATACTCAACAAATGGAATTATACATAGTAAAATTAGCAATAGATTGTAGTTAATTTTTATCGTATCGTAAAACAATGCAGAAGAAAAAATAATAAATTGATTGTTTATATATGAACCAACGAAAAAAGATTACATTTTGATACGAAAAAATTAGAAACATAATGAATTTCATCTCCGAAAACAGAACAAATAGGGAAACAAATTAAACTATTACCGTTTTCTACAATTCCTAACAATGCACCATCGATTGCACCAGATTTTGTTGTTAGTGCTTTCTGGGAAACTAACGTCAAGTTAGCTCGTTTTTTTCCTTTTTTCCATAGCATCCAAACTAATGAAGCATTAATGTTCGGATTTGGTGCTCTAAGAAGTAGTTAACGATTGCACAGGAAGTGATCATTAGTGCTTTTTAATTTGGCGGAAGTTTAACTCAACGAAAAATTCCCAATGTATTTCTTACGTGAGATTCGTCACTAATAATGAAGAACCAACGAAACTATTAGTGTTTTCTAGGACCAGCAAATATGAACTATCAGTTGCACTAAGTTTGATTGTTAGTGATTCCTGGGGGGACTGTTTTTTCTTCTAGAGTCCTATTGTTAAGCGTATTGCACCCTAATGTTAAGAGTCACTGCTCTAGGAAGCACTAACATAGCACTAACGATTGTATTAAAGATATCATTAGCTGTTTCGAATTTGTAGGGAAATTTGTCCCAGTGCAATATTCTCCCGTTATTTATGGGAGTTTTGTAACCAGAGTTGACCATTTTGGCCTAACCTCACTCAACCTCACGCTCAAAAACTAATTTCGACCTGAACTCACGAACTCAATTCGACCTCACACTCACATCACCAGTCTGACCTCACGCTTAATTCACCAGTCTCACCAAGAGCTCACTCAACCTCACGCTCACATCACCAGCCTTATCTCAGGCCCACTTCGTGAGGTTGAGGTCGACTGAGCGCGTGTCGAACTCGTGAGCGCCGATCTCGTGATTTTGGACATCTTTGTGACATATAAGAGCGCAGATCTACAATAAGAGGAAAGCAAAACTAAACCATTAGTGTTCACTGAAAGCACTAACAATGCACTAACAATTGCACCAGGTTTAATCGTTAGTGTTTCCTGGGGGGCTAACGACAAGTTGCACCCCAATAGTTCTTTGCTTCTAGCGTCCAAACTATTGCAGCACTAATGTTTTGACTTGATATTTTAAGAAGCACTAACGAAGCACTAACGATCGCACAAGAAGAAGTCATTAGCGCTTTTGAATTTGGCGAGAATTTGAGCCAATTAAAAATTTTCCATGTATTCCTTATGGGAATTCCGTGACATATAACTGAGCATAGCCACACTAATTGTGAAGCACCAACGAAACTAATAGTGTTTTCTGGAAGCACTAACGATTCACTAACAATTGCAATAGTTTTAGTCGTTAGTGCTTTCTGGAAGTTATAAAGTGAAGTTAGCCCACCCCCAAATTTTTGGCTGCTAGCGTACAAACTATTAAAGCACTAATGCTGGGAATTGGTGTTCTAAAAAGCACTAGCGAAGCACTAACGATTGCACTAGAAGAAATCATTAGTGCTTGAATGGTGGGGGCCAATTTCTCGGACGTCCCTTTGGATGAATTGCAATACGATTATGACCTTCTCTATATACTGCAGTCAAAGTTAACGGTTCGGAAAATGTCACCGTCTTAATTTTGAGATTTCCTAATATGCTTTTTGTCATGCAGTTTCATTTTCTCGTAAATGTTGCATATTGATTTAGTCATCCATATGTTGTTGAATAAGATAGCAGATGCTAGATTTTATCTCCTCCGAGGGTTGTAAATGTCTTTAAAACCACATGTAGAGGTCCCGGAGCAAAGTCTAGAAGTGAGTTCTCAATAATTTTGAGGAGGCATTGCCATTCAGCATTTTCTCTAAATTCGTAATAGTGTACAGGATACACCAGAGTTCTTCTATACCTTTTCCTGACAAAATGTACCCAATGGAGCCCACAAATTACTTAAAACGAAAACCACCTAAAGCCGGTACAACTTTGGACCGTACAGAAATTTCTTCAGCTGAGGTACGATTTCAACACCTTTCGAGTATAATGGCTGATCTAATGTCATAACGAATGAGCTTTTTTCACTTTTCTTGCAGTTATTTACTCTATGCAGCAGAGTAGAATATAAAGTATTACTACTTGATGTTGAAATATTGAAGAAATACAGAGGGACTACACTGCTTATATCAAAAGGAGAGGTTTGTATCTCACCATTCCACAATCGTTGTGGCGAGGCTTTCACAAGATAAATAGCTATCCAAAGGTTGTTTGAAATTATGAAATCGAGACGCGAGGTGCGAGTGAAAATTTGATTAAATCTTCCGAGTAAGACAGCATTGACACACCAAGAACATGAGAGTATATCAATAGAGGGAAAGAGGATGTCAGAATTACGAAATGTGATACGATATTCTTATCAAGACTATGCTACCGTGATATCATTCAAGAATTTGGATATGGAGAATTTTCATCAAGAGACTTCTGAAATTAATGACTTTTTCTGCTCTATGATACGTGTAGCACTTTGTTACTAATCAAAGCATACAGTGAGCTTATATGATCTTCCATAGCAAGTTATGCAGGATACGATCGGGAAAATATTATTAATGATACACCGGAACCTCGTGAATCCTACACAACTCTGTATGTAACCCCTAGTGAGCTGCAAGGACGCTAATTCAACCCATGTTTGATAGCCTCGTGCGTTAAAACACAGAAGACTCTCTTTAAGTAATATATCCGTAAGAACACAACTCTTTGGATTAAACCGTTTCTATCAGAATAACAATTAAGAAATAGGTGAGAGCGATATGAGTCCTAAGTAGATTTCTTCAGGAGAAGCACTCTCAGATACAGTATATAACATTCTTTTTCGTACACCTAAATTTATAAGAAAAAAATGTAACATGTGTGTACTTTACGTTTATTATTTTTATATCTATTATGTGTATATGAGTAAAGGAAGTTTTGATCACAGATTTCAATTTAAAAATCAATCCAAAGTAATATTAAAATTATCCAATTTTAATAAATAAAGAAACACATCATGTTTTCATGCAACATTTCTATTCGTACATTAATATGACATGTCATGTTAATCACAAATAATATTATCATTCACTACTATTCTTCGTTTTGTATTGAAGCAGTGTGAGTGGAGTAGATGACCCTTGTTAGTAGAAGATGCTGCACGTGCTTTCCTTCGAACACCACGGATCAAAATGGGTAGGCAGAATGAGCTGAGTCCCGACCTAAAAGAGGTAATTATTAACTTAGCACTGAGAGAAAATTCTTTATGTCTAATAGCGTGTACCGTTTCTAGCTCGCACTCCACTGTTCAGTACATAGTACAAAAATTCAGAGAGCACGATTCAACGAAAAATTTACCGAGGAAACCAAAGGAACGTAAATTATAAGCACGCGACGACCGTTTCATTCTTCAGAGTTTGATAAAATCCCAAATGAAGTGTCCCCGAACTACGTCCATTAGTGGAAAATGTGTCCGGGAAGCAGATGTGTGACAAACTGTCCGTAATGTGTTGTGAAAACATGGGTATCATGGTCGAATAGCGCGAAAGAGTCCGTATGTAAGTAAGGAGAATCGAAAGAAGCGCCTTGCGTTTGCAAAACAATATCGTGATAAGGATCAAGAATTTTAGGATAGTGCTATACGGTCCGATGAGACGAAAATAAACTTTTTTGGGTGAGATGGGGTACGTAGGGCATGGAGAAAACCAAATACAGAGAACAATAATATGAAAACCCCCCACAGCTAAACATGGTGGTGGGTCACTAATGGTGTGGGCCTGTATGTCATACACCATCCAATTTACTGATGGCATTATGCATGACAATGTATATTGTGAAATATTAAAAAACAATGTCAAGCAGTGTGCAAAAGATAGGTACAGATTTCAAGAGGACAATGACAGTAAACACAAGGCTAGACTTAGCATGTACCAAGTTTCTGTTTTTCTTATGATTTCTTTATGGTATAATAGCCCGTGTGTACGAATAGAAAAGTTGCACGAAAACAGGGATTCTCTCATTGTTTGTTTTTAATAATTAATATCTAATTTGATACGAATTATTTTTTCTGTGTTTTTCGGTTTGTGAAACCCTGATGTATCCAAGTGTGACAATTAACTAGCACAATATTGTAGGTTAACGGAGAAACTAAATATTTTCTTTGAAAAAAAAAAACGAGTACGAATAAGAATGTTATATACTGTAGTAATGAAGTTGCATATAAACGGGAAGTATAACAATTGCTTGATTATCGTTGATAAATTAATACTTGTTTTTTACATTTGGTATCCCAACATTTTTCCACTACAAGGGCCCACGTAACACCAAACGCTGTTCGTACCCAAAGGTACAGGTCTGTGATACTCTCGTCTTATTAAAGGCAGAAGTAAATCAATGTTTTTTTTTTTTAAATTATGCGCCATTGTATAATGTGACTTAAGGAGCTCTAAAAGCACTACTGCTTCGTTTTTAGTACCTTAGTACACATCACAATATCCTACGGCTTCGGATTCATTGTTGAATTTTTTTACTAGCTGTAAGCCAATATGAATTAAGTAATAGATGATGATGTCCACTGCTGACTTCTACATTACAGCATTGTAAGAACATAATCCGGCCTAAGCCAGTTTAGCAATACCGGACAACGCAAAATGGAACTCTCGATTATTTACGCGCCTGATGCACTCTAAACCAGTAATTAAAAATCAAACATCCCCGTCCTTCCTCAAAATTATTTCTTTAATCACCGCATCACTTAGAGGTCGATTTAATCTCCTATTAATATCTTTTTTCAGACATTGTAAAACACTATTACAATGAAGCCAAGTGACATCTCTGCTAATGTTCTCATTTTAAGGCGATTTCTGACGTAGTGGATGCATATTACAAAAAGGTCCACAAGCTTGGGGATGCTTGTCTTATCGTAAGTGACCCATCAACTTGTCCATCTTTTTAAAGCGCTTTCTCTTTACTATACCTTATGAGCTCCATTTCCCATTTCAACGCACGCCTTCTCGCCGGTTGTACTGCATGCAAACTGATTCGAAACTGATTCTAATGAAAGTATTATGGACGATCTCGACATCTACTGTTATTATCTTTTTTATCTAAATGCATCCTGATATCTACAATTAGTAATACCATTGTTTCTGCAGTAAATCACAGCATGCACTCTTGTAGATAAATCTTAAGTCTTTTGCCATATGAAATTAATTTTTCAACAAATTTTAGAATATTACACCGTGTAAAATGAAATTGACAAATTATGATCTCACTACGCTTTTATCAAATATTACTATGTCTGGTTGGTTGTAATGCATGCTAACTGCATGCATTCGTTTTCATAAAACAATAACACGTATCTCGATATCTTCTTTTAGCTAAATATCTGAATGTTTCTTCAGCTTCGTAAAACAGTGCTCTCTGAAAACTGTCTAAAGTATAGATCTAAGAACATATCTGTGTGTTTCATCTTACTTCTTGCCAATGTTAATGGCTCTTAGCAGGACTGTGCAAGGAATGTACTCTAGGCAGGTTGCCATAATATTCCGCTGTATGAAGCGATCACCTACGCAGAATTCTACAGACGATTTGGTGATTCTATTTTTGTAAACGAATTTACTTGGTGATCTAGGATGGCTCTCGTCCACTGTCATGGATATGCTCGCATACCTACCAGGCCAAATGACATTCTGGTTCAGTGTTAGAGATGAGTACACTTCGTAAACCTGAACTGCTTGTGTTTAATCGGGTACATTTTGTGGAATAGCTTTCTGCTATTCAGAAGATACCTTTGAGTCGATGGACAGGACACGCAAGCTCTATTCACGTCAGCGAAATCAGGTAGTGTTGAATTTAATAAATAAGATTGCAGAAATTCTTCTTGTTGACCATTCCTTCTCAGATATGAAAGGTGTCAAAGAGCTAATACAGTTTGTGCACTAAACTGTTACAGAGGGGAATTTTACCAGAATTTTACTCACCCGTGAGAAAACGTTTAGAAGGTCGAGAAATTGAAATGCTCCAATAAGCTTAATAAGTGTGTGCGATTTTCAGTCTGTAGTGCACGATGAACCGTGCGAGTCAGAAAGGCTTTAAGGTTCTATAGCCTTAAGATTAGTGTGATAGATATGTGGCGTTATCAATATAGCATCTTGATGAAGTGAGTGAAGTTTGCAAAAGAAGCCTCGGAATTTTTTATATACGGAAGTTTAATTTTCAGGCTATATAACTAGCAGTATCTATTACTTTGTTTGGGCACCGGGACGAGAAAGTACTCGAACACTATTACTAAGGGAGCCTAGGAAGTTTTATATGTTTCAGGTGTTAATTGAAACTCTCCTAATGAAACCTAAGTACAAAAAAAATTATGTCAATTGTTAATTTTGTTGATGTCTGTATTCTACACCTGTTCTACCTGGCCTTGCCTGTATTACTTTGTATCGCGAATCAGTGCTTTAAACTTGTAACTTTATAAATTCATTGGCCGGACTTTTCTCACAAGCCAAGAGGAGCTGGCCTGGGTTTACAAGTTAATCACCTACCTATTTACCTAGAAATCTGCTATTAGAGTTTAATATTAATAACCTGCATTTGATTGTTTTACAAGCTTACGACCATAAGTGTAATGTAACTGTTACGGATAGTTGTTAAGCTTTGTGGCCTTCTGATTGTAAAAGAGAAGGTTACATTTTCCGAACTTTGGCTGCATTTATACCTGAAATGTATAAAACTTCCTGGGCTCACTTTCCACATCTTGGAGCATAATCAATATATTTTCTTTCTTAGTAATAGTGTTCGAGTACTTCCTCGTCTCGGTGCCCAAACGAAGCAATAGATACTGCTATTAACTTTCGATTAGCCTGAAAATTAAACTTGCGTGTATAAAAAATTTCGGGGCGTCTTTTGCAACCTTGACTCACTTCATCAAGCTGCTATATTGATAACGCTACGTATCTATCACACTAAACTAAGGCTATAGAATCTTAAAGTCTTTCTGACTCGCACGGTTCATCTTGCAGTACAGACTGCCATATTGCACACTCTTATTAAGTTTATTGGAGGATTTGAATTTCTCGATCTTCTAAACGTATTTTTGATAGCTGATATGTATACATTTTTCATTCAGGGGTCTTTTGAGGTATTTTTCGTTCAACAATGAAATGTGTGGATTTTGTTTTGATTTACTGCCTCGCATTTCGTCGTATAGCTCTGTTATTTACTTGTTACGAAACGTTCCAGGAACACTTCATCGATCCTGGGGTCGGGGTGATTTATTTCATCATCGGTTTTTGTTATTATTATTGTAGTATCGAATTATAAAGAATACAGGAACATGTAATATGATTTGGAATCTGCCGTGCTAATTGAACATTACTACAAATTGCTCTAATCTTTTGAACACGCCAGTTCATAGTTTCGCCCTCCGTGGTCTATTGGTAGCGGAACAAATTCTAATTAGTAGGTCAAGGACTTGACTTTCTCATATGTTCTTTAGGCAATTACGGGTCAAAACGGATGGATGATGATGGATGAATTGGTAGAATGAAGACAGTGGACGAAAACGGGCTAATCCAAAAACCCCCACGCTCACGATGTTTGTCCACCACAAAGCTCACATAACACGAGGAGGGATCGATCCGACGACGTCTAGCACGGGATGTGAATGTTTTAACTACTGAGCCACCATTGTCTCTCGTCAAGCATCTGTTCGCATTCTACGCAGACTGGCCATAATAACTAGTATTTCTTCGATTTTTTCTGTACTTAGATTGTGTAGTATGTACCACCAGACATGTCAACTCTGACGCGAAGTCGTAGCAGTTGTAGTAGTAGAAGTAATAATATAATAAAAACAATAATAATAATAATAATAATAATAATAATAATAATAATAATAATAATAATAATAATAATAGTAAAAGCAGTAGCAGTAGTAGCAATAATAAGAGCAGTAGAAGTACAGTACTTTACAGTCTTAAATAAAGGGTTAATTTCCTAAAATAAAGGGTTAATTTCCCAAACACACTACGATTAACACGGGCTGTCAACATTAGTTTCCGATCCGTCTTTTACATTGTTCGGCCCGGAATGTGCCCGGCCCGGTTAGAGCCCGGCTCGAGATTCGGGCCGGGCAGGGTTGAACCGGGCACAGAATTCGGATCCATTCGGGTCGGGCCGTGTCGTCTTCGGGCCTGGGTTTGCAGGGCTCTGGTAGTGGTCTGTAGTGCAAGATAAACCGTGCCAGTCAGAAAGACTTTAAGGTTCTATAGCCTGAAGATTAGTGTGATAGATACGTAACGTTATCCATATAGCATCTTGATGAAGTGAGTCAAGGAGGCAAAAGACTCCTCGAAATTTTTTATAGATGCAAGTTTAACTTTCAAGCTAATCGAAAGTTAATAGCAGTATCTATTACTTTCTTTAAGCATCGAGACGAGCAAGAACTCGAACACTATTACTAAGGGAAAAAATCAGGGCTTCTGCTCGAAGATGTAGAAAATGAGCCTGGGAAGTTTTATATCTTTCAGGTTGTCTTAACTGAGAATCTCCCATTGTATCCTAAGTACCAAAAAAAAAAAAAAAAAAAAAAAATCGGTCATTTGATTACTTTGTTGACGTCTCTGTTCTACACCTGTTGTACCAGGCTTGTATAACTTCTTTGTATCGCGAGTCAGTGATTTACACCGCTAACTTTAATAATTCATCGGCCGGATTTGTCTCACAGGCCAAGAGACATTGAGTGGTAATTCAGTGTCTAATAAAGTAGAAAAATATCTATCAAATAGGCCGGTTGCTGTGTGGGACACAAAACCAGCAAGTACATGATACTTTCCTTTGTCATTCTTGCTGGTACGAGGATACCTCCTAATGTTGTCCATTCATATTCAGTCGCTCGCATATCATTGAGCAATACCTGGGTTCAAAAAACGTACGCTGTCAAAGAATGAATTGAATTTACCACTTTTAATGTACATAGGCAAAGTAATGGCCTTTCGTATTTAATCATTGAAGATATAAGATACCTTCGTGTTCTGAATATCCAAACTGAAATCCACCTTCTGTACGATGTAACATGGATGATTCTCAAGTGGTTGAAGACACTAACTTGCCCGAATTAGAATGGATTTATGCAGCTGGTGACAAGCAACAACCATAAGTATCAAACATATTAAGTAGTAATTCAACCTCTCATCAATTTTCAACCAATAAGCATGGATGCTGTATACTCGGCTCTTATGTTTGCCAGCAAAGAATGTGGAGGAAATAAGCAAAAAAAGCGTGCTTAGTCACGTTGGATCAACCTTTGCACTCTAAAGCATGTGGCATTGTAGCAGCATGTAGAAATTCTGGTGAATTACCGTCAGTGGTTGTTAGACTTCGAGGTTTTTCACTCTATAATGTCATTTATGGAAACTGTTGCATATATAATGAAAGGTAGTGGCATTCAAGAACTTTGGTCTTGTGTGTACGCTAGTAACTCCATGCCAGAGATAAAGCCAGGCCATTCTTATTGCTCGTGCTTTGCGAGCTCATTTTTCTTTTCTTTTTTTTTTAACACAACACGGCCCTTAGCAATTGCAATTAATACTGTTTACTTAATGAATCAGACGTCACTGAGGAGTTTGTGCGTTAATTGCGAGATGTTTGTATTCCTCTGATGACTGAAGAAGACATCGATACTGATGTAGTTGTTCAACATTCATAGTCAATCAAGATTGCAAATGACCTGAAGTTATTCATTGATGCTGCTGCAGAAACAAGCCGTATCTCTGTCATTCGCTCTGTACTTTCAGCTTGTATAAATTATGCGTCTTCTAATTTGAAAGAACTGGAGACTTGATTCTTCACCTTCACTGCATATAAGAAATGTTACCATACTTCTATGCAGCTGAGCATCATGCCAAATACGCACAACTGTACCTACTAGAAATGTTGAGGTTGGAGGATGAAATGGATCTTCATCAGTTCCAGCTATTTGCAGGAGACGGTTACTTCACTATTCGCAGAAAAGATATATTTTGGAGTGGTACATGGTCTGATATGACGATTGAGCAGGTTCTAGCGAGAGCAATGAAGAGCACCGGTGGACTGACCCATGGGAGAGACATGACTGAAAAGATTATATCTAGGTGTGTGTACCAAAGCAGTCAATCGCGTGATATATTACATCTAAAGAAGTTCTTGCGTTGGTTTTGCCAGCATTCTCCATTCCCTTCATATCCGGAGCTCGCGTCCCTAAGCCCTGGCATGGTAGGTAATGAAATGGTAAACTTATAAATCTAAGGAAGTCGGATTGGCTGCTATGGAAGGAATGTTTGGACAAACATTGGGAAATGTGAAACTTAAACAAAAAGATAAAGTCATCCCACTATCCGTAATGCAGCATGTAGTGCGTATCCGTGATGAGCTACTGGTTGTAAACACCATATTTCAACTGAATCATATCAGAAGTCGGAAAAAGAACTCCAGCAGTGTTTTGCTTACGAGCTTGCACCTTATTCACTTTCTTTCTTCACAGAAATGTTTCTAAGAAAAACGAAAAGTCCGCTTTGTACGACATGTTTGAATATTGGACAAATTTTAAAACTCAAATTAAAAACACTGTGTACGTTATAGATGGAGGCTTGCTTCTACATCATGTTGTTTGGCCACAACATGGAACATACCTTGACGTACACAACTCGTATGTGTCCTATGTAATCACAAACTCAGGAACGAAAGCAACAATTATTTTTTATGGGTATTGTACTGAAAACTGTACAAAAGCCGCAGAGCGGGAGCAGAGTGAGTCGAAGGTTCAATCAGCTTTAATGTTATTCAGAAATGAAACCATATTATTAACAAAAAAAAAGATAAATTCTTAGGTAATTTCAAAAATAAGGATTGTTTAGCCTGAGTTGATGGTTCATTTGACACGAGCTGGAATTCAAACCCAGCAACCAAGGAGTGATGCTGATGCACTTATAGCTAAAACTGCTGTAGCCAAGTCTTTAAATCCTTGTACACACGTCGTAGTAATGGCGAAGATGACATTTTAATGATTTTGCATGAACAAGGTAATAATCAGTATGACATCACATTTCGAAATAATCAGTACGACATTGGACGTGTACAAGACGTCAGTAAAGAATTTAGTACTAAGAAGTTGTAAGATACACAGAGAAATATACTAACGGTTTTGCTCAGTTACCATGCTTTAACTGGATGCGACACATCATGTGGTTTGTATCGACAGGGAAAGAAAGAGCCATTGCGATTACTTGAAAAACGGCAAGATTTATGCCGATCACATGAAGTTTTGAACCGTGATAATGCTAGTGTACAATCTATGAAGCTGGCACATCATTTCTACTAACACACTACGATTCTCCAACAATAGTAACCTTACTGGATGAATTCCGGTATCATTCATACATCCTTGCAGTAAGTCGCTCCCTATTCAGAACGAAATACAATTGGCAAAACTGCCACCCACCACTGATGCTGCGAAACACCATATCATCACGTTCAATAGTACCGTGGAAATGATTTGCGAGCGACTGAATATAGATGGACAACATTAGGAATGACCAAGGATCCCGCTCCGTGTAATATCCTGTAAACAAAGGGCTGTGAAAGTATGTACTGTTGTCGGAAAGCAGGAATTGTGTGCTCGAATTTATGTCATTCTCGAGGAATTGGATGTGTGAATGCAAAACCAAATGATGAAGACCATGGAGATGAACGAGATAATGATAACCTCATTGATTTCTAATAAAATAAGTTTGAATGGACTAGTTACAAAAATGTTCTTAAAGTGCATACTAACGTCTAATGTAAATACTAAGTTAATTTAAAGAATACTAGGAGGAAAATTGCATTCCAGTTTAAACAAGACATTTTTTAAAAATTACACTCAAATGACTATTGTAGTTGAGAGTGATTTAAAGTGTGTGAATTACGATTTTCCTATGAATAGGAGACTACCAATTTCTGCTACTTTCTAATGCTGTCAATAAATGATTTATGTGCTATATTTAAGTGATGTAAAACTATATATAATAAAAGCTTACTCCATTGGGGAAAACGTTGGCCATTTTAAAAGTAAATTAATAATGATGATACTGAAACGGTGGCTGAGTTTTGTTAACACACAATAATTGTCAGTGTAGCAAGGTTTGAAGAATTTTGCGAAAATCAAGTTTTGTCCCGAAATTTTGGGTTTTGCGCTTCTTCCACAAATTGGGGTTGATTAGTATACGTGTTGCCTCGTTCGGATTTACGTTTCTTAAGATTTCTAATGATCCAAGATTTCCTCGTATATAACTCTTGGTCCTATGTGATAAAAGAAGCTGACTAGAACAGTGAAAGTGTATGTCACCTTATGCACTTTTGTACAAAGAAGTCAGAAAGTGGCAAGTTATACTTTTTTTTCTCGGCTTGTATTGCAACGATTTGTGTCATTGTTGGCTATGATTAAGATAAATATCAAGGATATCTTTTGGTGCTGTTTCGTTGGTGTGCAATAACTGTCAGTGTTGCAAGCTTCTCATGATTTCTGAAAATATCTTTTTTAAAATAAAAAAAGCTGTTTTCTTCTTCCTCTTCTTCTAGAAATTTAGCACGATGGGCATATATGTTATTTACTTAGATTCTCTGTCTTTCAAGCTTTCCAACCATATATGATTCATGGCTTTGTGATAATTAGAACGGTGGCTAGAAGAATAAACATAATGGGTGACGATTTCCATAAATTCCTTGTCGTCATCTAAAGATGGCGGACATTTTTCAAAATTGCGGGAAAAGCTACAGTGGGATTTTAGGGGACTTTTAGTATGTTATTCCTGACACATCCCCCTACTTCCATACCAATTTTCAGCTTGTTACTAATTTGTTCCTTTCTTGGCAGAAAAATGGGCTATCTTTACTGGACTATATGTCAGGAAATGGTATAGAAGAACGTTGGTGTATCCTGTACACTATGACAACTTTAGTGAAAAAGCTGAATGGCCATGCCTACTCAAGATCATTGAGAACTCATTTCTAGACTCTGCTCGGCGCCCTCTACATGTGGTTGTGAAGACATTTGCAACCGTCGGAGGAGATGACAATATCTAGAATCTGTGATCTTATTCAACAACGTCTGGATGACGAAATCAATATGCAAAATTTACAAGAAAATATAATTGCATGACCAAAACCATATTAGGAAATTTCAAAATTAGGACGATGAAATTTTCCAAATCTTTAACTTTGGCTGCAGTATATAGAGAAGGTTATAATCGTACTGCAGTCGTAAGTGACTAGATTGAACAGGTGAGAAGAACCTCATTTGAAGGCAATTAAATCAATGCTTCCGATTTCTCACGCAGCTCGTCATCTTTTCTATAAAAAATTTGCACATCACTATACTCAGATGGAAGCCCTGGACGCAAATACGGTATCAGAGAATTACAAGAAATTAACAACTCAAGGAACATTCACAATTCGCAGAAAAAGAATCCTTCTTGTGGGAAGTTCCAATTGATATGATTATCGAACAGTGCTTAATTAAGGGCACGAAATTTTCTCGGGGATTCACTGCACGTCAGACACAACGTTAGCAAAATTATTCCTTGATTCCGAAACACTGTTACGCCATATCGTGGAACCCTCGAATTATTGGCGCGCCTGTTGCACCCTAAAAAAATAATAAAAAATCGAACATCAACGTCCAACCTCAAATTTACTTCTCTAATCAACGCATCATTTAGAGATCGATTTAATCTCTTTTTAATATCTCTTTTCAGAAATTGCAGAACACTTTTACAAAAAGTCAAGTGAAATCTGAGCTATTTTTCTCAATTCAAGGCGGTTTCTCACGTAGTGGATGCATATTACAAAAAGCTTCACAAGCTCGTGGTTGCTTGTCCTATCGCAAGTGACCCATCAACTTGTCCATCATTTTAATGCTCTTTCTCTTTACTTTACCTTATCAGCTCAGCGTGATATTCATTCTTTCTCAGCTAAAGACTTCTTGTTCCGCACGTCACAGGGTTTAAACAAGAATATTTCAAATTATCAAGCTTTAAGAGCATTATGAGCTGCCGTACTTTCCCCATTTCAACCCGCCCGCTCTCGTCGGTTGTACTGCATGCAAACCGTTTCCACTCGTTCTAGTGAAGGTATCATTGCGGATCCCGACTCCTACTGTATTTAGCTTTTTATCTAAATGCATCATGATATCTATAATTAGTAATACCATTATTTCTGCAGAAACCCACAGTCGGGAACCTTGTAGATAAATGTTAGTTCTTCTGCTATACGAAGGTCATAATTCACCAGATTATAGTCTATTACAGCATGTGATTTGACATTGAAAAATCCTAATCTCACTACGCTTCTTATCAAATATTGCTATGTATGGTTAGTTGTAGTGCATGTAGTCTGTTTTTTTTTAATCTTTCATCACTTTCCGTGTCTAATTGTAATATATATCCATAAGATACAACTTGAAAATAGCGCTTAACATAATTTATATACGTACTGTACTTAACGCAGAATTTACTTCCCATTTTTCGTCTACACCATTGCGTGTACAAGAACTCTTAGTTCTACGTGTGGGTTTTTAATCTCAGGACAACAAAGACTCTGCTATATTCAGCGCAGTCGAATTGACATTCTTCTGCAATGTGTTATTATCACACAAAGAAGATGGCATTAACTCAACGTGCCCCTGAGATAACAAAGTGTTTCCTCAAAATTACTTTAGAATTTCTCTTATCGTAACAGTATTTTGGAATGATTTATTAATCTTGCTAATGTTGTGTCTGACGTTGAGTTAGTCCTCCAGAAAATTTCGTGGCCGAATGTTGAAGGTTCCTTGAGTTGTTAATTTCTTTAATCTTCTGATACCGTATTCGCCTCCAGGGCTTCCATTTGTTGAGCATAGTGATGTGCAAATTTTTCATAGAAAACATGACTAGCTGCGTGAGAAAACGGAAGCATTAATTTAATAGCCTTCAAATAAAGTTTCTAGTTCCCTGTTCAATCTAGTCTCTTTGGATGAATTGCAATAAAATTATGACCTTCTCTGTATATTGCAGCCAAAGTTTACCGTTTGGATAAGGTCACCGTCTTAATTTTGAGGTTTCGTAATATGGTTTTTGTCATGCACTTTCATTTTTTTGTAAATGTTGCATATTGATTTCCTCTTCCAGACAATGTTCAATAGGATCCAAGATCCTAGATTTAGTCATATCCTCCGACGGTTGTAAATGATTTCATAAACACATGTAAGGGTCGCGAGCAAAGTCAACAAGTTAGTTTTCAATGATGTTGAGTAGGCATGGACATTCAAAATTTTCACTAATGTTGTCGTTGTGTACAGGATACCAGAAAGTTCTTCTATACCATTTCCTGACATAGTGTATCCAATCATGCCTAGAAACTACTTAAGTGGACACTTCCTAAGGGTACTTTTTGTGACAGTTAAGAAATTTCTTGAGCTGCAGGTATGATTTGAGACCGTTCCGGTATAATGGCTGGTCTAATGTGATTACACAAGTGCTTTGTTCACTTTTCTTGCACTTATTTACTGTATGCGGAAGAGTAGAATATATAGTATTAGTACTTGATGTTGAAATAATGAAGAATTAAAGAGGAAATACATTGCTTATATCAGAAGGAGAGGTGTGTATCTCAGCATTACACAATCGTTGTGGCGAACCTCTCACAAGATGAATAGCTATCCAAACGTTGTTTGAGACTATGAAATGGAGACGCGAGATGCGAGTGAAGATGAGGACAGTATTGACACTCCAACAAAATGAGTGTATAGAATTAGGGAGAAAGTCGATGACAGAAGGAAGATATGAGATACTATATTTTTATCAAGACAATGCTACCGTGAAATAAGATTACTTTTGCATTAAAGGTCTTGGATATGGAGAATTTTCAAAAAGAAACATGTGAATTAAATGACTTTTTCTGCTCTTGAAATTTGTGGCATTTAGTTACTAATCAAAGCACACAGTGATCTTATATGGAAAGATAATTTGATTAGCCCTCTGATTGGTTGCTTTGTGATGTCGAGTGTTACTAAGTTTGTAGCGAACACTTGACAGACTATACCTTTAATATTTTCCACCTAACCGTCTAAGGGAAGATCTCAAAATAACCTAAAATCGATTCTCTTTTTGTTTCATCCATTATATCACCGGTCTCAGACCCAAAGTAAGGCTGCTTCGGAGGTTAGAATATAATGGGTTTCATAGCAAGTTTGTCATTATGCAATCGGGAAAATATTAGTAATGATAGGCCGGAACCTAGTGAATCTTACACAACTCTATGGAAGTTCTAGTGAGCGGCAATGACGCTAATTAAATGCATATTTGATAGTCTCGTGTGTCAACACACAGAAAACTTTGTTTAATATATCCGTAAGAACACAACTCTTTGGATCAGGCTAACGATCAAGAACAAGGTGAGAGCGTTATGGGTGTTAAATAGATTTCTTCAGCAGGAAGCACTCTCAAAAAGTATTGTAGTGTTTATAAACGGGAAGTATAGCCATTGCTTGATTAGCATTGATAAATTAATACTTATTTTTTTTACGTTTGGTATCATAACATTTTTCACCCCAAGGGCCCACCTAAAACGAATCTCTGAACGTTCCCCAAGATATTACTGTGATACCCTAGTCTTATTAAAGGGAAACTTAAATCCACAGTTTTTTTTAATGGTGCGCCATTGTATAATGTGAGTTAAGGAGCTATAAAAGCACTACTGCTTCGTTTTTAAGACCTATGTACACAACACAAGATACTACGGATTCCGATTCATTGTTCAATTTTTTAATAGCTCTAAGCTTAAGAATTAAGGTTTACATGCTGATGTCCGCTGCTGATTTCTGATTTTCAGAGCATTGTAAGAAGGACATAAGCCGACATATGCCTGTTATCCTTACCGGACACCTCGAAATAAAACCCTCGAAATATTCGACACCTGTTGAACCCTAAACCGGTAATTAAAAATCAAACAACCCCGTCTATCTTCTTGATTATTTTTTTAATCACCGCATCACTTAGAGATCGATTTAATCTCTAATTAATATCTGTTATTAGATATTGTATAATACTATTAAAATTAAGTCAAGTGACATCTCTCCTAAGATTCTCATTTTAAGGTGATTTCTGCTGTTGCAGATGCATATTACAAAAAGCTTCACAAGCGCGGGGAATGCCTGCCCTATCGCGAGACCCACCAACTTGTCCATCATTTTAACGCGCTTTCTCTTTACTACACCTTATGAGCTGACCGTGATATACAGTCTTTCTCAGCTAAAGACTTCTTGTTCCACACTTCACTGGTTTTAAACTGGAATATTTCAAATTTGCAAGTCCTAAAGACAATATGAGCTGCCGTACTTTTCCCATTTCAACTCACCGTCTAACGTCGGTTGTACTGTAAGGAAACTAATTCCACTCGTTCTGATGTAAGTATCATGCCGGACCTCGACATATACTGATTTTATCTTTTTATCTAAATGCATCATGATATCTTTAATTAGTATTACCATTATTTCTGCAAAAAACCACAGTCGGCAGCCTTGTAGATAAATCTTTATTCTTCTGCCATATGAAGGCCATAATTCATCAGATTTTAGTCTATTACAGCATGTGAGTTGAAATTGAAAAATCGTAATCTCACTACGCTTCTTATCAAATATTCCTATGTATGGTTGGTTGTAGTGCATGCTAACTGCTTGCATTCATTTGATAACACAACAACACTTACCTTGACATCTCCTCTTAGTAAAATGATGTATGAACGTTTCGGTGACTTATTAATTCATTGTTTTCTGAAAACAGTCTGACGTATAGATCTAAGCACATATATGTGTATTTCGACTTACTTCTTGCTAATGTTAACGGCTCTACTAAGGAATGTACTCTAGGCAGTTTCCCATGATATTCCGCTATATGCAGCGAACACCTAAACAGAATTCTACACAAGATTTGGTACTTCTACTTTTGTAATGGAATTTACTTGCTGATCTAGGATGCTTGTTGTCAACGGCTATGGATATGTTCGCAAACATACCAGGCAAATGACAGTCTGGTTCGGTGTTAGAGATCAGTACACTTCGGAAGCCTCAAATGCTGGCGATTAATCATGTACACTTTGTAGAGTAGTTTTCTACTCTTGAGAGGACTATTTTCAGTCGGTGAAAGGACACGCAAGCTCTATTCACAAATGCGAACTGAGCTAGTGTTGAATTTAATAAATAAGATTACAGAAATTCTTCTTGTTGATCATTCAGTCTCAAATATGAAAGGTATCGAAAAGCTCATACAGTTGGTATACTAATCTGGTACAGAGCGGAATCTTGCGAGAATTTACTTTCCGGTGAGAAAACGTTGAGATGATTGAGATATTCAAATCCTCCAATAAGCTTAATAAGACCGTGTGATAAGGCACTCTGTGGTGCAAGATTAACCATGCGAGCCAGAAAGACTTTAAGATTCCATAGCCTTATAGTGTGAGAGATACGTAGCGTTATCAATATAAGATTTTGATGTCAAGGTTGCAAAAGACTCCTCGATATTTTCTTTTAACGCAAGTTTAACTTTCAGGCTAATCAAAAATTTATCGCAGTCTGTATTACTTACTTTGGCCACTGAGACGAGCAAGTTCTCGAACACTATTCCCAAAGATGGATATTCAGGGCTTGTGTCTCTAGATATGGGATGTGAGCCTAGAAAGTTTTATATCTTTCTGGAGTACTTGACTGAAAATCTCCCAATGTAACCTAAGTACAAAAAAGTCCGTCACCTGATAATTTTGTTGATGTCTCTGTTCCACATCTCTTCTACCAAGCCTGTAGAACTTCTTTCTATCGCGAATCAGTGTTTTGCACCGCTAGCTTTATTAATTCATCGGCCGGACATCTTTGTGACATATAAGAGCGCAGATCTACAATAAGAGCAAAGCAAAACTAAACCATTAGTGTTCAATGAAAGCACTAACGATGCACTAACAATTACACCAGGTTTAATCGTTAGTGTTTCCTGGGGGGCTAACGAGAAGTTGCACCCCAATAGTTCTTTGCATCTAGCGTCCAAACTATTGCAGCACTAATGTTTCGAATTAGTATTCTAAGAAGCACTAACGAAGCACTAACGATCGCCTAGAAGAGGTCATTAGCGCTTTTGAATTTGGCGAGAATTTGAGCAAATTAAAAATTCCCCATGTATTCCTAATGGGAATTCCGTGACATATAACTGAGCATAGCCACACTAATTGTGAAGCACTAACGAACTAATAGTGTTTTCTGGTAGCACTAACGATGCACTAACGATTGCAATAGTTTTTATCGTTAGTGCTTTCTGGAAGGGCTATAGTGAAATTAGCCCACCCCCAAATTTATGGCTTCTAGCGTACAAACTATTAAAGCATTAATGCTGGGAATTGGTGTTCTAAAAAGCACTAACGAAGCCCTAACGATTGCACTAGAAGAGATCATTAGTGCTTGAATGGTGGGGGCCAATTTCTCGGACCTCCCTTTGGATGAATTGCAATACGATTATGACCTTCTCTATATACTGCAGTCAAAGTTAACGGTTCGGAAAATGTCACCGTCTTAATTTTGAGAATTCCTAATATGCTTTCTGTCATGAAGTTTCATTTTCTTGTAAATGTTGCATATTCATTTCGTCATCCAGACATTGTTGAATAAGATGGCAGATCCTAGATTTTATATCCTCCGAGGGTTGTAAATGTCTTTAAAACCACAAGTAGAGGTCCCGGAGCAAAGTCTAGAAGTGAGTTCTCAATGATTTTGAGTAGGCATTGCCATTCAGCATTTTCACTAAATTTGTAATAGTGTACAGGATACACCAAGTTCTTCTATACCTTTACCAAATAAAATGTATTCAATGGAGCCTAGAAATTACTTAACACGAAAACCTCCTAAAGCCAGTACAACTTTGGACCGTTCAGAAATCTCTTCAGCTGAGGTACGATTTGAACACCGTTCGAGTGAAATGGCTGATCTAATGTCATAACGAATGTGCTTTTTTCACTTTTCTTGCAGTTATTTACACTATGCAGAAGAGTAGAATATAGAGTATTACTACTTGATGTTGATATATTGAAGAAATACAGAGGGACTACACTGCTTATATAAAAGGAGATGTTTGCATCTCACAATTACACAATCGTTGTGGCGAGGCTTTCACAAAATGAATAGCTGTCCAAAAGTTGTTTGAAATTAGGAAATCGAGACGCGAGGTGCGAGTGAAAATTTGATTAAATCTTCCGAGTAAGACAGCATTGACACACCAAGAACAAGAGAGTATATCAATAGAGGGAAAAAGGATGTAGGAATGACGAAATGTGATACGATATTCTTATCAAGACTATGCTACCGTGATATCATTCAAGAATTTTCAACAAGAGACTTCTGAAATTAATGACTTTTTCTGCTCTATGATACGTGTAGCACTTTGTTACTAATCAAAGCATACAGTGAGCTTATATGAAAGTGTTATTTGATTAGCTCACAGTTTGGTTACTTTGTAATGACCAGTATTACAAAGTTTTTAGCAAACACAGCACTGACTATACCGCAAAAATTTTCTACTTAACCGTGTAAGAAGATCTCAAAAGAACTAAGACTCGATTCTTTGATTGGCTCATAGATGAGATTACCGGTCTCAGGCCAAAGTTAGGGCTGCTTTGGAGGTTAGAATAAAATGGGTTCCATAGCAAGTTATACAGGATACAATCGGGAAAATATTATGAATGATAGACAGGAACCTTGTGAATCCTACATAACTCTGTATGTAAGCCTTAGTGAGCTGCAAGGACGCTAATTCAACCCATATTTGATAGCCTCGTCCGTTAACACACAGAAGACTTTCTTTAAATAATATATCCATAAGAACACAACTCTTTGGATAAAACCGTTTCTATCAGAATAACAATTAAGAAATAGGTGTGAGCGATTGAGTCCTAAGTATATTTCTTCAGCAGAAGCACTATCATATAGTAATGTAGTTGCATATAAACGAGAAGTATCGCAATTGCTTGATTATCATTGATACATTAATACTTGTTTTTTACATTTGGTATCCCAATATTTTTCAATCACCAGGGCCCACTTAAAACCAACCGCTGTTCGTTCCCAAAGGTACAGGTCTGTGATACTCTCGTCTTGTCCATGAAGTAAATCCATGGTTTTCTAAATTATTCGCCATTGTATAATCTGATTTAAGGAGCTCTAATAGCACTACTGCTTCGTTTTTAGTACCTTAGTACACATCGCAATATCCTACGGCTTCGAATTCATTGTTGAATTGTTTTTACCAGCTGTAAGCCAATATGAATTAAGTAATAGATGCCGATGTCCACTGCTGACTTCTACATTACAGCATTGTAAGAAGAACATAAGCCGGCCTAAGCCGTTTAGCAATACCGGACAATGAAGTCAAGTGACATCTCTGCTAATGTTCTCATTTTAAGGAGATTTCGGACGTAGTGGATGCATATTACAAAAAGGTATACAAGCTCGGGCATGCTTGTCTTATCGTAAGTGACCCATCAACTTGTCCATGTTTTTAAAGCGCTTTCTCTTTACTATACCTTATGAGCTCATTGTGATATTCATTTTTTCTCATTCTTGTTCCGCACGTCACTGGGTTTAAACTCGAATATTTCGAAGTCCTAAGAACAATATGATCTGCCGTGCTTTTCCCATTTCAACCCGCCCGCTCTCGTCGGTTGTACTGCATGCAAACTCTTTCGAAACTTATTCTAATGAAAGTATTATGGCCGATCTCGACATCTACTGTTATTATCTTTTAATCTAAATGCATCCTGTTATCTACAAATAGTGATACCATTGTTTTTGCTGAAAATCACAGCAAGCAGTCTTCTAGATAAATCTTAAATCTTTTGGCATATGAAATTAATTTTTCAACAAATTTTAGAATATTACACCGTGTAAGATGAAATTGACAAATTATGAGCTCACTACGCTTTTATCAAATATTACTATGTCTGGTTGGTCGTAGTGCATGCTAACTGCTTGCATTCGTTTTCATAAAACAACAACACGTATCTCGATATATTCTTTTAGCTAAATATCTGAATGTTTCTGCAGCTTCGTAAAACAGTGCTCTCTGAAAATTGTCTGAAGAACATATCTGTGTGTTTCGTCTTACTTAATGCCAATGTTAATATCTCTTAGCTGGACTGTGCAAGGAATGTACTTTAGGCAGGTTGCCATAATATTCCGCTATATGAAGCGATCATCTATGCAGAATTCTACAGACGATTTGGTGATTCTATTTTTGTAAAGGAATTTACTTGGTGATCTAGGATGGCTCTCGTCCACTGTCATGGATATGCTCGCATACCTACCAGGGCTAATGATAGTCTGGTTCAGTGTTAGACATGAGTACACTTCGTAAACCTGAAATGCTGGTGTTTAATCGGGTACATTTTGTGGAATAGATTGCTGCTCTTGAGAAGATACCTTTGAGTCGATGAACAGGACACGCAAGCTCTATTCTCGTCAGTGAAATGAGGTAGTGTTGAATTTATTAATTAGATTACAGAAATTCTTCTTGTTGACCATTCCTTCTCAGATATGAAAGGTTTCAAAAACCTAATACAGTTTGTGCACTAATTTGTTACAGAGGGGAATTTTACCAGAATTTTACTCAGCCGTGAGAAAACTTTTAGAAGGTCGAGAAATTCAAATGCTCCAATAAGCTTAATAAGAGGGTGCGATTTGGCAGTCTGTAGTGCAAGATGAACCGTGCGAGTCAGAAAGGCTTTAAGGTTCTATAGCCTGAAGATTAGTGTGAAAGATACGTAGCGTTATCAATATAGCATCTTGATGAAGTGAGTCAAGTTTGCAAAAGACGCCTCGGAATTTTTTATATACGGAAGTTTAACTTTCAAGCTATATAACTAGCAGTATCTATTACTTTGTTTGGGCACCGGGACGAGAAAGTACTCGAACACTATTACTAAGGGACCCTAGGAAGTTTTATATGTTTCAGGTGTTCTTAATTGAATCTCTTCTAATGAAACCTAAGTACAAAAAAAACTTATGTCAATTGATAATTTTGTTGATGTCTGTGTTCTACACCTGTTCTATCTGGCCTGTATAACTACTTTGTAACGCGAATCAGTGCTTTAAACTTCTAACTTTATAAATTCATTGGCCGGACTTTTCTCACAAGCCAAGTGAGTGTGCCTGGGTTTACAAGGTAATCACCAGGGCCCGGATCTTGTTGACAAGTCAACTTTTTTCTGTTACGCATAGGACAAGGCAAGTTCAAACAGAAACGTTATCCATCAACTCTAGGTTATAAAAAAATAGTTTTTTTAGGGTCAACTTTTGGTCACTTTTTGCCGTTTTGAAATTTCAGGTCATTTTTTAATATTTTAAGGTTACTTTTAGGTCACTTATGGTCTTTTTATTCTCTTTCTTCTTCATAAGGAAATCTTTAAGTGAACACAGTTTACGGATGTGGAAAAGACGAAGTTGAATAAACTCTTTTCTGTTTCCTGACTATTGGGGTGGAAAAACTGCATTCTTAACAACCTAATGAAAACTAAGCTGTAGTTGGTTAACGAAAGGTGGGGGTTGGTAGGTGTCCAAACAGATAGTTTTGGGTTGTTGACCACAAAGGATGTGATCACGTGAATAACTAAAAATGGATTAGAAGGCGTACACAGATTTTAAACAGGTTCTTATCTATTCTCATGTAGTGTACACTTGGGAACTTTTATTGTTTAAGAGTGCTTCTTAGTTTCAACTCGGGAGTGAATTGACGCTTTCAATACTTAGGACCTACAATGCCGTACAATGGACTGATCAATAGAAATAAATGATCAGTGGAGTGCAACTAACTGAAACAAAATTTTTCGAATATGAGTAGAAATGTTAATTAAAAATCCAATGGATATTAAAAAATGTGAATGTTTAATGAAATAAACGTTTAAGAAAACGCAAGTTTTAAGGTCAATTTTTGTGATTTTTAGGGTCATTTTTCAGGAATTTTAGTGTCATTTTATAGGTCACTTTTTAGAAAATTTTAGGTCAACAAGATCCGGGCCCTGGTAATCACCTACCTAATTACCTAGAAATCTGCTAGTAGAGTTTAATATTAATAACCTGCATTTGATTCTTTTACAAGCTTACGACCATAATGTAATGTAACTTTTACGGAAAGTTGTTAAGCTTTGTGGCCTTCTGATTGTACAAGAGACGGTTACATTTTCCGAACCGTAAATTTTGGCTGCAGTAAAACCTGACAGATATAAAACTTCCTAGGCTTACTTTCTACATCTTGGTGCAGAATCAATGAATTTTCTTAGTAATGGTGTTCGAGAACTTCCTCGTCTCGGTGCCCAAAGAAAGCAATAGATACCGTTATTAACTTTCGATTAGCCTGATAGTTAAACTTGCGTGTATAAAAAAATTCGGGGCGTCTTTTGCAACGTTGACTCACTTCATCAGGCTGCTATATTGAGAACGCAACATATCTATCGAGTTGTGGGTGCAGATTACAAAAAGCTTTACAATCTCGGAGATGCCTGTCCTTTCCCAAGTGACCTATCAACTTGTCCATCAAATAATGCGCTTCTCTTTACTATACCTTAAGAGCTCACCTCGATATTCATTCTTTGTCAGCTAAATACTTCTTGTTCCGCACGTCACTAAGTTTAAACTCGAATATTTCCAATTTGCAAGGCCTAACGACAATATGACCTCCCGTACTTTTCCCATTTCATCCCGCTCGCTCTCGTCGGTTGTACTGCATGCAAACTGATTCCACCTTTGTACCGATTAGAAATTTCTTCAGCTGAGGTACGATTTTAATACCTTTCAACTATAAACTTCCATTTATAAAAAAATTCCATGCGTCTTTTGCAACCTTGACTCATTTCATGAAGTTGCTATATTGATACCGTATCTATCACACTAATCTTCAAGCTATAAAGTCTTTTTGACTCGCACGGTTCCTCTTGTACTACAGACTGCCATATCGCACAGTCATATTAAACTTATTGGAGGATTTGAATTTCTCAATATTCTCAACGTTTTCTCACCGGTAAGTAAAGTTTTAGTAAGCTTCCCCTCTGTAGCAGATTAGTGCACCAACTGCATTAGCTTTTAGACACCTTTCATATCTGAGACGGATTGATCAACAAGAAGAATTTCTCTAATATTATTTATTAAATTAAACACTACCTTATCTCGCTGACGTGAATAGAGTTTGCGTGTCTCTCCACAAGGCTTTTTTTATAGAGCAGAAAGCTACTCCACCTAATGTACCCGATTAATCGCCAGCAATTGAGTCTTACGAAGTGTACTCATATCTAACACTGAACCTGACTGTCATTTGGCCTGGTATGTATGCGAGCATATCCATGGCCGTTGACCAGAGCCATCCTAGATCGCCAAGTAAATTCGTTTAAGAAAATATAAGCACCAAATCGTCTGTAAAATTCTGCATAGAAGAACGCATGGAATATCATGGCAAACTGCCTAGAGTACATTCCTTGCACCGTCCAGCTAAGAGCCGTTAAGATTAGCAAGAAAAAAGTCGAAAAACACATAAATGTGCTTAGATCTTAACTTAAGACTGTTTTCAGAGAATATTGCATTACCAAGTTACTGACACATTCAGATATATAATTAAGAGGAGATGTCGAGATAAGTGTTGTTCTCTTATCAAAAGTAATGCAAGCAGTTAGCATCCACATAAATTTCCAAAGATTCCTTTCACTCTGCTGAATGAGATAACTCTTATTTGTAAATATCAGACAATTTAAAACAGTTCCTTTCTCTCATTTTTAAATATGTCAGTAGCTAACGAATTTACAGCTTGCCACATAGGTCAAACACTCGTTTCCTCCAACCGTATCAACTCTACTTTCAGTTATAGTTTTTTACATTTTAAAAAACGTATGTGGTTTCATTATATTATCAAATATGTGTGCAAGAGTTTAGCAAGTGTTTATTTCACATTCCCACGTTCCTCAAGCCTTTCAATGCCCTCAACCCTCAACACTTTTTAGTTGTAAATATCGCACTTCACGACAATTCCGATCTTCCATTTAATTCTTAAAGATGTCACTAAGTAACGAACGTGACAAACTCGCGTTTCGCTTTATCGGATATTCTCTATTTACATTTGCAAATATGTTAAAAACAATACAATTCCATTTTTAAATGTGTCTGTATATATCGATTACTGGTAATCTGCTTCATCTTCCAACATTCCTTTGGCCCTACTATGTAGAGTCCGTTTTCAATTCTAGTTATCAGACAACTTCAGTCAATTCCGTTCTATCAGATTATTCTTACATCCGTGTGTACATATTGATCACAAAGTGTCTGCTTCATCTTCCAAACACTCTCTACGCCTAATTGTTAATTTCTGACAAATTATGCCGATTCGTTTTTTTCATTTTATGCTTCAATATGTCAGTAACTAACGATCTGCGAAAGTTGCGTGAGGTTTTACAGTCGTTTCGAGATGTTGAGTGGACTCAACTTTCAGTTGTAATTATCTCACAATTTACCCTATTCCGTTGTTTTTCTTGTACGTATATATGTCAGTAAAACTACAATGAGTGTCACTTTCATATCCGCAGATGAAATGTTCCTTTTGCCCAAATGAAATGGAACAAGTTTTCTATTCTAACACGCTAACATTGAACGACAATAAACGAAAATAACGTTCTATTTTTTTATTTTTGTATATTTAAGTGATTAACCATCAAGAAGAGTCTGCTACATGTTCCAAGCTCAACGTTCGCCCAACTCAACGGAATCAATTTCATTAATTATATCACACAATTTAGTACAATTAACTCTTTTAACAATTGTAAATATCTGACAATGTCCGACAATCCCGCTATTTCGTTTTATGTTTAAATATGTGGATAACCGTCAGCAAGAGTTTACTTCTACTTCCAACCACTAGTTTCGACCTATTGAATGGAAAAATTTTTATATTTAAAATCTCTGAAAATTTACGACGCTTCCTTTCTTTTATTTTATACTTAATTATTTCACTAACTAATGGTTAGCAAGAGTCTGGTTCACTTTTCACATAGTCTCTTCGCAATAATAAATCACCTCACTTTTCAATTATAAATATCTAACATTTTAAGACAATTCTCTTTTCAATGTAAGACAATACCGATCTCCCATGTTGTTCACAAATATGTTAACGAACGATCAGCAAGAGTGTGCTTTGTCTTCTAAACTCTTATTACGCTCTACTAAAAGGAGTCCCCTTACAATATTACATATCTGAAAAATGACAACAATACCGTTTTTTCTGACTTTTTAATTGTACCTGGCATTTCACGACAACTCCATTCTTTCATTTTATTCTAAAATATGTCAGTAACTAACGATCAGCAAGAGTTAATTCGGCTTGGAAACAATACTTTCATCCTACAGAATGGAATCACTTATCATTTGATAATGTCTTGGTATTTACGACTATTCCGATCTTTCATTTACTACTATATATGTCAGTAACTAACGATTAGCAGGAGTCTACCTCAGCTTAAATACACATCTTTACTATACGACAGTTATATTATTTTATTTAACCTAAAAGGTTTCAGTGACTATCATGAAAAGTTTTTTTGTACTGTACATGCCGAAACACAGCTCACGCCCTATCAGTGAAGAAACTTTTCAATCTTAAATATTCGTCAATTTACCTCATCCTTTCCCTCATGTTATTTTTAAATATGTAAGTAACTTAATGATCAGCAAGAAACTACTTAAGCTTCTAAATACTCGTTTGGAGGTATTGAATATATTCACATTTCAATTTTAAATATCTGAGTATTGTGTTATTTTTACTTAATTTTTAATTATGCCTTCAGTTAGCGATCGCCAAATTTCTGTATCAGAATTCAAACACACCATTCACTTTAGAGAATTAACTAATTTTTAATACTACATATCCGATAATTTACGTGAATTCTATAATTTATTTTATTCTGAAACAGTTGATTTAACAAAGGATCATCAAGAGTGTTTTATACACCAAAACACACCTTTTCCATACGGAAACGACTCCTTTTTCTAATGTAAATATATGAGAATTTATGAGTGCTTCGTTGTTTCGTTTTATTTTTAAGTATACCAGCAACTAGCGATCAGCAAAATTCTATTTCATATTCTGATCACCTTTTTCCCACTACTGAATTATCTAGTTTTTTAATTAAAAATAGATGACATTTTACGACAATTGGGATCTTTCGTTTTATCTAAAATTTGTTACAAACTAACGATAAACCAGATTTGGTGTTATATAACATACGCTCATTTCGCAGTACTCGCCCCTCTTCATTTATAACTATTTGATAATCTACGACTATTTGATTCTTTCATTTATTCTAACATACATGATTAAGTAATGATCTTCAGAAGTGTGCTTCATTTTCCAAATAGCTCTTCGCCATACTAAGTAGACCCACTTTCTATTGTAAATATGAAAAGAGATGAACGACAATTCCGTTCTTTTAACTAACTCTTATTCATCTCGGTAAGTAACGATCAGCAAGGTTCTACCCCAGTTTCGAAACACTTCATTCTCCTTAGTGAATGCACTCACTTTTAAATTCCAAAATTTTTAAGAATAAAATGAATTAACTGATTTGCCATAAATTGTTTGAAATTTGCGGTTAAAAAGCTGCTCTATTTAATAGGGCGAAACAAGAGTTGGAAACTGGAAATAGACTAAAATCAACATTACTTTCTGACAAATTTAAATACAAGTGAGAAAACGCAATTATCGTAATGTTTCTATCATTTACCACTCAAAAGAGCTCATTAAGTAATACCGAAGGAGTGTTTTGAACATGAAAAAGCCACCTGTTAGACATCGGTTAGTTTAAAATGTAAGAACGGAATTGTATCAAAAAGTCAGATAATAATTGAAAAGTGAGGCTATTCAATTAGCCCAACGGAGTCTTTGGAAGATGTACCACATTCTTCCTAATCGTTACTTACTGACATGCTTAAAAATGAAAGAAAGGAGAGTTTGTAAATTACATATCGACTAGCTGAACTTGTTCATTGCCCAAACACACCAAAAAGAACTAATGTCATAACGCATGTGCTTTGTTCACTTTTCTTGCATTTATTTACTGTATGCAGAAGTGTAGTATATATAGTATTAGTATTAGTTAAATCTTCCGAGTGACAGCATTGACACACCAAGAAAATTAATGTATAGCATAAAAGGGGAAGAGGATATCAGAATGACGAAATCTGATACGATATTTTTATCAAGACAATTCTACCGTGATATCATTCTAGAACTTGGATATGGAGAATTTTCACCAAGAGATTTCTGAATAAAGACTTTTTCTGGTTTTCGAAATGTGTCTCACTTAGTTACTTTGTTTTTATCCACGGTTTTTTAAATGCTACGCCATTGTATATGAGAGTTAAGGAGCTCTAAAAGCACTACTGCTTCGTTTTTAAGACCTAGGTACACAAGACAAGATCTTACGGCTTTGGATACATTTTTGAATTCCTTTACTTGCTGTAAGCCAATAGGAATCAAGTAATAGATGCCGATCTCCACTGCTGACAACTAAATTTCACAGCATTGTAAGAAGGATATAAGCCGGCATAAGCCGTTTAGCCTTACCGGACCCCTCGAAATAGACCCCTCGTTTTATTGGCGCGCCTGTTCCACTCTGACCCACTAATTAAAAGTAGAACATCCCCGTCCATCCTCAAAATTATTTCTTTAATCACCGCATCAGTTAGAGATCGATATAATCTCTTATTAATATCTCTTTTCAGGAATTGTAGAAAACTATTACACTGAAGTAAAGTTACAGCTCTGCTTATGTTCTCATTTTAAGACTACTTCTGACGTAGTGGATGCATTTTACAAAAAGCTTTACAAGCTCGGCGATGCTTGTCCTATCGCAAGAGACCCACCAATTTGTCCATCATTTTAACGCGCTTTCTCTTTACTACACCTTATGAGCTCACCGTGATATTCATTCTTTCTCAGCCAAAGGCTTCTTGTTCCGCACGTCACTGGGTTTAAACTCGAATATTTCGAATTTGCAAGTCCTAAGAACAATATGAGCTGCCAAACTTATCCCATCTCCATCCGCCTGCTTTCGTCGGTTGTACTCCATGCAAACTGATTGCACTCGTTCTAATGCAAGTATCATGGCGGATCTCGACATCTACTCTTATTATTATTTTATCTACAATACATTATTTCTGCAGAAAACCACAGTCGGCAGCCGTGTAGATAAATCTTAAATCTTTTGGCAAATGAAAATAATTTTAAAACAAATTTAAATTTAGCGTGTAAGTAGCAACTGAAAAATCTTCATCTCACTACGCTCTTAGTAAAATATCTGTTTCTATACCTTCGTCATACAATGTTCTCTGAAAACAGTCTGAAGTGTAGATCAAGAAGTTAGATGATCTATCTCGGTCTTTCATCTAACTTCTTGCCAATCTTAACGGCTCTTAACTGGACTGTGTGAGGAATGTACTCTAGGCCGTTTTCCATAATATTCCGCTATATGCAGCGATCATGTATGTAGAATTCTACAGACGATTTTTGGGCGCTTGCTTGCTCTCTACGCTTCTTATCAAATATTACTATGTATGGTTAGTAGTAGTGATTGCTAACTGCTTGCATTCGTTATGATAAGACAACAACAAGTATCTCGACATCTCCTTTTAGTAAAATGTTATCTGAACGTTTCGGTATCTTAGTAATACTATGTTTTCTGAAAACAGTCTGAAATATAAATCTAGGCACATATCTGTGTATTTCGACTTTCTTGCCAATGTTAACTGCTCTACTAAAAAATGCACACTAGGCTTGCCATGATATTCCGCTATATACAGCGAACACCTAAGCAGAATTATACAGACGATTTGGTGCTTGTATTATTGTAGAGGAATTTACTTAGTGATCTAGGATGGCTCTGGTAAACGGCAGTGGATATGCTTGTGTTAAATGATTCCAAAGCAGATCGTCATCATCTCCAATTTTTTAGGTATATAAGGCGGGGACGATATTACAAAGTAATAATCATAACTTATTGGATAATCAATTAACCGTTGTCAATGACATATTTATTTTTTACAGCTGTTGTACGTTATCATCTATATCAGATTGTCTTCCGATCTGCCATTCGTACACGAACTCCCTTAGCAGAATACAGAGTTCGCTGAATACTTCATATCGGCTCTTTTACACTAACGTGTGGCTTGTTCACAATCCTATCTTGCAGTTACTTTTTATCTACAGGTAGTAATATTATCTGGTTGGAGCTGATGTTAGCTGTGCAAGTCCTTGGAATTTGCATAACCTCTTTCACACTACACCTCTTTCGATTGGGTTCATACTAAGACAATTTCGCTCATGGAATTGGAGTTACTTCCGAATTGAATGCTGCACAGATGCTGTGTTAGTAATAGGAAAAGTGGCCATACTGAAGCTTTGTTACTACTCTTTTTTTATATATAATATGGCTTATACAAGGGAGGGCATTTTGCCATCTCCATACAGGCGAATAAGGAATATCTACGGCACCACTTTGTCAGGATTCACATTTGGTTGGTTGAAGACTCTGTCTAACTTTCAGAAGTCTTCTTTTTGAAGGAACTTTTAGGCTGCAATCTATTCAGTCCTCAGTATAACTGAGTTCGTGTCACAGGCTGTTGCGTCATGAAAAAAGTGAATGCAATCTTTTAATGACGCTAAAAATTTTTTTAAATTTATTAATTTAGTAGCATTTCCTTTCAGTTCTGCTTGTATGTGGCTACAAGAGAATCAGCAACTCCTCATCAAGTCTTCTACCAAGTTGCTTAAAAGATCTGAATCACACCCAACAACTGCTACAGATTTCCCGTTTCTAATTACTTCTATTACTGTTGTCCATATACAGCTACCCTTATTCCTTCGAAAACTGTTTATAAATTTTTATCCCTCTAGTATTCATCTCCAAGTTCCTCAAGGACTGTAATTGAATTGTCGTGGCTTCAATGGCAGAATTAAATTTGATCGTTGCAGATATTACCCCAAAGATGTTTTTTCTCTTTCGGCACTTTCCATGGCCACTTAGCGTCCTTGCTGCTCACTAGGGCTTACATACAGAGCTGTGTAGGATTCACTAGGTTGCGGTCTATCATTAATAATATTTTCACGATTGCATAATGATTAAAACGATATGGAACCTATTATATTCTAACTTCCGAAGCAGCCTTACTTTGGGTCTGAGACCGGTGATCTGATCTATGAGACAAATAAAGAATCGATTTTAGGTTCTTTTGAGATCTTACCTTAGACGGATAGTTGGAAAATATTTACGGTATAGTCAGTCCTGTGTTCGCTACGAACTTAATAACACTGTTCACCACAAGGCAACCAAACTGTGGGCTAATCAAATATTCTTTCCATATCATACTAATGATCTATATCCCGTCTATAAATTCTTCCATTATTCCTGTCCATATACAGCTATCTCAGTGGTGCCCACCCCCCCTAATATCCATGACGCACCCCCCTCAATTGTTAATCCGTAGGTGTTCTTACATGAAAAAAAAATCTTTTCGATTAAATTTTACACCCCATCAAACATATTTATATAGATTTTTACCCCCCCCAAATATTTCAATGACGCAGTTTGCGTCATAGCCCCCCTTTGTGGGCACCCCTGGCTATCTTTATCTTTCGAAAACTTGTTGCATCATTTGAAGCCGTCTAGTATTGATCTCCAAGTTTCTCAAGAACCGTGATTGAATTGTCGTTGCTTCAATGGCAGACTTAAATTCGATCGTTGGAATACTTCCCGAATGTTTTTTTTTTATCTTTCGTCATTTTCCGTGTCTAATTGTAATATATATCCTTAAGATATAAGTTGAAAATAACGCTTAACATAATTTATATACGTACTGTACTTAAAGCAGATTTTACTTGCCATTTTTCGTCTACACCTATGCGTGTAGAAGAACTCTTCCTTCTACGTGTGAGTTTTAATTCTCAGTACAACAAAGACTCGTTTACATTGAGCGCAGTTGAATTGACATTCTTGTGCAATGAGATATTATCACACATGGAAGGTGGCATTAGCTCAACGTGCCGGTGAGATGACAAAGTGTCTCCTCAAAAGTACTTTAGAACTTTTGTTATCGTGACAGTAGTTTGGAATAATTTATTAATCTTGCTAACGTTATATCCGACGTTGAGTTAACCCTCCAGAAAATTTCGTGGCCTTCATTAAGCACTGATCGATTGTCATATCAATTGGAACTTCGCTCAAAAAGACATCTTTTTCTGCGAATTATGAAGGTTCCTTGAGTTGTAAATTTTTAGCAATCATCTGATACCGTATTTGCCTCCAGGGCTTCCATGTGTTGAGTATAGTGATGTACAAATTTTTCATAGAAAAGACGACCAGCTGCTTGAGAAATCGGCAGCATTAATTTAATAGCCTTCAAATAAATTTTCTAGTTTCCTGTTCAGTCGCTTTGATGAATTGCAATACGATTATGACCTTCTGTATATACACCTGGTAAAGTTTACCGGTTCGGATAAGTTTACCGTCTTAATTTTTAGGTTCCCTAATATGGTTTTTGTCATGCACTTTTCTTTTCTTGTAAATGTTGCATATTGATTTCCTGATCCAGACATTGTTCAATAAGATCCAAGATCCTAGATTTAGGCATCTCCTCCGAGGATTGTAAATGTTTCCATAAACACATGTAAGCGTCGCCTAGCTAAATCTAGAAGTGAGTTCTGAATGATATTGAGTAGGCATGGACATTCAGAATTTAACTAATGTTGTCATAGTGTACAGCATACCCGAATGTTCCTCTATACCATTTCCTTACATAATGTATCCAATCATGCCTAGAAATTACTGAATTGGAAACTTCCTAAGGGCAGTTCAACTTTGGACAGTTCAAACATTTCTTCAGCTGCAGGTACGATTTGAGACTTTTCCAGTATAATGGCTGATCTAATGTGATTACACAAGTGCTTTGTTCACTTTTCTTTCACATATTTACTGTATGCGAGAAAGTAGAATATATAGTATTAGTACTTGATGTTCAAATATTGAAGAAATAAGGAGGCACTACACTGCTTATATCAAAAGGAGAGCTGTGTACCTCAACATTACACAATCGTTGAGGTGAAACTTTTACAAGATGAATAGTATTCAAAGGTGCTTTGAGATTAGGAAATCGAGACGCGAGATGCGTGTGAGGATTTAGATAAATCTTCCGAGAAAGACAGCATTGACACACCAAGAACATGAGTGTATATCGTTAGAGAGAATGAGGATGTCAGAATGACGAAATGTGATACGATATTCTTATCAAGACAATGCTACAGTGATCTCATTCAAGAACTTGGATATCGAGAATTTTCAAGAGACTTCTGAAATTATGACTTTTTCTGTTCTATCAAATGTGTGGCACTTAGTTACTAATCAAAGCATACAGTGAGCTTTATGAAAAGGTTGCTAAGTTACTAAGTTGGTAGCGAACACAGGACTGACTATACCGTTAATATTTTCTACCTAACCGTGTAAGAGAAGATCTCAAAAGAACCTAAAATCGATTCTTTTGTTCGCTCATCGATTAGATAACCGATCTTAGGCCAAAAGTAAGGCTGCTCCTTTGAGGTTAGAATATATTGGGTTCCATAGCAAGTTTTACAGGATACAATTGGGAAAATATAATTAACGATAGACCGGAACCTAGTGAATCATACACAAATAAGTATGTAAACCCTAGTGAGCATCGAGGACGCTAATTAAATACCTATTTATTTGCATCCACTACGTCAGAAATCGTCTTAAAATGAGAACGATAACACAGATGTCTTTTGACTTCATTGTAATAGTATTCTACAACGTCTGAAAAGAGATATTAATAAGAGAGTATATCGATCTCTAAATGATGTAGTGATTAAAGAAATAATTTTGAGGATGCAAGGGGATGTTCGATTTTTAATTAGTGCTTTAGAGTGCAAAAAGCGCGCCAATAATTCGAGGGTTACCGGTAAGGCTAAACGGATTATGCTGGGTTATGTCCTTCTTACAACACTAAAATTTAGAAGTCAGCAGTGGACATCGGCATCTATTCCTTAATTCCTAATAGCTTAAAGCTAATAAAGGAAGTCAACAATGAATCCGAAACCGTAAGATCTTGTGTTGTGTACCTAGGTCTTAAGACGATGCAATAGTGCTTTTATAGCTACGTAATTCACAATATACAATGGCGTACCATTTAAAAAACTGTGGATTTAAGTCTCCCTTTAATAAGACGAAGGTGTCACAGTCATATAGTATTGAGATTATACAGCGGTTTTCGGTGGGCCTGTGGGGATCAAAAATGTTGTGATACCAAACGTAAAGAACATAAGTATTAATTTATCAATGCTAATCAAGCAATTGCTATACTTCCCATTTATAAACACTATAATACTATTTGAGAGTGCTACCTGCTGAAGAAATCTACTTAACACCCATAACGCTCTCACCTTGTTCTTGATCGTTAGCTCGATAGAAACGGTTTAATCCAAAAATTTGTGTTCTTACTGATTTATTAACATAGTTTCCTGTGTGTTAACACACGAGACTATGAAATATGCATTTAATTAGCGTCATTGCTGTTCAGTAGAACATACATAGAGTTGTGTAGGATTCACTAGTTTCCGGCCTATCATTACTAATATTTTCCCGATTGTATATTGAAAAAACTTGCTATGAATCCCATTATATCTAACCTCCGAAGGAACCTTACTTTGGGACTGAGACCAGTTATCTGATCGATGAAACAAATAAAGAATCAATTTTAGGTTATTTTGAGGTCTTCCCTTAGACGGTTAGGTGGAAAATATTAAGGTAGAGTCTGTTCAGTGTTCGCTACCAACTTAGTAACACTCGACATCGCAAAGCAACCAAACAGTGGGCTAATCAAATAATCTTTCCATATAAGCTCACTGTATGCTTTGATTAGTAAGTAAGCGCCACAAATTTCATAGAGCAGAAAAGGTCTTTTATTTCACATGTCTCTTTTTGAAAATTCTCCATATCCACGTCCTTGAATGAAAAAGTAATTTTATTTCACGGTAGTTTTGTCATGATAAGAATATCGTATCTCGTTTCTTCATTCTGACATCGATTTTCCCTCTAATGCTATACACTCATTTTCTTGGTGTGTCAATGTTGTCTTCATCCTCACTCGCATCTCGCGTCTCGATTTCCTAATCTCAAACACTCTTTGGATAGCTATTCATCTTGTGAGAGCTTCGCCACAGCGATTGTGTAATGCTGAGATACACACTTCTACTTTTCATATAAGCAGTGTATTTCATCTTTATTTCTTCAATATTTCAACATCATGTACTAATACTATATATTCTACTCTTCCGCATACAGTAAATATGTACAAGAAAAGTGAACAAAACACTTTTGAGGTGTTCAAATCGTACCACAGCTGAAGAAATTTCTAAACGGTCCAGTGTTTTAACGCTTTTAGGAGGTTTGCAGTTAAGTAATTACGAAGCACGATTGGATACATTAAGTCAGGATATGGAATAGAAGAACTTTGGTGTATCCTGTACACTGACAACTTTACTGAAAATGCTGAATGGCCATGCCATATCAAGATCATTGAGAACTCACTTCTAGACTTTGCTCGGGGACCTCTACATGGGGTTATGAAGACATTTACAACCGTCAGAGAAGATGACAAAATCTAGGATCTGCGATCTTATACAACAACGTCTGGATGAGGAAATCTATATGCAACATTTACTAAAAATGAAACTGCATGACAAAAACCATATTAGGAATTCTCAAAATTAAGACGGTGAAATTTTCCGAATGTTTAACTTTGGCTGCAGTATACGCTATCAGAAGATTACAAGAAATTAACAACACAAGGAACATTCACAATTAGCAGAAAAAGAGGCCTTTTTGAGCGAACTTCCAAGTGATATGATTATCGAATAGTGCTTAATGAAGGCCACGAAATTTTCTGGGGGATTAACTCAGCGTCACACAAAACGTTAGCAAAGCTTCATTCCCAAATACTGTTACGATAACAGAAGTTCTACAGGACTTTTGGTGGCATCAGTTTATCATCAGGGGGACACGTTAAGCTAATGCCACTTTCCTTGTGAGATAATATCTTAATGCGCAAGAATGTCAATTTGACAACGGTGAATATTGCAGAGACTCGTGTTGTTTAATAAAACCCACACGTAGAAGGAAGAGCCCTTATACACGCAATGGTGTGGACTAAAAATGGCCAGTCAAATCTGCGTGAAGTACGTATATAAATTATGTTAAGCGCTATTTTCACTTAATATTTTATGGGCATAAATTACAATTAGACACGGAGATAGCCGAAAGACAAAAATAGGTTTCGGAGAATATCTCAACGAATGAAATTAATTGTTCCTTTGAAGCTGACAATTCGCTCACGGTCCTTGAGAATCTTGGAGATCAATACTAGACTGTTTCAAATGATGCAAAGAGTTTTCGAAAAAGCAAAGATAACTGCATATTGACAACAGTAATAGTGGAAACTAGAAATGGGGTATCTGTAATTATTGATGGGTGTGATTCAGATGTTTTAAGAATCTTCGTAGGAAACTTCATGAGCAGTTCCTGATTGTTTTAATGCCACATACGAACAGAACCGTAAGGAAATGCTACGAAATAATTAAACTTCAAGAAACTTAGCGTCATTAAAAGTTTGCTTTCACTTTTTTTATGTTCAATAGTACTTTTCAATTGACGTTTATAACAATTGTTTATTGTTTGATTTTTTATATGTTAAGATGTTCAACAGCAGATGATAGACTGCAAGGATTCTGCCATCTGCAAGGACAATAAACATTGTGTAACTACCGTTTAGTTTTCGAATCTCCTAAAAAGAAACAGTTTTACTCTCTTAATACAGAACGATGTTTCTATATGCGGTACATGGAAAGACTGCATGTACATTTTTATCCAAGAGGGAGCATAAGAATGAAAGCTCTACTACACGTCGATCCCTGTTGGTTTCAACTTATTGCTCCAGGTTTTATACGACATAAGGACAATCATAGACATAAGGACATAGATCTAAGGTCAAATCTTTTTTTCGACTTTCTTCTTGCCAATGGTAACGGCTGTTAGCTGGACTGTGCAAGGACTGTTTGCCATGTTATTCCGCTATATGCAGCGATCATCTATGCAGTAGTTTACAGACGATTTAGTGCTTCTATTTTTATAAAGTATCTCGTCATCCCTGCTTCTAGTGAGTCTACTGAAAGAGCTCTTAGTACTCAGGAACGGAGAAATGCTCTAAAGCCTAAAACTGACGACTCCGTTTCCGTGCTATTCGATGCGTACAAGGACATAGAGTAAAGCGATGTTCATTTGGACTATTGGTTTCTTAGGAAACCTTATATTTTCATTTTCTTAATATCAACTATCCCTTCTATTATATGTGATGTTAAGGCCATCTTAGGGATCTCAAACCATCTTATGGAATCTCAACAACCATCTTAGGGAATCTCAAGATTAAGACGGTTACATTTTCCGAACCCTTAACTTTGGCTGCAGTTAAACCTGAAAGATATAAAACTTCCTAGGCTCACTTTCCACATCTTGGAGCAGAATCAATGAATTTTCTTTCTTAGTAATAGTGTTCGAGTACTTCCTCGTCTCGGTGCCCAAAGAAAGTAATAGATACTGCTATTAACTTTCGATTAGCCTGAAACTTAAACTTGCGTGTATAAAAAATTTCGGGGCGTCTTTTGCAACCTTGACTCACTTCATCAAGCTGCTATATTGATAACGCTACACTATATTGATATCACACTAATCTTAATGCTATAGAACCTTAAAGTCTTTCTGACTCGCACGGTTCATCTTGCACTACAGACTTCCAAATCGCACACTCTTATTAAGCTTATTGGAGGATTTGAATTTCTCGATCTTCTAACCGTTTTTTTTTTTTTTGCTGATATCTATACATTTTTCATTCAGGGTACTTTTGAGGTATTTTTCGTTCAACAATGATATGTCTTGATTTTGTTTGTATTTACTGCCTCGCATTCCGTCATAAGCTCTATTATTTACTTGTTACGAACTGTTCCAGGAACACTTCATCGACCCTGGGGTCCGGGTGACTTATTTCATCATTGGTTTTTGTTATTATTATTGTAGCATCGAATTATAAAGAATACAGGAACATGTAATACGATTTGGTATCTGCCGTGCTAATTGAACATTACCTCAAATTGCGCTAATCCTATGAACACGGCAGTTCATGGTTTCGCCATCAGTGGTCTAGTGGTAGCGGAACAAATTCTAGTTAGTAGGTCAAGTACTTGACTTTCTTATATGTTCTTTAGGCAATTACGTAGGGATGATGATGGATGAATTGGTAGAATGAAGACAGAGGACGAAAACGGGCTAATCCAAAAACTCCCACGCTCACGATGTTTGTCCACCACAAAGCTCACATAAGACAAGGAGGGATCGTTCCGACGACCTCTAGCACCAGATGTGAATGCTTTACGTACTGAGCCACCATTGCCCCTCGTCAAGCATCTGCTCGCATTGTACGGAGACTGGCCATAATAACTAGTATTTCTTCAATTTTTCTGAACTTGGATTGTAAAGTATGTACCACCAGACATGTCAAATCTGACGCGAAGTCGTAGCAGTTGTAGTAGTAGAAGTAGTAGTAGTAGTAATAATAATAATAATAATAATAATAATAATAATAATAATAATAATAATAATAATAATAATAATAGCAGTAACATTAGTAGTCTTGAATAAAGAGTTAATTTCCCTAACACATTACCATTAACACAGGCTGCCAACATTAGTATCCGATCCGTCTTTTACATTGCTCGGCCCGTTTCGGCCCGGAATGTGCCCGGCCCGGTTAGAGCCCGGCTCGAGATTCGTGTTAGGCCGGGTCGAGCCGGGCACAGATTTCAGAACCATTCGGGTCGGGCCGGGCCGTTTTCTATTCTGGATTTGCTGGGCTCTGATGGTAGTCTGTAGTGCAAGATAAACCGTGCGAGCCAGAAAGACTTTAAGTTTCTATAGCCTGAAGATTAGTGTGATAGATACGTAACGTTATCCATATAGCATCTTGTGAAGTGAGTCAAAGTTGCAAAAGACGCCACGAAATTTTTTATAGAGGCAAGTTTAACCTCCAGGCTAATCTAAAGTTAATAGCAGTATCTATTACTTTCTTTGGGCATCGACACGAGAAAGAACTCGAACACTATTACTAAGGGAGAAAATTCAGGGTTTCTGCTCCAATCTTGCACCACAGAGTGCCTTATCGAACACTCTTATTAAGCTTATTGGATGATTTGAATTTCTAAACTTATCAACGTTTTCTCACCCGTAAGTAAATTCTGGTAAGCTGAATTTCTTTACTAGCTCTAGGCCAATAGGGAGTAAGGAATAAATGGTGACGTAAACTGCTGATTTCTAAATTTCACAGCATTTTTAGATAGAATTAAGATGCCATAAGCTTTTTAGCGTTACCGGACATCTTGAAATAGACCCCTCGATGCAGTATACGGTATCAGAAGATTACAAGAAATTAACAACACAAGGAACATTCACAATTAGCAGAAAAAGAGGCTTTTTTGAGCGAAGTTCCAAGTGATATGATAGTCGAACAGTGCTGAACGATAGCCACAAATTTTTCTGGAGGATTAACTCAACGTCACACAAAACGTTAGCAAGATTAATCCTTGATTCGGAAATACTCTTACGATAACAGAAGTTCTACAGGACTTTTGGTGGCATCAGTTTATCCTCAGAGCGACAAGATAAGTGGCTTATAGCTGGACTGTGCAAGGAATGTATTCTAGGCAGTTTGCCATGATATTCCTCTATATGCAGCGTTCATCTATGCAGAATTCTACGGACGATTTGGTGGTTTCGTAGGATGATTCTGGTCAACGGCCATACATATGCTCGCATACATACCAGGCCAATGTACAGTCTGCTTCTGTGTTAAGGACGAGTGCACTTAGTAAGCCTCAACTGCTGGCGATTAATCGGGTACATTTTGTGGAGTAGCTTTCTGCTTATGAGAAGATACCTTTGAGTCGATGGACAGGACACACAAGCTGTATTCAAGTCAGCGAGATCAAGTAGTGATGAATTTAGTAAATAAGATTACACAAATACTTCTTGTTGATCATTCCGTCTCAGATATGAAAGGTGTCAAAAAGCTAATACAGTTGGTGCACAAATCTGCTACAGAGGGGAAGCATACCAGAACTTTACTCATCGGTGAGAAAACGTTAATAAGATTGTGCGTTATGCCCTCTTTAGTGCAAGATGAACCGTGCGAGTCAGAAAGACTTTAAGGATTTATAGCCTGATTATTAGTGTGATAGATACGTAGCGTTATCAATATAGCAACTTGATGAAGTGAGTTAAGGTTGCAAAAGACGCCTGGAAATTTTTTATAGACGCAAGTTAACTTTCAGGCTAATCGAAAGTTAATAGAAGTATCTATTGCTTCCTTTGGGCATGAGACTAGCAATTACTCGAACTCTATTACTAAGGCAGATAATTGATGGCTTTTGCTCCAAGATGTGGGAAGTGAGCCAAAAGTTTTATATCTTTTAGGTGCACTTAAAATCTGCTAACGTAACCTAAGTACAATAAAAATTCTGTGAATTGATAATTTGTTGATGTCTCTGTTCTACACCTGCTCTACGAGACCTCTTTAACTTCTTTGTATCGCGAATCAGTTCTTTAAACCGCTAGCTTTATAAATTCATCGGCCGGACTTGTCTCACAGGCCAAGAGAAGCGGGCCTGGGTCTACAAGATAAACACGTTACTAATTAAATAAAAAACTCCTATTAGAGTTTCAGGTCAATAACCTGCATGTGAATCCTTTACTACCTACGACCATAAGTGTAACATAATAGTTACGGATTATTGTTAAGCTTCGTGGCCTTCTGACTGAAAAGCAGCTTGGTACATCGCAAAGGAACAAGGTGCTTAGCAGTAAGCATTGATTGTCCTTATGTCGTATAAAACCTGGAGGAATAAGTTGAAACCAACAGGGATCGACGTGTAATAGAGCTTTCATTCTTACGCTCCCTTTTGGATAAAAATGTACATGGAGTCTTTCCATGTACCGCATATCGAAACATTGTTCTATATTAAAAGAGTTAAACTTTGCTTCTTTTTAGGGGATTCGAAAACTAAACGGTAGTTACACAATTTTTAGTGTCCATGGAGATGGCAGAATCTTTGGAGTCTATCATCTGCTGTTGAACATCTTAACATAAAAACAATCAAACAATAAACAATTGTTATAAACGTCAATTGAAAGATTCTGTAGTATGCGAATGTTATATCTAAATGAATTGGTTTAGCTCGTTAACTTCTGAGTGTTCTGCTACAGTTTCATTTTGTCTTCGGGTAACAAAGCAGCCCTTTTAAAGTATCCAAAATATGTGAACATAACAATAAACCACCACCATGTTTTATACCTTGTCCCTACACATTCATTTAAAATTTCATCAAGATCGTCTTTATGTCCATTTTGTTTGGTCTATAAGGCGGGGACGGTATTACAAAGTAATAATCATAATAGATTGGATCACCATTTAAGCCGTTGTCAATGACATATTGGTATCCTACAGCTGTTGTTCGTCATTATTTAAATCAGATATTCTTCTGATCTGCCATTTGTAAATGAACTCCCTTGGCAGAATGCATAATTCCTTGAATATTTCATATCCCCTCTTTTACACTTACATGTGTCTCGTTCACAATCCTATCTTGCGAACACTTTTTATCTACAGGTAAGTAAGCTTATCCGGCTGGAGCCGATGGAAGCTGTGTCGATAGTGGATTTCGCATTTCCTCTTTCACACACCAACCTTAATCGATTGGGTTCTTGCTTAGACCATTTCCCACCTGGACTTGGAGCAAATTCCGAATTCGAATGGAGCACACCTGCCGTGTTAGTAGGGGAAAAAGTGGCCATATTGAATCTTTGCAACTACTTCCTTGTTTTACCTGATGGTCTTATACCTGGAAGGACATGTTTCCTTCTCCATACAGGGGAATAAAAATTTGTAATCTGTAACATTTTGTTAGGATTGAGATTTGACTCCTAACTCCGTTGAAGACTGTGAATATCTTGCACAGTTTTTTTTCTTTTTGAATGATCTTGAAGGCAGTTGTATATGGACAACAATAATAGAAGAAACTAGAAACGGGAAATCTGTTGCTGCTGGTTGGTGTGATTCAGATCTTTAAGAATCTTGGTAGAAGACTTCCCCAAGGTTCTTCTATGCCATTTCCTTACATAATGCACGCAATCGTACCTAGAAATTACTTAGGTGGAAACCTCCTATGGGCGGTACAACTTTGGACAGTTCAGAAATTTCTTCAGGTGGAAGTACGATTTGAAGACCTTTCCAGTGTGATGGCTGATCTAATGTTATAACACATGTGATTTGTCTACTTTTCTTTCATTTATATACTGTGTTCAGAAGAGTAGAATATTATTAGTATTGATACATGATGTTGAATTATTCAAGATCTACAGGACTACACCGTTTATATCAAAGGAGTTGTGAGTATCTCACAAATCTACAATCGTTGTAGCGAAGCTGTCATAAGATGAATTGCTATCCAAAGGTTGTTGAGAAAAGCAAATCGAGACGCGAGACACGTGTGAAGACGATTAATTCTTCCGAGTAAGTCAGCACTGACACACCAAGAAGATGAGTAAATAAATACCACTAGAGGGGAAAAGGATGTCAGAATTACGAAATGTGAAAAATTATTCTTATCAAGACAATATTAGATTTTCTACAGCTGTTGTTCGTCATCATCTATATCAGACTGTCTTCCGATCTCGCCTTTGTACATGAACTCTTTTGGCAGAATGATAAAAACTTTCAATACTTAATATCTGCTCTTTTACACTAAAATGTGGCTCGTTCACAATCTTATCTAACAGTCACTTTTTATCTACAGGTAAGTAAGCTTATCCGGTTGGAGCTGATAATAGCTGTGTGGGTCCCGGAAATGGCATACACTAACCTGATTCGATTGGGTTCATGCTTAGATTATTTCGCTCCTGGACTTGTAGGTACTTCCGAAATGATGCTTCATAGCTGACGTATTAGTAGGGGGAAAAGTGGCCATACTGATGATTTGCAACTACTTCCTTGTTATACCTGATGTGGCTTATACCAAAGAGGATATGTTTCCTTCTCCATACAGGGAAATAAAGATTGAGATCTGATTGGTTGAAGACTCTAACTTAAACAATTCTTTTTCTTTTTGTACGATCTTGTAGGCTGCCAGCTATTTTCTCCTGAATATAGATGAGGTCGAGTCACAGCCTGTTGCATCATGAAAAAAGTGAAAGCAGTTCTTTAATGACACTAGAGTTTCTAAAATTTAATGATTTCAAGCATTTTCTATTAGTTCCGCTTGTATTTGGCCTTAAGAGAATCAGCCACTGCTCATGAAGTCTTCTAACAAGATTCTTAAAAGATCTGAATCATACCCATCCACAGCCACAGATTTCCCGCTTGAAGTTTCTTCCATTAGTGTTCCATATTCAGCTACCTTTTGTTCCTTCAAAAACTGTTTGCATCACTTGAAGTTTCTCAAGAACTGTGATTGAATTGACGTGGCTTCAAAGGCAGTATTAAATTCGATCGTTGTAGATATTTCGCGAAAGCTCTTTCTGGTCTTTCGGCACTTTCCGTAACTTATATCCATAAAATATTAGATTAAAAAAGCGCTTAACATAATTTATATACGTACTTAACGCAGGTATGACTTGCCGTTTTTAGTCCACACCATTGCGTTTAGGACACCATCTTCTACATGTGCGTTTTAAAACACAAAACCACAGCGACTCTGTAATATTCGCCGCAGTCGAATTGACATTCCTGTTCATTGAGATATGATCACACAAGGAAGGTGACGTTAGCTCAACGTGCCCTTCAGATGATAAACCTTTTCCCACAAAGGTCCTTAGAACTTCTGTTATTGTAACAGTATTTGGGAAAGAATCATTAATCTGACTAACGTAGTGTCTGATGATGAGTTAATCCCCTAGACTATTTTGTGTACTCTTTAAGCACTGTTCGAAATTATATAACTTTTATTTACGCGCCAGAAGGCCCCTTTTTCTGCGAATAGTGAAAGTTCTTTGAGCTTTTAATTTCTTGATATCATCTGATAACGTAATTGCCTCCAAGGATTCCATCTACTGAGTATAGTGATGTGCAAATATAGCATAGAAAACATGACCAGCTGCGTGAGAAAACGAAAGAATTAATTTAATTGCCTACAAATAAAGTTTCTAGTCCCTTGTTGGATCTAGCCCCTTTGAATGAATAGCAATACGATTCTGACATTCTCTATATATGCAGCCAAAATTTACCTGTTCGGTAAAGGTCATCGTCTTAATTTTGATATTTCCTCGATATCTTTTTTTTTCATAAAGCTTCAGTTTCTTTTAAATGTTGCTTATTGATTTCCTCATCCAGACATTTTTGAATAAGATCCCAGATCTTATATTGTGTCATCTCTTCAGAGGGTTTTAAATCTATTCATAACTACATGTAAAGATAGCCTAGCAAAATCTAGAAATGAGTTCTCTATTAACTTGAGTATTTATTGCAATTCAGCGTATTCACTTACGTTTTCTACGCGTACAGGATACCCAATAGTTCTTTTATACAATTTCCTCACATAAAGTATCGAATTGTGCCTATAAATTACCTAAGTGAAGACCTCCTAAGGGCGGTACAATTTACGAAAGTTCAGAAATTTCCTCAGTTGCAGGTACGATTTGAACACTTTTTAAATATACATAGGTGAATGAATGTCATAACACATGTGTTTTGTCCACTTTTCCAGCAGTTATTTATGTATGCTGAGGACTAGAATATATCGTATTGGTATTTGATGTTGTTATTGAAGAAATACAGAGGAACTACACTGATTATATCAAAAGAAAAGTTTGTAACTAACAATTCCAGAATCGTTGTGGCGAAGGTTTCACAAGATGAATAGCTATCCAAAGGATGTTTGAGAAAAATAAATCGAAACGCGATACGCGAATGAAGATTTGATTTAATCTTATGAGTAAGACAGCACTGACACACCAAGAACATTAGTATAAAGATTAAAGGGGAAGAGGATGTCAGAATTAGGAAATTTGATACGATATTCTTATGCAAACAATGCTACCGTTATATCAGATTCCTTTTTCATTCAAGAACTTGGATATGGAGAATTTTCACAAGAGACTTCTGAAATGAATTTTTTTCTGCTATATAAAATGTTTGGCACTTAGTTACTATTTAAAGTTTATAGTGAGCTTATATGTAAATAATAATTTATTAGTCAACAGTATCGTTCCTTTATGATGACCTGTGCTACTAAGTTAGTAGCGAACACAAAATTAACTATAGAGTAAATATCTCAAGAAACTTAAAATCGATTCTATATTTGTCTCTTCGACCAGATGACCAGTCTCAGGACCAACGTAAAGCTGTTTCGGAGGTTAGAATATAATGGGTTCAATAGCAAGTTTTACAGGAAACATTCGGAAAAATATTACTAATGTTAGACTTGAATATACTGTATCCGACACAAATCTGAGCAGCAAGGACGCTAACTAAATACATATTTGATAGCTTCGAGTGTTAACAAACAAGAGTCTTTGTTTAAGTAATTTATCCGTAAGTACACAACTCTTTAGATTAAACAGTATCTATCAGGTAACGATCAAGAAAAACGTGAAAGTGTTATGAGTGCTAAGTAGATTTCATCAGCAGAAAGCACTCTCGAATAGTATTGTAGTTGCATATGAATGGGAAGTATACCAATTGCTTGATTATCATGATAAATTAATACTTATGATTTTTACATTTGGTATAACAACCATTCTCAACCCCAAGGCACCACCTAAAACAAACTAAGTGTTGAAAAACTTGGAATAATCACAACTGTACTATTCTCGAAGTATTTGTGTTGAAAGTAACAATGAGTAAATCCCGTGTAATGTTTCAGCGGGAATAGTTTGGAATCACACAAAAAGGCGAAGTTTGATGCACCTGCGCAATTCTTGTGTTACCAAGAAGCCCCCGATTCAAAATGAGCGGTCATTTTATACTGTACAAAACATGGTTAATGACGATAATGAAGAAGCTGAATCAGAAGACATAGAAGTTCATAGTTCAAGATTTTGTGAAAGGATTCTTCGTCACAGGCCAGAGCTCATAGCTCATCTGTCTGGCAGAGATTATGGTTTACTTTCAGAAGGATCTGACATAATAAGTGAGTTGGAGAAAGACATTGATGAAGATGCTATGGCACTAAGTCATGTTGTTAAGATGCTTCGAAAGGATATGGTAAACTGCAAGAGTCATTTGCAGGAAAATTTGAGAATCACTGCCAGGAAGATTCTGTTCCTCCTTCACTAATAGCTGCTGCTGTTAATATGTTACTTTATGGTTCATCTGCTACCCATGATAGCAGCGTAAATCAACCAACTTAAACTATTAGCCTAGTTATATTTTATAACTTCCATCAGAAAACAGGCGATATTGAAACAAAAATAGCAAGGCACAAACGCAATCGCGAGCAACCCCTTCCTCTCAATGTTGGACTGAGCGTTTATGCTAAAACTCGTAAAAAATATTTCATAAAAAATTTGCATTCACTAGGGATTTGTATATCGTCTACACGTATAGAGGAAATATCTTCAAGTCTTTCTCAGTGCTTGATAAAACAGTGACGAAATATATGTCCTTCCACTCTTCGTCGGGGTGTTCTAACCATTGCAACATTAGATAATATTGACTACAATCCTTGTAGCACATCAAGGCATTCTTTTCATGGGACGAACATTTCTATTTTTCAGGATCTGTTTAAGGATAATCCTTGCATTCAAGGTGACCATGTCTCACTGGGTAATGTCATTATAAAAAAGATAACTGCTCCTGTTCTTCCCGATAAATATGCTCTAGTACCTCCTAGTACTTTGAAACACTAAAACCAATTGCAGTATGGTTTTACGTAAGATTTGAAGAATTTTGGAAGAAACACATCCTCAGATTACGAATGCTTCGAAATGGGTAACTTTGTGATAAGAAAGACATCAAGACCTTTCTCTGAAATAGCTATAGTTCGGCTCACAAACAGAATAACAAAATTATAAAAGGGGTTGGCGGGGCGATTGGTCTCTTACACGACTTCAATGCTCTTGTCAAATGGATGACAGCGGGATGAGAAATTAGTAGGCTAATTAACGAATTCAAAATGTCATATAATGATAATGATTTTGATAATAAGCACCATGAAAATAACTCGTCAATGCAAGAAAAATTTAAATCGGCTGTTGGAATGATGAAAGAAGTCTTCGTCGAATTTGTGGAATCCGTTTGAAGAAAATAGTTCACTTGTTAATGTTGCTTCCAGATATATATAGCGGTGATATACGGTAATTGAATCCCTACATTCAGCAGAACAAAAAGAGTCTAATATGTACAAGGAATTTGTGCTAGAAAGTAGAATGGACCAAGGAATTCTTTTCTCTTATGAAAAAATCTTTTCTAGTGCTTCATTCTTCCCTTCAAAAGAACAAGACAAACAGAAACAAAATAAAATTACTTTAGATGAACGTTGAGCTATTCTTTCGCCTACTACACGTCAGTCACTACACTTGGATAAATTTTATCAGCACGAGAATCAGCAATTCCACAGTCTCTCTACCATAATTCACAATCCTCAAAGTCGGATTTAGTTATGGATCTAGAGAGTGAAGCCAACATCAAAGAACAACACTTTCCTAATTCTTGTGATGTTTTATTATTTGATGGAGAATTTGGGTCACATTTTGCAACCGGCATCAGTAGAATAATTTTACGATTATTTCCAGTGCAATTTCTTAAAATATGCTCAAAGAGAAGAGGACACATTCCATGCAAAGCGAGTGGAGGGTATATACTCTTCAGAGAGAATAAAATCTTCAACAAGAGAATGCAGGGGTGTTGCAATAAGGACAAAAGTAACACGAACTACACCATTTCCTACGAAGTGGAACGATTATCTTCGTAATCACGAAAATAAAGAACTGTTTCTTTTTCTTGGAAAATATATGTTTTAAAAGAAAGGAAAAACTTTGAGGTAGCAACGAGCAATGGATATAATATAGAAAGTTCAAGAAATCTTCCAACATTTTAAAACAAGTCATCAGGAAATCATTTAGAAGAGCTGATAGTAGGATCATGTTATATTCCTTTGATGCAACATTAAATGGACACAAGAAGATAGTTATCCGTACAGTAGACACAATTGTTATAATACTTGCTGTATCGTTTTACTACGACTTTGAGCGACGCGGTCTAGAAGAATTATGAATATCTTCCGGCACCAAGAAACATAATCGATTTCTCCCAATTCATCACATTTCAAAAGCATAAGGAAAAGAAAGATCAATGACGTTAAGAGACTTCCACGCGTTTACAGGATGTGATACAGTGTCATACTTTCTCGGAAATGGAAATATATCAGAATGGGAAACATGGCTTTTGTATACAGAGGTGACCAGAGCTTTCCTAACAATTTCGCACCCTGTAATCCTTATAAACGAAGATTGTTTTATTCCACTGCCACGATATGTTGTCCTAATATATTCAATAACAAGTGAAACATTTCAAGTTAATGCATCCCGGCGAGAAATCGTCCAACTTGTCATGCCTTGTATTTTCACACCAAACTTGCAACATACCAAACTATACAAATCTGGGTTAGGCAATAATGAAGACAGCATATATTCCTTCACCAGAAAACTGGGGATGGACTGACAATGGAAGAGAACTTTTTCCAACATGGACTTCCATTCCAGTTGTGTACGAAGCGTGTAGAAAATTCTTTTTGAAATGTGCCTGCAAAGACATGTACCACAATATGTTGTTGTAGAAGTGCAAGCGCCCCGTGCTCCTTTTTTTGTTCTGTGTGTAGGGGAACATGTGGAAAGGTGATGGAAACTTAAAACAAAGATCTAGGCCAATAAAACATTAATGTAAGTAGTACTCATTATTTTTTGAAAATTCTCTTGATCCATAGTAAATTTACACCACGTTGGAAATGTACCAATAAATAGAAAAACTTAAATGTATGATTCTTTATAGAATAGCTTGCACAGAGTAATATTCCTCGTCGAAATCATAAAACTGTTTCTACACGTAAAAAAAAAAAAGAAAAGATATATTGTGAATTTCAAATTACCGAACCAAATGTTTGTGTTGTATTTCTGTTCTTACAATACGAAAGAAATTATTTATTTTCTAATTTATAACAATATTGCTTTATGTAATTTCCTCATAATTTTTTAAAGGATGTAGAACCAATGTCTATGGTTAACATACATGAAGTTGCTTCTTAAGTCTTCCTGTGCAGTTCTCTTTCAATTCAGATGAAACCATAAAACTTTTCAAGCGTAACGCTATGCACGTATTTTCTTAAGATATTCTTAAATTTAATTCATGTGAAAAAGTGAATAGTAACAGAATAGGTGATATTGCTCTGTGCGTATTCGTTTACAAATCTAGATACTCGGGTCAATATTTTGCAAGAAACTAACTTTACGTTTTATAATTAATAGCCGCCATATGGGATTCATAACCGGGCTTCATCAGGCTACTTTGTGCTTCTGCTGAAAGTGGGACTTGTGAGAAACACATCAGAAGAGAATGATTTGTTTCGTACTATGCATCATCCATGAGTAATGTTTTATTACGGTCAATGAACTCTCTTTCAATATTTGGGAAAATCAATCGACTCAACGTGAATCATAAAATTGTCATAATTCGTGGTTTATTAACCAATCTGAATGACTGTACACCAAAAGTAAAATAATCTAACACTCTTTAAAAAGTTATACCACATCTTTTCGGATAATCGCAGCCGTTTACTTGTAATTAAAAAAAAAAAAGTATGAGTAAACTCCATCACAAGAAATGCAAATTTCCAAATTAAGAAATTTTTGTAGGTGTTAATTTCTGAGTGAAGTAAAAACTGCTGACAGTTCATACTACTAAATAAATCTACTTAGCGTTTATAACGGTCTCACATGTTTATTCATGGTTAGCCTGATAGGAACTGTTTAATCCAAACAGTTGTGTCCTTACGGAATTGTTATTTATACAAAGTCTCATGTGTGTCAACTCTCAAAGCAATCAAATATGCATTTAGTTAACGTCTTTGCAGCTCACTAGAGCTTACATACTGAGTTGTGTAGGATTCACTAGGTTCCGGTCTCTCATTAATAAATTCTCTGGATTGGGTTCTGTAAAACTTTCTATGGAACCCAATATATTCTAACCTCCGAAGCAGTCTTACTTTGGGCCTGAGACCCGTGATCAGGAGCGATGAGACAAATAAAGAATCGATTTTAAGTTCTTTTGAGATCTTCTCATAGACGGTTAAGTGGAATATATTTGCCGTATGTCATTTGAGCGGCACGTTGAGATTGTGCCACCTTCCTAGTGTGATAATATCTCAATGCGCAAGAATATCAATTCGACTGTAGTGAATATTGCCTAGTCTGTGTTGACTTGTTTTAAAACCCACAAGTAGAAAGAAGAGTCCTTCTACACGCAATGGTGTGGACTAAAATCTGGGCTGGGAAGTGAAATCTGCGTTAAGTACGTATATAAATTATGTGAAGCGCTATTTTCATCTTATATTTTATGGATATAAAATACAATTAGACATGGAAAGTACCGAAAGACAAAAAAAAGAATATCTTTCGGGAAATATCTGGAACGATCGAATTGAATTCCCCATTGAAGCCACGACTATTCAATCACAGTTCTTGAAAAACTTCGAGATCAATACTAGACGATTTTAAATGATGTAATCACTTTTCGAAAGAGTAAATAAAGGTAGTTGTATATGGACAACAGTAATGGAAGAAACTTCAAGCGGGAAATCTGTGCCTGTGGCTGGGTCTGATTCAGATCTTTTAAGAATCTTGTTAGAAGACTTCATGAGTAGTGGCTGATTCTCTTAAGGCCACATACAAGCAGAACTAAAAGAAAATGATAGAAATCATTAAATTTATAGAAACTCTAGTGTCATTAAAAAACTGCTTTCACTTTTTTCATGATGCAACAATCTGTGAATCGACCACATCCATACTCAGGAGAGAATAGTTGGCAGCCTACAAGATTATTCAAAAAGAAAAAGAGTTGTATAAGTTAGAGTCTTGAACCGATCAGATCTCAATCTTGACTAAATGATCAAGATTAGACATTTCTTATTGCATTTATCGAGAAGGAAACATATCCTCTTTGGAATATGCCATATCAGGTATAACAAGGAAATAGTTACGAAGCGTCAATATGGCCAATTTTCACCCTACTAACACTGCAGCTGTGCAGCAAACAAACAGGAGGTACCTCCAAGTCCCAGCGAATTGGTCTAACCATGAACCCAATCGAATGAGGATATGGTAGGCGAATTCCAAGACCCACACAGCTACCATTAGCTCCAGCCAGATAGACTTACTTTACTGTAGATTAAAGATAACTGCAAGATAGGAGTGTGAACGAGCCGCATGTATTGTAAAAGAGCCTGATATAAGGTATTCAAGATTTTGTGCATTCTGCCAAGAGAGTTCATGTACAAATGGCAGATCGCAAGACAATCTGATATAGATGTTGAAGAACAACAGTTGTAGAAAACCAATATGTCATTGACAACGGCTTAATTGTTTATCCAATCAGTTATGGTTAATATATTGTAATAACATCCCCGCCTTATAGAAATTACAAAATTGACATGTAGACGATATTGATGTAACTTTAAATAAAGGTATAAGCACAACGTATAAAATATGAAAGTGGTTTTTATGTTGAAACATTTTGGAATCTTTTACACGAGCGGCTTTGGTACCCGAAGAGAAAACGAAACCATAACACGTCACATTTAGTTTAACGACCTAAGCCAATTCATTTTGATATCACATACACGTGCTACAGTAATATTCAATTGTATGTTTATAAATTTTTTTTCTTGTTTATTTGTTTATCTGTAAAGATGTTCAAAAGCAGATAATTCACTCCAAGGATCCTGCCATCTGCTAGGAGACTTAAAATTGTGAAACTACCGTTTATGTTATTTTTTCTCCTACAAAGAATCAAAGTTTAGCACTCTTTATAATCTACAATGTTGGATATTAACTTCAAGCAACCTCTCCATGTTCGTTTTTATCCAAGTCTGGGTCGTAATAATGAAAGCTCTACTACACATCGATCTCAGTTGATTTCACCTTATTGCCCTAGGTTTTATACGACATAAAGATAATCAATGCTTACTGCTCAGAACGTTGTTCCTTTGCCACTGTACAAACCTGATTTTCAGACAGAAGTCCAGAAAGTTTACCAATTTTCCGTAACAGTTTTATTACACTTATAGTTGTAAGCTTGTAAAGGATTCACATGCATTTTATTGGTCTCAAACTCTAGTATTAGATCCTTAGGTGATTATGTACGTGATTAGCTTGTTAAAGCAGGCCCGCTTCTATTGGTTTGTGAGACAAGTCTTACCGATGAATCACTAAAGCCAGCGGTGTAAAACACTGATTCGCAATACAAAGAAGTTATACAGGCCTGGTAAAACAGGTGTAGAACAGTGACATCAGCAATGTTATCACTTCAATTTTTTTTTCTTTTTTGTACTTATTTTACATTGGGAGATTTCCAGTTAAGTACACCTGAAAGATATAAAACTAACTATGCTCACTTCCATCATCTTGGACCAGAAGCCATGAATTTTCCCTTTTGGTAATAGTGTTCGAGAAATTAGTCTCCCTGAGCAAAGAAAGTAAAAGAGACTGCGATAAACTTTCGATTAGCCTGAAAGTTAAACTTGCGTGTTTAAAAAAATTTCGAGGCGTCTTTTCAACCTTGACTCACTTCATCAAGATGGTATATTGTTAAGTCTACGTATCATTCACACTAATCTATAATCTTAAAGAAATTTAAAATCTTATAAATAGAACCTTTAAATCTCTCTAGCTCGCATGGTTCATCTTGCACTACAGACTGCCATAATCACACACTCTTATTAAGCTTATTGGAGGATTTGAATTTCTCAATCTTCCCCACGTTTTCTCACCGGTAAGTGAATTTCTGGTAGGCTTCCGCTCAGAAGCAGACTAGTGCACTAACTGTATTAGCTTTTCAACACCTTTCATATCTGAGACAGAAAGATGAACACGAAAAATGTCTGTAATCATATTTATTAAATTCAACACTACCTCATCTCGCTTACGTGAATAGAGTTTGCTTGTCCTGTTCACCGAGTAAAAAATATCTTTTCAAGAGCAAAAAGCTACTCCAAAAAGTGTACCCGATTGATCGCCAGCAGTTGTGGCTTACGAAGTGTACTAAAATCTAATACTGAACAAGACTGTTATTTTGCCTGGTATATTTCCGAGCATATCCATGGCCGTTGACCGGAGCCATCTTGGATTAGAAAGTAAATTCCTTTAAAAAATAGAAGCACCAAGTCGTGTGTAGAATTCTGCATAGGTGTTAGCTGCATATAGCGGAATATCATGGCAAACTGTCTAAAGAACATTCCCTGCAGTGTCCAGCTAAGAGCTGTTAACTCTGGAAGGAGAAAGACGAAACACACAGTTGTCTATGCTTCAGACCGTTTTCAGGGAACATTGTGTTACCAAGTGCAGACATCACGAAACATTTAGACAACATTTTACTAAGAAGAGATGTCGAGATACGTGCTGTTCTCTTATCAAAACGAATGCAAGTAGTTAGCATGCAGTACAACCAAACAGCTATTAATATTTGATAAGAAGCGTAGTGAGATTAGGATTTTACATTGGCAACTCACTCGCTTTAATAGGCTATAATCTTTTGAAACTTTACATTCATATAGCAAAAGATTTAAGATAATCTACAAGGCTGCTGGCTGTGGCTTTCTGAAGAACTAATGGTATTACTAATTGTAGATATTAGGACGCATTTTGATAAAAAATTTATAACAGTAGATGTCGATATCCGCCATGATACTTGCATTAGAACGAGTGGAATCAGTTTGCATGCAGTACAACATACGAGATCAGGTGGATTGAAATAGGAAAAGTACGGTAGTACATATTGTTTTTAGGATATGCAAGTTTGAATTATTCCAGTTTAAACCCAGTGACGCGTGGATCAAGAATTCTTAAACTGAGAAAGAATGTATATCAGGTTGAGCTAAAAAGGTATTGTTTTCATAAAACTAGTAATGAGAATGCGCGTTAAAATGATGGACAAGTTGATGGGTCACTAGCGATAGGCCAGGCATCTCTGAGCTGGAGAAGCTTCTTGTAATATGCATCTGCAACGACAGAATTAACCTCAAAATGAGAACATTAGGAGTAAGTTCACTTGACATTATTGTAATAGTTTTTGCATCATCTCAAAAGGGATATTAATCATGAATGAAATCGATCTCTAAGTGATGCTGTCATTAAAAAATAATTTTTAAATGGACGGAGATGTTCGATTTTTAACCATGGTTTAGGGTGCAACAGGCGTGCATGGACATGGAAATGTATTCCATAATTCCAATTGGCTTACACCTAGTAAAGGAATTCAACAACGAATCGGACGCCGCATGATCTTGTGTTGTTTAACTAGGTCTTAAAAACGAAGCAGTAGTGCATTTAGAGCTAGTTAACCCACCTTATAGAGTGGTGTACCAATTAGAAAACCGTGAATTTACTTCTCCCTTTAACAATACGAGGGTACCACAGACGCATAGGTTTGGGAACGCACTGCTGTTTGTTTTAGGTGGGTCCTTGGGGTTGAAAAAGGTTCTGATACCAAATTTAAAAAGCATAAGTATAAATTTATCAAGGACAATCAAGCAATAGCTATACTTCCTGTTTATATGCAACTATGATACTATTTCAGAGTGCTTCTTGCTGAAGAAAAATTTTTAGCACCCATAACGCTGTCACCTTTTTCTTCATCGTTAGCCTGATAGAAACTGCTTAATCCAAAAAATTGTGTTCTTACGGATATATTATTTATACAAAGTCTTATGTGTGTTAACTATCGATGCTATCAAATATGGACTTAGCGTTCATGCTGCTCACTGGGGCTTACATACAGAGTTGTATAGGATACACTAGGTTCCGGTAATCATTAACAATATTTTCCCGATTGTGTGCTTTAAAACTTCTTACCCATTATATTCTAACCTCCGAAACAGCCTTACTTTGGGCCTAAGACCGGTGATCAGGATCGATGAGACAAATAAAAATCAATTTTAAGTTCTTTTGATATCTTCAATTAGACGGTTAGGTGGAAAATATTTACGGTATAGTCTGTCCTATATTCGTTACCAACTTAGTAACACTGGTCATGAGAAAGGAAAAAGACTGTGGTGTGGCGGGCCGGGCTGGCGGTACGTGTTTTCGTAGACCGGCACCCACACAACAGAGTTTAGTAACTAAATAAAATATTCCTAATTGGTGAAGAAAGTATCTGCAAATCACCAAGTTATACTAGAACAGGAATTCAGCTAACAACCAATCTGAAGATCTTAGCTCTTACAAGGTAGCGATGGCCTCAGCCAAGACTTAACTTCGAACTAGAAAACGGTAGGGTCGTTATCTCTCCGAAAACTTTATAGTTACCAACCCCTGGGATATCACTTAAAGCAAAACTCAGAAATAAAGTTCCTTGCAGTAAGCCTGTAGTTTATTGTTCCTAATGTTTACAAGTCCGCGAGCTTGGGGCGTTTACGTGTAACTTATACGTGTGGTAAATAGTTTAACTTATGTGACGAGTTCCAATCGTTATCACTGTACAGAGAGAAGCACAAAATAGAATAAAACTTCACTAGACTGGGAGGGCACGAGTTAGTCCTAGTAGAAGGTTAGGTGCAAAGGTGTAACAATTTTATTTGTCGTCTGTTTTAGGCCAGCTTGGCAATGAACCTAGAGTCTGTCAAAACAAACATCAAATAGGGGAGTGACAGAACTTCGACCGTCAACTTCCTAAGCTCGCCAGCAGTTTCTGGGCGCACAGGTCCCGGCTGGAGCTAGCTTTGTCAAGTTCGAAGGAGGTAACTTTGACCGTCAGTTTCCTAAGCCAACCAGCAATTATGGGCAGACCCCTGGCTGTCGTCAAGCTTTCAGAAACAGAGGGCCAAGTTAGCCACTAGGATAAGGTATGGACGGAACCAAGAGAGTAGGTTGGCCTCCGTAGAAGCCGAGTGAGTAAGGGGCAGAACGACGGCTTGGACAACTAGTAACTTACTCGGAAATCCTGGGCTAGATCGTGCCTAAGACATTGCGGACTCCGTCTAGATAGCACGACCTTGAGGGGCTTCAGGAGAGGGACGTTGTCCGACGATCGAGCTAAAAACATGAGTTTTTAAAGGCCTCGAGCAGCTGTGCACACGGCACCAATTTACGTCTCGTGTGCATGGTTGTAGCGCGTGCAGACATTGCACTCAGACCATGAGGTCAGAGGTTGAACATGCGTGGTAGTCCAAAAGTTTCCTGGGGAGGAACCCAAGAGTAGCCAGCAGCCTGAAAAGAAAACTGATTGGTTTGCACACGACACTAAGGGCAAAGTCAGCTGAGAAAAGTGCTTCTCCAAGAGGCGGAGAGAAAAGCCATTGGAACACGTCATGCTTCTAACACCAAGGTTGGTTTACAATAGATTGCCTGGGCGGCGCCACATGAGGAAAGAAGATTTTGCTGGTGCGCATGCGTGTATATGTACTCCGTGTTGTTGTACGTATTATCCTCAAACTCTGGAAGAATGGTATACATCCAGATACTACAATATTCATACATTGAATCATTTAAAATTCAGATATTGAGTCACTTAAAATGGTTTTAAATACTAAGAAACAAAGATTTTATATATGTTTGAACCAAGGATCATCTTATTATAATTTATTCTTGGACCCTTCTAAGATAACATATATAAACATCTGCAGTTTAAGGACAGAAAAATAATCTTTTTAGAAGCAAAATTAAAAAGATTTTAAAACATACAGATTATATGGACTTTGTTAAAAGTCTTCTACCACAAATAATAATAATAATATAACTAATACTAGACTACATATATGTCAGATACAGAGCCAGAAATCTCCCTGTTACAAAAGGAATGTCGTTATCTACAAGACGATTGACCCTGAGGTCAAGAAGGGGGTACTCGGTTACTCAGAACAGGAAGACAAGAAGTCTTTCGTTCTAAGAAAAAAAAAGAACACTCAACACGAATTTGTATTTTAAAAGAAGTAAACGAAATACAAATTCTGCTGGTTCTAAAAATACAAAAAGAAAAGGAAAAAGAAAAAAATAAAGGAAAAAAGAATTTGCGGATCTGCGCACATTACAGTGTTTCCTCCTAGGGAAAGATAAATTTTAACTGCAAGGCAAAAATTTTTCGTCCTAACTACAATCAAAAAGAAATTTTTAATTCATAAATAAATTTTAAATCGTTTTCAAAGACCGAGTAACTGTCTAATTAAGATTTGGTGAATCATCATCTAGTGATACCTCATTAAGTGTTATTTCACCAGAAGCAGCTCGATAAGTAGCACTAAGAGCTGGACTATTTGATTGTACACCTGCAATGATTGTTGGTTTGAAACATATTGTTCTAATGCAATCAGAATTACAGCACTTGCCTCCATGTCTACAACAATTAAACTAAAAATTTCAATATACACAAAGGAAAATAAAAATGCTAAACATGATTATATAAGTCAAAATAGAATACGAAAACACATGATTACTCTGTTTGATTTGCCATTCTTGTTCATTGATTAACCTTTCAACATCCTCAACCCGATAGCTGGCATATTGCAAATTTATAACTTTGTGTATAATGAGTTTTAAAGGCAAGTAAATTCCATATCCTTAATATTAATCTTTGAGTTTGAAAATAAGCAACAATCAATCCTATCATTAAGTAGTGGAAGCAGAACTTTACTTGCATTGTTAGTAACACAAATCTCTTGGGAAGTAATCAAAGAAGTAATTTTTGTCTAATATCAATTTACCAGTCTCATGAATCAAAACAGTTCTTGACACATCATTACCACATACTATTGTTAATTTTTCAGGGAATGGCGAAGCATATAGCCATTCATTATTGTCTAAAGAATTCCACAAAGGGAATCCCACCAAAGGGACTAGATCGAACAGGGGTCTCGAAACATCATTTGTAGGCTATTAAATTAATGTTTCCGTTTTGGCACGCAGCTTGTCATCTTTTCTAAGAAGAATTTGCACATCACTATACTCAGCAGATGGAATCCTTGGAGACAAATACGGTATCAGATGATTTTAAAGAAAATAACTACTCAAGGATCTTTCACAATTCGCAGAAAAAGTGCTTAATGAGGCCACGAATATATCTCTTCACAACGTTTTCTCACCGGTGAGTAAATTTCTGGTAGGCTTTCGCTCAGTAGCAGACTAGTGCACCAACTGTATTTGCTTTCGACCCCTTTCATATCTGAGACGGAATGATCAACAAGAAGGATTTCTGTAATTTTATTTATTAAATTCAACACTACCTCATCTCGCTGACGTGAATAGAGCTTGCGTGTCCTGTGCACCGACTCAAGAGCAGAAAGCTACTCCACAAAATGTACCCGATTAATCGCCAGCAGCTGAAACTTACGAAGTGTACTCACCAAACACTGAACCAGACTGTCATTTGGCTTGGTATGTTTGCGAACATATCTATGGCCGTTGACCAGAGCCATCCTAGATCACCAAGGAAATTCCATTACAAATTAGAAGCACTAAATCATCTGTAGAATTCTGCATAGTTTTTCGCTGCATATAAAGGAATATCACGGCAACTGCCTAGAGAATATTTCTTGCACAGTCCAGCTGAGAGCCGTTAACGCTTGCAAGAAGAAAGTCGAAAAGCATAGTTATGTGCTTAGAACTATACTTTAGAATGTTTTCATAGAACATTGTATTACCAAGTGCAGACATCACGAAATATTCAGATAAGATTTTACTAAGAGGAGATGTTGAGGTACGAGTTAAAACCAATGCAAGCAGATAGCATTCACTACAACCAACCAGACATAGTGATATTTGAAAAGAAGGGTAGTGAGATTAGGATTTTTCAATTGCAACTCTCAAGCTGTAATAGACTAAAATCTGTTGAAGCATTACTTTGATATGGCAAAAGTTTTAAGATTTATCTAGAAGGCTGCAAGTGTGGCTTTGTGCAGCAATAATGTTATTACGAATTGTTGATATCAGGATGCATTTAGATAAAAATGTTAGTAACAGTAGATGTCGAGAACCGCCATTATGCTTGCTTTAGAACGAGTGGAATCAGTTTGCCTGCAGTACAACGGACGAGTGCGGGTGGATTGAAATGGGAAAAGACGGCTGCTTATACAGTCCTTAGGACATGCAAATTCGAAATATTCGAGTGACATGCGAAACCCAGTGACGTGCGAAACAAGAAATCATTAGCTGAGAAAAAAAGCAATATCACGGTGAGCTCGTAATTTATTGTTTTCGTAAAATTAGTAAAAAGAAAGTGAGTTAAAATGATTGACAAGTTGATGGGTCACTTGCGATAAGGCTGGCATCCATGTGCTTTTGAAGCTTTTTGTAATATGCATCTGCAACGCCAGAAATCACCTAAAAATGAGAACATTAAGAACATTAACGTGGAGGTCACTTGACTTCATTGTAATAGTATTTTACATTGTCTTAAAAGAGATATTAATCAGGGAGGAGAGCGATCTCTAAGTGATGCGGTGACTAAAGAAATAATTTTCAGGATGGACGGCGATGTTCGATTTGTAATTAGTTGTATAGGGGGCCACAGGCGTGCCAATAATTCGAGGGTTCTCTTTCGAGGTGTCTGGTAAGGCTAAACGGCTTCGACCTTTTTTCAAAAAAAGCTGGGAAATCTAGAAGTCAGCGATGGACATCGGCATGTATTCGTAAATTCCTATTGGCTTGCAGCTAGCAAAGGCATCCAACACCCAATCGGAGGCCGCAGGATTTTGTGTTGAGTACCTAGGTCTTAAAAACGAAGCAGTAGTGTTTTTAGAGCTACTTAAATCAAATTATACAATGGCGTAGCAATTAAAAAACCGTGGATTTACTTCTTCCTTTAATAAGACGAGGGTATCACCAGTGATGAAAATTTTCCGGAAAATATTCCGATTGAAAAAAAACACACTCCAGTTATTCCTACATCGTTGTATAGCCGTGATGTGAATTGCAATATTTTCTTCTATACTTTTCCGGAAAATTGCTATATTTTAGATTATAAGCAACTACAATACTAGTTGAAAGTGCTTCCTGGTGAAGAAATGTACTTAGCACATTTAAAGATCTCACTTTTTTCTTGATCGTTAGCCTGATCCAAAATGTTTAATCCAAAAAATTCTTACGGATAATTAACTTAAACAGAGTCACCTGTCTATTAACACTCGAAGCTTTCAAATATGCAGCTCACTAGGGCTTACATACAGAGTTGTGTAGGATTCACTAGGTTCCGGTCTATCATTAATAATATTTTCCCGATCGTATTCTGTAAAATTTTCTATGGAACTCATTTCATTGTAATCTCTGGAACCGCCTTACTATGGGCCTGAGACCGGTGATAAGGATCGATGAGACAAATAAAGATTCGATTGTAAGTTCTTTTGAGATCTTCTCTTAGACGGTTAGGTGGAAAATATTTACGGTATAGTCAGTCCTGTGTTCGCTACTAGCTTTGTAAAACAGGGCATCACAAAGGAATCATACTGTGGACTAATGAAATAATCATTAATATAAGATCACTGTGAGCTTTGAATAGTAACTAACATTTCATAGAGCAGAAAATGTAGGTCATTTCAGAAGTCTCGTGATGAAAATTCTCCATATCCAATTTCTTGAATGAAAAAGTATTCTGATTTCACGGTAGCATTGTCTTGATAAGAATATCCTATCACATTTCGTAATTCTGACATCGTCTTCCCCTCCAATGCTAAATACGAATGTTCTTGGTGAGAATAGTGTCTCAACCGGAACATTTAATCAAATCTTCGCTAGCGTCTCGCGTGTCGATTTCCTTGTCTCAAATAACCTTTGGATAGGTATTCCTCTTGCAAAAACTTTCTCCACAACTACTGTAGAATGGTGAAATACACACCTCACGTTTTTATATAAGAAGTTAAAGCCCTCTGTAATTCTTCAATAATTAACATCAAGTATCTTTACTATATGTTCTACTCTTGTGCATACAGTAATTAAGTGCCAGAAAAGACGACAAAAAACATGTTATGACACTAGATCAGCTTTTATACAGGAAAGGTGTTCAAATCGTACCTGCAACTGAAGAAATTTCGGAACTGTCCAAAGTTGTACCGCCCTTAGGAGGTTGACATTTAAGGAATTTTGTTTACACTTTAAGGAATTATGGTGCTTATTATCAAAATCATTATCATTATATGAAATTTTGAATTCGTTAATTAGCCTACTAATTTCTGGTTCCGCTGTCAACCATTTGACAAGAGCATTGAAGTCGTGTAAGAAACCAATCGCCCCGCCATCCCCTTTTATAATTTTGTTATTCTTTTTGTGAGCCGAACTATTGCTATTTCAGAGAAAGGTCTTGATGTCTTTCTTATCACTAAGTGACCCATTTCCAAAGCATCCATAATCTCAGGATATGTTTCTTCCAAGTTCTTCAAATCAAAAATGCGAACGGGATTCCAACGATCATAGTTCAGGTGGTTCGTTGCGAAAGACCTTTCTGCAATTGGTTTTAGTGTTTCAACGAGGAGCATGAATTCCCGTGACGTATGGCTCTGATGTAAATTAAGAGTAAAATCACGAGACGGTAATTCATTATCCGGAGCTTTTGTAATGTGAGTTACTTTCAATAAACTGTCAGCGGTTCCTGGTGTTGCTACATCTGACTTGCATAAAATTTCTACCCACCATTTCCATCTAGCCATTTGCCTATAAGACGCAGAAAGGTTTGTTCGATGTGTAACTCTCCCATCGTCAGAATTTGATCTTCGCCATATAACTCATTCGTTTCCCAAGGTAAATAGTAACTAACCCATTATTTGCTTTTTGTTGAGTTTGTCTGTAAGTCCTGGTACAACATTCATTCCGTGCCGTATCATAACAAGAAACTTAGATTCTTCCTTAAACAACGGAAGCAGACAGCATATACTTGGCATGTGCAAAGTTTTGAGTTTTCTAGGCATGGTGTACAGAGCAAGTGCAAGTAGTGTCATTTTTAAGCATGCAACAAGTCACACTCATCCTTTTTTCTTTTTCTTCTGCGATAAATTCACTTCGTGAAAGAACTATCTCTACAAACTGCGGGTTCTGTTGAGGTAAAACTGGTTCCTTATCAGTGATATAAGCAGGAGGTACTAGAGCATATTTATCGGGGAGAACAGGAGCAGTTCTCTTTTTTATATTGACATTATCCAGTGAGACAGGGTCACCTTAAAACACCTCGACGAAGAGTGGAAGGACATACATTTAGTCACTTTGATTTATTAAGCACTGAGAAAGACTTGAAGATATTTCCTCTACAGATGTAGACGATAAACAAATCCCTAGTGAATGCAAATTTTTTATGAAATATTTTTTAAGAGTTTTAGCATAAACGCTGAGTCCAACATGGTGAGGAAGGGGTTGCTCGCGATTGCGTTTGTGCTTTGCTGTTTTCGTTTCAATATCGGCTGCTTTCTGATGGAAGTTATAAAGTATAACTTGGCTAATAATTGAAGTTGGTTGACTTACCATGCTATCAGGGGTAAGAGATGAACCATAAAGTAACATATTAAAAGCAGCAGCTATAGTGAAGGAGGAACAGAATCTTCCTGGCAGTGATTGTCAAATTTTCCTGCAAAATGACTCTTGTGGTTTACCATATCATTTCGAAGCATCTTAACAACACGACTTAGTGCCATAGCATCATTATCAATGTCTTTCTCAAACTCACTTATTAGGTCAGATCCTTCTGAAAGTAAACCATATTCTCTGCCAGATTGATGAGCTATTAGCTCTTGCCATGTGACGAACAATCCTTTCACAAAATCTTGTACTATGACCTTCTATATCCTCTGATTTAGGCTTCTTCATTATCGTCACTAACGATCTGTACAGTATAAACAGATCGCTCATTTTGAATCGGGGGCTTCTTGGTAACACAAGAATTGCGCAGGTGCCTCAAACTTCGCCTTTTTGTGTGATTCCAAACTATTCCCGCTGAAACATTACACGGGACTTACTCATTGTTACTTTCTACAAAAATACTTCGAGAATAGTGCAGTTGTGATTATTCCAAGTTTTTCAAACACTTAGTTTGTTTTAGGTGGTGCCTTGTGGTTGCGAAAGGTTGTTATACCAAATGTAAAAAACATAAGTATTAAATTATCATGATAATCAAGCAATTGGTATACTTCCCGTTCATATGCAACTACAATACTATTCGAGAGTGCTGCCTCCTTAAGAAATCTACTTAGCACTCATAACACTCTCACGTTTTTCTTGATCGTTACCTGAGAGAAAGTGTTTAATCTAAAGAATTGTGTAGTTACGGATAAATTACTTAAACAAAGACTCCTGTTTGTTAACACTCGAAGCTATCAAATATTCATTTAGTTAGCGTCCTCGCTGCTCACTAGGGCTTACACACAGATTTATGTAGGATCCAGTATGTTCAAGTTTATCATTAGTAAATTTTTCCGAATGTATCCTGTAAAACTTCCTATTGAACCCATCATATTCTAACCTCCGAAACTAGTCATCACAAGGAAAAAAAACTGTGGGCTATTCAAATAATCTTTTCATACAAACTCATTGTATGCTTTGATTATTAAGTGCCACACGTTTCATACAGCAGAAAAAGTCATTCATTTCAGAAATCTCTGGATGAAAATTTTTTTATCCAAGTTCTTGAATGAAAAAGTATCTGATATCATGGTAGCATTGTCTTGATAAGAATATCGTATCATATTTCGTAATTCTGGCATCCTCTTCCCCTCTAATCTATATACTAATGTTCTTGGTGTGTCAATACTGTCTTACTCGCAAGGTTAAATCAAATCTTCTTTCGCGTATCGCCTTTCGATTTCCTTTTCTCACACATCCTTTGGATAGCTATTCATCTTGTGAAAGTTTCACCACAACGATTCTGGAATTGTTAGTTACACACCTTTCCTTTTGATATAAGCAGTGTAGTCCCTCTGTATTTCTTCAATAACTCAACATCAAATACCAATACTATATATTCTAGTCCTCTGCATACAATAAATAACTGCAAGAAAAGTGGACAAAGAACATGTGTTATGACATTCATTCAGCTATGTATACGTAAAAGGTGTTCAAATAGTACCTGCAGCTGAGGAAATTTCTGAACTTTCGAAAGTTGTATCGCAGTTACGGGGTTTTCACTTAGGTATTTTATAAACACAATTCGATACTTTATGTTAGGAAATGGTATAAAAAAGCTATGGGGTATCCTGCACGCGTAGAAAACGTAAGCGAATATGGTGAATTGCCATGAATACTCAAGATCATTGAGAACTCACTTCTAGACTTTGCTCGGCTATCTTTACATGTAGTTATGAATAGATTTACAACCCTCTGAAGAGATGACCCGATCTAAGATCTGCGATCTTATTCAAAAATGTCTGGATGATGAAATCAATATGCAACATTTACAAGAAAATGAAGCTGCATGAAAAAAGAAAACGATATCGAGCAAATCTCAAAATTAAGACGATGATCTTTACCGAACCGGAATACTTTGGCTGCAGTATAGTATATAGAGAAGGTCGGAATCGTATTGCTATTCACTCAAAGGGACTATATCGAACAAGGGACTAGAAACTACATTTGTAGGCAAACATTAATTTTTTCGTTTTCTCACGCAGCTGGTCATGTTTTCTATGCAAAATTTGCACATCACTATACTCAGCAGATGGAATCCTTGGAGGCAATTAAGATATAAGATGACTACAAGAAATTAAAAGCTCAAAGAACTTTCACAATTCGCAGCAAAACAGGCCTTCTGGTACGTAGATAAAAAAGATATGCTTTAGCACAGTGCTTATTGATTCCACAAAATAGTCTGGGGGATCTCAACGTCAGACACTACTTTAGTAAGATTAATCCTTCTTTCCCAAATACTGTTACGATAACAGAAGCTGTAAGGACTTTTGTGGGAAAAGGTTTGTCATCTGAGGGGAACGTTGAGCTAACGTCACCTTCCTTGTTTAATCATATCTCAAGGCGCAGGAGTGTCAATTCGAATCCGGCGAATATTAGAGAGTCGCTGTTGTTTTGTGTTTTAAAACCCACACGTAGAATATGGTTTCCTTCTACACGCAATGGTGTGGACTATAAATGGCAAGTCATACCTGCGTTATGTACGTATATAAATTATGTTAAGCGCTATTTTCATCTAATATTTATGGATATAAATTACAATTAGACACGGAAAGCGCCGAAAGACCAGAAAGAGGTTTCGCGAAATATTTACTACGATGGAATTTAATTCTGCCTTTGAAGCCAAGTCAATTCAATCACAGTTCTCGAGAAACTTCAAGTAATGCAAACAGTTTTTGAAGGAACAAAAGGTAGCTGTATATGGACAAGAGTAATGGAGGAAACTTCAAGCGGGAAATCTGTGGCCGTGGATGGGTCTAATTCAGATCTTTTAAGAATCTTGTTAGAAGACTTCATGAGCAGTGGCTGATTCTCTTATGGCCACATACAAGCAGATCGGAAAAGAAATGCTATGAAATTTATAGAAACTCTAGAGTCATTAAAAAACTGCTTTCACTTTTTTCAAGATGCAACAGGCTGTGAATCGACATCATCTATACTCAGCAGAGAATAATTGGCAGCCTACAAGATCTTTCAATAAGAAAAAGAATTGTATAACTTAGAGTTTTCAACCAATCAGATCGGAATCTTGACAAAATGGTCAAGATTAGACATTTCTTATTCGCCTGTATGGAGAAGGAAACATGTCCTCTTTGGTATAAGCCATATTAGGTATAACAAGGAAGTAGTTGCAAATCATCAGTATGGCCACTTTTCCCCCTACTAATACGTCGGCTGTGCAGCATCATATCGAAAGAACCTTCAAGTCCAGGAGCGAAATAATCTAAGCATGAACCCAATGGATTGAGGTTAGTGTATCCCATTTCCAGGACCCACACAGCTGTTATCAGCTCCATCCGTATTAGCTTACTTACCTGTAGATAAAAAGTGACTGTAAGATAAGATTGTGAACGAGCCACATGTTAGTGTAAAAGAGACGATATTAAATATTGAAGGTTTTGAGCATTCTGCCAAAGGAGTTCATGTACAAATGGGAGATCGGAAGACAGTCTGATATATATGATGACGAACAACAGCTGTAGAAAATCATTATGTCTTTGACAACGGGTTAATTGTTGACCCAATCAGTTAAGGTTAATATATTGTAATAACGTCCCCACCTTATAGACCAAAGAAAACTGGACATAAGCAGTTAATTTCTTGTAATCATCTTATATCGTAATTGCCTCCAAGGACTCCATCTGCTGAGTATAGTGATGTGCAAATTTTGCATAGAAAACATGACCAGCTGCGTGAGAAAACGAAAAAATTAATTTTTTGCCTTCAAATGTAGTTTCTAGTCCCTTGTTCGATATAGTACCTTTGAATGAATAGCAATACGATTCTGACCTTCTCTATATACTATACTGCAGACAAAGTTTACAGGTTCGGTAAAGATCAACGTCTTAATTTTGAGATTTCCTCGATATCGTTTTTATTTTTTTTTATGCAGCTTCATTTTCTTGTAAATGTTGCATATTGATTTCATCATCCAGACATTCTTGAATAAGATCGCAGATCTTAGATCGGGTCATCTCTTCAGAGGGTTGTAAATCTATTCATAACTACATGTAAAGATAGCCGAGCAAAGTCTAGAAGTGAGTTCTCAAAGATCTTGAGTATTCATGGCAATTCACCATATTCGTTTTCGTGTTCTACGCGTGCAGGATACCCCATAGCTTTTTTTATACCATTTCCTGACATAAAATATCGAATTGTGTTTATAAATTACCTAAGTGAAAACCTCGAAATGGCGATACAACTTTCGAAAGTTCAGAAATTTCCTCAGTTGCAGGTACTATTTGAACACCTTTTACGTATACGTAGCTGAATGAATGTCATAACACATATTCTTTGTCCACTTTTCTTGCAGTTATTTACTGTATACAGAGGACTAGAATATATAGTATTGGTATTTGATGTTGAGTTATTGAAGAAATACAGAGGGGCTACACTGCTTATATCAAAAGGAAAGGTGTGTAACTAATATTCCAGAATCGTTATGGTGAAGCTTTCACAAGATTAATAGCTATCCAAAGGATGTGTGAGAAAAGGAAATCGAAAGGCGATACGCGAAAGAAGATTTGATTTAACCTTCCGAGTAAGACTGTATTGACACACCAAGAACATTAGAATATAGATTAGAGGGGAAGAGGATGTCAGAATTACGAAATGTGATGGGATATTCTTATCAAGACAATGCTACCATGATATCAGATACTTTTTCTTTCAAGAACTTGGATATAAAAATTTTCATCAAGAGATTTCTGAAATGAATGACGTTTTCTGCTGTACGAAACGTGTGGCACTAATTAATCTAAGCATACAGTGAGTTTATATGAAAAGATTATTTGAATAGCCCACAGTTTTTTTCCCTTGTGATGACTAGTTTCGACGGCTAGGATATAATGGGTACAATAGCAAGTTTTGCAGGACACATTCGGAAAAATTTTACTAATGATAGTCTTGAAGATACTGAATCCTACACAAATCTGTGTGTAAGCCCTAGTGAGCAGCGAGGACGTTAACTAAATGCATATTTGATAGCTTCGGGTGTTAACACACAGGAGTCTTTGTTTAAATAATTTATCCGTAACTACACAACTCTTTAGATTAAACACTTTCTCTCAGGTAACGATAAAGAAAAACGTGAGACTGTTATGAGTGCTAAGTAGATTTCTTCAGGAGGCAGCACTCTCGAGTAGTATTGTAGTTGCATATGAACGGGAAGTAAACCAATTGCTTGATTATCATGATAAATTAATACTTATGTTTTTTACCTAAAACAAGCTAAGTGTTTGAAAATCTTGGAATAATCGCAACTGCACTATTCTCGAAGTATTTGTGTTGAAAGTAACAATGAGTAAATCCCGTGAAATGTTTCAGCGGGAATAGTTTGGAATCACTCTAAAAGGCGAAGTTTAAGGCACCTGCGCAATTCTTGTCTTACCAAGAAGCCGCCGATTCAAAATGAGCAATCTTTTAATACTGTACAGATGGTTAATGACGAAAATGAAGAAGCCTAAATCAGAAAATGTAGAAGCTCATAGTACAAGATTTTGTGAAAGGATTGTTCGTCACAAGGCCAGAGCTAATAGCTCATCTGTCTGGATGAGAATATGGTTTACTTTCAGAAGGATCTGACATAATAAGTGAGTTTGAGAAAGACATTGATGAAGATCATATGACACTAAGTCGTGTTGTTAAGATGCTTCGAAAGGATATGGTAAACCACAAGAGTCATTTTGCAGGAAAATATGAGAATCACTGCCAGGAAGATTCTGTTCCTCCTTCACTAATAGCTGCTGCTTTTAATATGTTACTTTATGGTTCATCTGTTACCCCTGATAGCAGCGTAAGTCAACCAATTTCAGCTATTAGCCTATTTATATTTTATAACTTCCATCAGAAAGCAGGCGATGTTGAAACAAAAACAGCAAAGCACAAATGCAATCGCAAGCAACCCCTTCCTCTCCATGTTGGACTCAGCGTTTATGCTAAAACTCGTAAAAAATATTTCATAAATGAATTGCATGAATTGCATTCACATCGTCTACATGTGTAGAGGAAATATCTTCAAGTCTTTCTCAGTGCTTGATAAATCAAAGTGACGAAATGTATGTCCTTCCACTCTTCGTCGAGGTGTTTTAACCATTGCAACATTAGATAATATTGACTACAGTCCTTCTAGCACATCAAAGGATTCTTTTCATGGTACGAACATTTCTATTTTCCAGCATCTGTCTAAAGATAACCCTTGCATTCAAGGTGACCATGTGTCACTGGATAATGTCAATATAAAAAGAGAACTGCTCCTGTTCTCCCCGATAAATATGCTCTAGTACCTCCTGCTTATATCACTGATAAAGAACCAGTTTTACCTCAACAGAACCCGTATTTTGTAGAGATCGTTCTTTCACGAAGTGGATTCTTCGCAGAAGAAGAAGAAAAAAACGCTGAGTGTTGGCTAGTTGCATGCTTAAAATGACACTTCTTGCACTTGCTCTGTACACCATGCCTAGAAAACTCAAAATTCTGCACATGCCAAGTATATGCTGTCTGCTTCCGTTGTTTAAGAAGGAATAAATTTCTTGCTATGATACGGCACGGAATGAATGTTGTACCTGGACTTACAGACAAACTCAACAAAAAACAAATAATGGATTAATTGCTATTTGCCTTGGGAAACGAATGAGTTATATGGCGAAGATCAAATTCTGACGCTGGGAGAGTTACACATCGAACAAACCTTTCTGCGTCTTATAGGCAAATGGCTAGATGGAAATGGTAGGTAGACATTTTATGCAAGTCAGATTTAGCAACACCAGGAACCTCTGACAGTATATTGAAAGTAACTCACGTTACAAAAGCTTCGGATAATGCATTACCGTCTCGTGATTTTACTCTTAATTTACATCAGAGCCATACGTCAAAGGAATTCCAAGCTCCTCGTTGAAACAGTAAAACCAATTGCAGAATGGTCTTTCGCAACGAACCACCTGAACTATGCTCGTTGGAATCCCGTTCGCATTTTTGATTTGAAGAATTTGGAAGAAACACATCCTGAGATTATGGATGCTTTGGAAATGGGTCACTTAGTGATAAGAAAGACTTCAAGACCTTTTTCTGCAATAGCTATAGTTCGGCTCACAAACAGAATAACAAAATTATAAAAGGGGATGGCGGGGCGATTGGTCTCTTACACGACTTCAATGCTCTTGTCAAATGGTTGACAGCGGGACCAGAAATTAGTAGGATAATTAACGAACTCAAAATGTCATATATTGATAATGATTTTGATAATAAGCACCATGCAAATAACTCGTCGATGCAAGAAAAATTTAAATCGGCTGTTGGAAAGATGAAAGAAGTCTTCGTCGAATTTGTGGAATCCTTTTGAAGAGAATAGTGGACTTGTTATTGTTGCTTCCAGAATCATCTATAGCGGTGATATACGGTAATTGAATCCCTATATAAAGCAGAACAAAAAGAGTCTAATATGTACAAAGAATTTTTGCAAGAAGATAAGTAGAATGGACAAACAATTCTTTTCTCTTATGAAAAAATCTTCTCTAGTGCTTCATTCTTCCCTTCAAAAGAAGAAGACAAACAGAAATAAAACAAAAATTATTTAAGATGGACGTTGAGCTATTCTCTCGCCTACTACACGTCAGTCACTACACTTGGATAAATTTTATCAGCACTAGAATCAACCAGTTCCACAGTCTTTCTACCATAATTCAGAATTCTCAAAGCCGGATTTAGTATGCATCTAGAGAGTGAAGCCAACATCAAAGAACAACACTTTCCTAATTCTTGTGAGGTTTTATTTGATTGACAATTTGATTTCACATTTTGCAACCGGCATCAGTAGAAACATTTTATGATTATTTCCAGTGCAATTTTTTAAAATATGCTCAAAGAGAAGAGGACACATTCCATGCAAAGCGAGTGAATTTGATATAGGATATATACTCTTCAGAGAGCATAAAATCTTCCACAAGAGCAAGCAGGGGTGTACCAATAAGGACAAAAGTAACACGAACTACATCATTTCCTACGAAGTGGAACGATTTCCTTCGTAATCACGAAAATAAAGAACTGTTTCTTTTTCTTGGAAAGTATATGTGTTAAAAGGAAGGAAGTAACTTTGAGATAGCAACGAGCAATGGATATAATATAGAAACTTCAAGAAATCTTCAAACATTTTAAAACAAGTCATCAGGAAATCATTTAGAAGAGCTGATAGTAGGATCATCTTATATTCCTTTGACGCAACATTAAATGGACACAAGAAGATAGTTATCCGTACACTAGACACAATTGTTGTAATACTTGTTGTATCGTTTTTGAACGACACGGTCTAGAAGAGTTATGAATATCTTCCGGAACCAAGAAACATCATCGATTTCTCCCAATTCATCACATTTCAAAAGCATAAGGAAAAGAAAGTTCAATGACGTTAAGAGACTTCCATGCGTTTGCACGATGTGATAGAGTGTCATACTTTCTCGGAAATGGAAATATATCAGCATGGGAAACAGGGTTCTTGTATACAGAGGTGACCACAGCTTTCCTAACAATTTCACACCCTGTAATCCACATAAGCGAAGATTGTTTTAATTCACTGGCACGATATGTTGTCCTAATATATCGAATAACAAGTGAAACATTTCAAGTTAATGAATCCCGGCGAGAAATTCTCCAACTAGTCATGCCTTGATTCTTCACAGCAAACATGCAACATACCAAACTAGACTAATCTGGGGCCGGGCAATGATGAAGATAGCATATATTCCTTCACCAGTAAACTGGGGATGGACTGATGATGAAAGTGAACTTTTTCCAACATGGACTTCCATTCCAGTTGTATACGAAGCGTGTAGAAAATTCTTTTTGAAATGTGCCTGCAAAGACATGTACCACAATATGTTGTTGTAGAAGTGCAAGCGCCCCGTACTGCTTTTCTGTGTTCAGTGTGTACGGGAACATGTGGAAAGGTGATGGTAACTTGAAACGAAGATCTAGACCATTAAAACTTTAATGTAAGTAGTACTCATTATTTCTGAAAATTCTGTTGATCCCATGGTAAATTTACACCACGTTGGAAATGTATCAATAAGTCGATCAACTTAAATGTATGATTCTTCATAGAATAGCTTGTACACAGAATAATATTAACTGTTCGTCAAAATCACAAAACTGTTTCTACAAGTAAAAAAGCCAAAAGATATATTGTAAATTTCAAATTATCGAACCAAATGTTTGTGTTCTATTTCTGTTCTTACAATACGAAAGAAATTATTTTACTTTCCAATTTATAACAATATATTGCTTTATGTAATTCCTTATAATATTGTAAAGGATGTAAAACCAATGTCTATGGTTTACATACATGAACTTACTTCTTAAGTCTTCCTGTGCAATTCTCTTTCAATTCAGATGAACCCAAAAAACTTTTCTAACGTAACGCTATGCACGTATTTTCTTAAGATATTCTTAAATTTAATTCATGTGTAAAAGTGAATAGTAACAGAATAGGTGACATTGCTTTGTGCGTATTCGTTTTCAAATCTAGATATTCGTGTCAATATTTTGCAAGAAACTAACTTTACGTTTTATAATTAATGGCCGCCATATGGGATTCATAACCGGGCTTGATCAGCCTACTTTGTTCTTCTGCTTAAAGTGGGACTTGTGAAGAACACATCAGAAGAGAATGATTTGTTTCGTACAATGCAGCATCAATGAGTAATCATTTGTTACGGTAAATTGAACTCTCTATCGATATTTGGGATAATCAATGGACTCAACGTGAATCTTAAAATTGTCATAACTTCGTGGTTTATTAACCAATCTGATTGAACTATATACCAAAAGTAAGATAATCTAACACTCTTTAAAAAGTTTTACCAATTTTTTTTCGATAATACCAGCCGTTTACTTGTTGTTTTAAAAAATATAAGTATACTCCATCATAGGAAATGCAAAGTTCCAAATTAAGTAATTTTTGTAGGTGATAATTTCTGAGTTAAGGAAATTTTTTAGACCTTGTTATCTTCTACGTCGTTTAGGTTTTGAATCGTGAAGATTTGTCTATTAGTTAAGGAGATATAGTGTAAAACTAACACTATGAATTCGTACAGGCGGCCATTTTTTATAGCCGACATATTGGATTCTCCCCACCTGTCAGAGTGGGGCCACTTCGATTCCTGCTTAGTTGGATCAGGGAAACTACATATCCTAGTGGCACCTTTTTAACACAAAGTGCAGGATACTTCCCGTAAGATCCGCTACTAAATAAGGCTGTTACGGTGGTTAGAATATACTGAACGGGTTCCATAGCAAGTTTTACTAGCTGCACACCAATAGGAATTGAGGAATACTTGCCGAGGTCCGCTGCTGACTTCTAAATCTCTCAGAATTTACGTTGGAACTTCTAAACCGTTTAGCCTTACCTGACACCTCGAAAGAGAACCATCGAATTATTGGCACACCATTTGCACTTTAAACCACTAATTAAAAATCGAACATCTACGTCCATCCTCAAAATTATTTCTTTAATCACCACATCACTCAGAGATCGCTTTCATCCCTGATTAATATCTCTTTTGAAACAATGTAGAATGCTATTACAATCAAGACAAGAGACATCCGAGCTAATGTTCTCATAAAAGGTGATTTCTGACATTACAGATGCACATTACAAAAAGCTTCACCAGCTCAGGGATGCCTGCCCTATGGCAAGTGACACATCAACTTGTCCATCATTTTAACGCTTTTTCTCTTCACTAAATTTACGAAAGCAAAAGCTTACGAACTCACCGTGATATTCCTTTTTTCTCAGCTAATGAGTTCTTGTTTAGCACGTCAGTGCATTTCGCACTTCACTAGAAAATTTCGAATTTGCAAATCCTAACGAATATATGAGCTATTATAGTTTCCCATTTCAGTCCACCCGATCTCGTTGATTGTACTTCAACCAAGCTGATTCCACTCGTTCTAATAGCAATTATTATTGCGAATCTAGACATCTACTGTTATTATCTTTTTATCTAAATGCATCCTGATATTACAATTAGTAATACCTTTATTCCTGCAGAAAGCCACAGCCGGCAGCTTTGTAGATAATCTTAAATGTTTTGATATGTGAAAGTAATGTTTTGACAGATTTTGGTGTATTAAAGCGTGTGTGTTGCAATTGAAAAATCCTAATCTCACTACGCTTCATATCATATATAACTATGTCTCGTTGGTTGTAGTACATGCTAACTGTTTGCATTCGTTTTGATAAAAGAACAACACGTATGACGACATCTCCTCTTAGTAAAATGTCTAAATGTTTCGTGAAGTCTGCACTTATTAATACAATGTCTACTGAAAACAGTCTGAAGTATAGATATCTGTGTGTTTCGACTTTCTTCTTGCCAGTGTTAACTGCTCTTAGGTGGACTGTGCTGGGAATGTACTCCAGGCAGTTTGCATGATATTGCGCTATATGCGGCGAACACCTATGCAGAATTCTACAGACGACTTGGTCCTTTTTTTAGTAAAGGAATTTACTTGGTGATCTAGGATGGCTCTTGTCAAAGGCCATGGATATGCTCGCAAACATATCAGGCCAAATGTGAGTCTGGTTGAGTGTTAGAGATGAGTACACTTCCCAAGCCTCAATTGCTGGCGATTAATCGGGTACATTTTGTGGAGTAGCTCTCTGCTCTTGGGAAGATACCTCTGAGTCGGTCGACAGGACTCGTAAGCTCTATTCACGACAGCGAGAGGAGGTAGTGTTTTATTTAATAAATAAGATTACAGAAATTCTTTTTGTTGATCATCCCGTGTCTGAGATGAAAGGTGTCGAAAAGGAAATGCAGTTGGTGCACTAGTGTGCTACTGAGCGGAAGCTTACCAGAAAATTACGCACGTTGAGAAGATTGAGAAATTCAAATCTTCCAGTAAGCTTAATTAGAGTGTACGATTATGGAAGTCTGTAGTACAAGATGAACCGTGCGAGCCAGTGAGATTTTAAGTTTTTTTTAGCTTAAAGGTTAGTGTGAGAGATACCTAGCATTATCAATATACCATCTTGATAAAGTGAGTGAAGGTAGGAAAAGACGCCTCGAAATTTTTTATATACTTAGAAAAGTCTGTCAATTGATAATATTCTTGATTTGTGTGGTCATACCTGTTCTACCAGGCCTGTATAACTTCTTTGTATAGCGAATCAGTGCTATCTTTAGTAATTCATCGGCAGGAGTTGTCTCAAATGTCAAGAGAAGCTGGCACAGTTTTACAAGCTAATGAAATACCTAATTACCTAAGGATATACTACTAGAGTTTGAGGCCATTAAAATGCATGTGAATACTTTACAAGCTTACGACTATAAGTGTAATATAACTAATACAAAATGTTGGTCAGTTTTGTGGGCTTCTGTCTGCAAAGCAGTTTGGTGCAGTCGCAAAAGAACTAAGTGCTGTGCATTGATTATCCTTATGTCGTATAAAACCTAAGGCAATTAGTTGAAACTAACTTGGTTCGACCTGTAGTAGAGCTTTCATTCTTCCGACCCCGTCTAGGATAAAAAGGTACATATAGAGTTTGTGTGTACGGAAATCCAAACATCGTTCTTTATTAATATTGTCAAACATTGATTGCTTGTAGGAGAGTCAAAACTAAGCGGTAGTTACACCATTTCAAGTGTCCTTGCAGATGGCAGGTTCCTGAGAGTCAATCATTTTCTCTTGAACATCTTAATACATAAAGAATCAAACGAAAAAAAAATGTTATAACCATACAATTGAAAGATACTTGTAGTACGCGAATGTGATATCTAAATGAATTAATTTAACTCGATAAATTAAATGTTCTTTCTTTCTCTTCTGGTACATAAGCCGCTCGTGTTAAAGGATTAAAAACTACGTAAGCAAAACAACAAACCCCAAGCATGTTTTATACCTTCATTTAATGATACATCAATATCGTTTTCATGTCCACTTTGGTAAGTCTACATGGTTGGGACGTTATTACAAAATAATAATCATAACTGATTGGAATAACAATTAAGCCGTTGTCAAAGACATATTGACATTAGATTCGTTGTTTTCGTCATCATCTATTTCACAATGCCATTTGTAAATGAACTCTCTTGGCAGAATTCCCAAACTCTTGAATACTTCATATCGGCTCCTTTACACTAACATGTGGCTCGTTCAGATACTATCTTGAAGTCACTTTTTATCTACAGGTAAGTAAGCTTACTCGGCTGGAGCTGTTGATAGCTGTGTGGGTCCTGGAATTCGCATATTCTCTTTGACACACCAACCTTATTTGATTCGGTTCATGCTTAGACCAAATCGCTCCTGAACTTTGAGGTACTTCCGTATTGATTGCTCCACATCTGCCTTGTTAGTAGGGGCAAAAGTGGCCATATTGAAGCTTCGAAACTACTTCCTTGTTATACCTTATATGGCTTATACCAAAGAGGACATGTTTCGTTCTCCATAAATGCGAATAAGATATGTCTAATGTTGACCATTTTGTCAGGATTGAGATCTGGTTGGTTGAAGCTGCAAAGTGTTTCTCCTGAGTATAGCTAAGGTCGTGTCACAGTCTGTTCCATCATGAAAAATGTGAAAGCAGTCTATTAATGACGCCAGAGTTTCTTTTAATGTAATGATTTCATAGCATTTCCTTTCAGTTCTTGTTGTATGTGGCCATAAGAGAATCAGAAACTTCTCAAGAAGTCTTCTAGCAAGATTCTTAAGAGATCTCAATTAGGCCATTCAACATCTACAGATTTCCCGTTTTTAATTTCTTCCATTACAGCTGTCCATACAAAACTACCTTTTGCTCCTTGTGTATCTCTCAATTCCTCAATCGTTGTGGCAAAGCTTTCACAATATGAATAGCTATCCAAAGGTTGTTTGAGAAAAGCAAATCGAGACACGAGACGCGAGTGTAGACGATTAATTCTTGCGAGTAAGATAGCATTGACACACCAAGAACATGAGTATATACTATTAGAGGGGAAAGGGTGTCAGAATTATGAAATGAGATACGCTTTTCTTATCAGGGCAATGCTACCGTGGTATCAAACTACTTAACTTTAAATGAAGCTATAAAGATAAGGTATAAAACATAAAGGTGGTTTATTATATTCTTTACATATTTTGGAATCCCTTAGCACGAACGGCTTTGGTGCCCGAAAAGAAAATGAAACCGTTGCAAGACACAGATAATTTAACGAGCTAAACTATTTCATTTGAATATTACATTCGAGTACTACAGTATGATTCAATCATACGTTGATAACATTTGATTATTTTCTGATTGTATATTTGTTAAGATGTTCAACAGCAGATGATTGACTCCAAAAATTCTGCCATCTGAAAGGACCCTTACAATTGTGTAACTACCGTTTACTTTTCGACTCTCCTACAAGGAGCAAAGTTTATCACTCTTAATAAAGTACAATGTTTGGTTATTCCGTACCTGCAAACACTCCATTTACATTTTTATCCAAGACGGGGTCATAAGAATGAAAGCTCTAAGAGACGTCGATTCCAGATTATTGCCCTAGGAATAAGCGACATAAGAATAATCAATGCTTTCTGCTTAGCACCTTGTTCCTTTGCGACTGTACCAAGCTGCTTTTCTGACTGACCAAGCTTAACAATTTTGCTTAACAATTATATTACGCTTATGGACGTAAGCTTCTAAAGGATTCACATGCAGGTTATTGGCCTTAAACTCTAGTAGGTGATCCTCAGGTAATTGGGTAATTTGGGACCTTGTACAATCAAGTCCACTTGTACGAAAGCTAACGAAAGGTTGTTTGAGAAAAGCAAAATTGAGAGGCGAGACGCTCACCGAGATAATCCTTTTTTCTCAGCAAAAGACATCTTGACCAACACGTCACTGGGTGTAAACTCGAATATTTCGAATTTCTAAGTACTAAGGAGATTAAAAGCTGCCGTACTTTTCTCATTTAAATCCACACCAAATGGTCGGTTGTATTGTATGCAAAGTGATTCCACTCGTTATAATGCAAGTATCATGGCGGATCTCGACCTATCTCTTTATCTAAATTCATCTTGATATCTACAATTAGTAATACCATTATTTCAGTAGAAAACCACAGCCGGCGGCTTTCTAGATAAATATTAAATCTCTTGCTATATGAAAGTAATTTTTGAGCAGTGGAAAATTCTAATCTCACTACGCTACTTAGATGTAATAAGGTACCTGATTACCTTGTAGAACCTGTGAGATGTCCTGCCGATGAATTACTAAAGCTAGCGTAGTAAAGCACTGATTCGCGATACAAGGAAGATACACAGGCCTGGTAGAACAGGTATAGAACAGAGACATCAACAAAATTATCAATTGACAAGATTTTTTTCTTAGGTTACTTTGGGAGATTTTTAGTTAAGTACACCTGAAAGATTTAAAACTTCCTAGGGTCACTTCCCACATCTTGGACCACAAGCCATGAATTTCCTCTCTTGGGAATAGTGTTCGAGAACTTAGTCTTGCTGCCGGAAGAAAGTGAAAGAGACTGCGATTAACTTTCGATTAACCTGAAAATTAAATTTGAGTCTATAAATATTTTCGAGGCGTCTTTTATAACCTGACTTATTTCATCAAGAAGCTAAATTGATAACACTACGTATCTCTCACTCTGATCTTTAGGCTATAGAAACTTAAAATCTCTCTGGCTCGCACGGTTGGTTCATCTTGCACTACAGACTACAATAATCGCACACTCTTATAAAGCTTATTGCAGGATTAGGATTTCTGAATCATCTCAACGTTTTCTTACCGGTGAGAGAATTTCTGCTAACCTTCAGTAGTAGCTTCGTGCATGAAATGTTTTAGCGTTTCGAAGATCAGAATGTTCCACAAAAAGAATTCCAGTAATCTTATTTATTAAATTCAAAACTACCTCATCTCGCTAACGCTGCTAAGCACCTTGTTCCTTTGTGATTGCATCAATCTGCTTTCCTGACTGTGAAATTTAGAAGTGAGCAGTGGACATCGGCATGTATTCCTTAACTCGTATTGGCTTCCAGCTAGTAAAGGAATTCAACACTGAATCGGAGGCCGCAGATTCTTGTATCGTGTAACTGGGTCTTAAAAACGAAGCAGTAGTCTTTTAGAGCTACTTATCTCACAATATACATTGGTGTACCATTTAAAAAACCGTTGATTTATTTCTCCCTTTAATAAGACAATGGTATCACAGACGTATAGCTTTGGGAACGTACAGCGGTTTGTTCTAGGTGCGCCCTTTGGATGAAAAAAGATTGTCATACCAAATGTAAAAAACAAGCATTTAATTATCATGATAATCAAGCAATTACTATACTTACTCTACCTTTTCCTTGATCGTTAGCCTGTTGGTGGTGTTCGTACGGATATATTTTTTAAACAAAGTTTCCTGTGTGTTAACACTCGAGGCTATAAATGTGCCTTTAATTAGGGTCCCTGCTGCTCACTAAAACCAACATACAAAATTGTGTAGGATTCTCTAAGTTCCGCTCATTCATTAATAACTTTGTAACACTTTCTATGTAACCAATTATATCCTAACACTCAAAACAGCCTTACATTGGGCCTGAGACTAGTGATATAATCAATGAGACGAATAAAGAAGTTACAATCGATTTTAAGTTCCTTTGAGATCTTCTCTTAGGCAGTTAGGTGGAAAATATTTATGGTATAGTCAGTCCTGTGTTCGCTACCAACTTATCAACAGTTGTCATCACAATGCAACCAAACTGTTGGCAAATCATATAATCTTTTCATAATACCTCATTGTATGTTTTCATTAGTAACTAAGTGCCACACATTTAATAGAGCAGTAAAAGTCATTCATTTCAGAAGTCTCTTGATGAAAATTCTCCATATCCAAGTTGTTCAATGAAAAAGTAATCTGATATCACGGTAGCATTGTCTTGATAAGAATGTATCACATTTCGTAATTCTGGTGTATCAATGCTGTCTTACTCGTTAGAATTAATCGTCTTCACTCGCGTCTCGCGTCTCGATTTGCTTTTCTTAAAGAACCTTTGGATAGCTATTCATCTTGTGAAAGCTTCGCTACACATTGTAGAATTGTGACATACACACAACTCCTTTTGATATACGCAGTGTAGTCCTTCATTGTATCTTCAATAATTCAACATCAAGTACCAATACTATATATTCTACTCTTCTGAATACAGTATATAATTGAAAGAAAAGTGGACAAACCACATGTGCTATATAATATTAGATCATCCATTATCCTGGAAAGGAGTTCAAATCGTACTCGCACCAGAAGAAATTTGTGAACTGTCCAAAGTTGTACCGCCCATACGAGCTTTCCACTTTACTAATTTGTATGTATGATTGGATACATTATGTGAGGAAATGGCATAGAAGAACCTTGGTTTATCCCGTACATTTACAACATTAGTGAAAAAGCTGAATGGCCATGCCTACTCAAGATCATTAAGAATTCACTTCTAGACTTAGCTCGACGACCTTTACATGTGGTTATGAAGACATTTACAACCCTCTGAGAAGATGACAAAATCTAGGATATGCGATTTTATTCGTCAATGCCTGGACGAAGAAATCTATATGCAACTTTATCAAGAAAATCATGTTGAAAGAGAGAAACGATATCAAGAAATTCTAAAAATTAAGACGGTGACCTTTTCCGAACCGGTAAACTTTCGCTGTAGTATATAGTGATTTCAGAATCGTATTGCTGACGTGTGAGAAAACGTTGAGAAGATTGACAAATTCAAATCCTCCAATAAGCATAATAAGAGTGTGCGATATGGCAGTCTGTACTACAAGATATACCTTGCGAGCCAGAAATAATTTAAAATTCTATTTACTAAAGATAGTGTGAGAGATACGTAGCGATATCAATATAGCGTCTTGAAAAACTGAGGCAAGGTTGCAAAAGGCACCTCGAAATATTTTATAGACGCAAGTTTAACTTTCAGGCTAATCGAAATTTTATCGCAGTCTCTTTTACTTTATTTGGGCAGCAAGATGAGCAAGTTCTCAGACACTTTACCCAAGGGAGGAAATTCAGTGCTTGTGGTCCAAGATGTGGGAAGTAAGCCTAGTAAGTTTCAAATCTTTCCGGTGTACTTAACTGAAAATCTCCCAATGTAATCTAAATCCAAAAAAAAAAATTCTGTCGATTGATAATTTTGTTGATGTCTCTGTTCTACACCTGTTCTACCTGGCCCGTATAACTCCTTAGTTTCGCGAAACAGTGCTTTACTACGCTAGCTTTAGTAATTCATCGGCAGGACATCTCACAGGTTCTACAAGGTTATCAGGTACCTAATTACATCTATGTAGCGTAGTGAGATTAGAATTTTGCACTTGCAACTCACACGCTGTAATAGACTAAAATCTGTTCAAAAATTACTTTCATATAGCAAGAGATTTAATATTTATCTAGAAAGCTGCCGGCTGTGTTTTTCTGCTGAAATAATGGTATTACTAATTGTAGATATCAAGATGCATTTAGATAAAGAGATAAGTCGAGATCAGCCATGATACTTGCATTATAACGAGTGGAGTCACTTTGCATACAATACAACCGACGAGATGGTGTGGATTTAAATGAGAAAAGTACGGCAGCTTTTAATGTACTTAGTATTTGGAAATTCGAAATATTCGAGTTTACACCCAGTGACGTGTTGATCAAGATGTCTTTTGCTGGAAAAAAAGGATTATCTCGGTGAGCGTCTCGCGTCTCAATTTTGCTTTTCTCAAACAACCTTTCGTTAGCTATTAATCTTGTGAAAGCTTCGCTACAACGGTTGTGGAATTGTGCGAAACACACAACTCCTTTTGATATAAACAGTGTAGTCATCCTGTATATCTTTAATAATTCAACATCAAGTATCAGTACTATATATTCTACTCTTCTGCATACAGTAAATAAGTGCAAGAAAAGTGGAAGAATCACGAGTTATAACATAGATCAGCTACTATACTGTAAAGTTGTTGAAATAGTACTTGCACCTGAAGAAATTTCTGAACTGTCCAAAGTTGTACCGCCCTTAGAATTTTTCCAGTTAAGTAATTCCTAGGCACGATTGGATACATTATGTCAGGAAATGGAATAGAAGAACCTTGGGTTATACTGTACGCTAACATAACGCTAGTGAAAAAACTCAACGGCGAAATGGTATAAGCATGATCCCAATCGAATGAGGTTAGTGTATACGATTGCAGGACCTACACAAGTACCATCAGATAAAGCCTGATTATCCTACTTACCTGAAGATAAAAAGTGACTGCAAAATAGAATCTTGAACGAGCCACATGTTAGTATAAAAGAGCCGAAAGGAAGTATTCAATGTTTTGTGCCTTCTGACAAAGGAGTTCATGAACAATTGGCAGATCGGATAAAATCTGATATAGATGTTGACGAACAACGGCTGTAGAAAACCAATATGTCATTGAAAACGTCTTAATTGTTGATCCAATCAATTACGAATAAGATTTTTTAATAACTTCCCCCTTTAATGATCCAACAAAATGGTAATGAAGAGCACCTCTATGTAACTCTAAATAAAGGTATAAAGAAAAATTATATAACATGAAGGTGTTTTATTATTCTGTTTAGATATTTTAGAATGCTCTAACACTAACGGGTTTGGTACCCGAAGAGAAAACAAACCGTAGCAGGACACATTTAATTTTACGAGCCAAAGTAGTTCATTTACAAATCACATACGCGTACTAAAAAATCATTCAACTGTATGTGTATAACATTTGTTTAGTGCTTGTTTATCTGATAAGATGTTAAAAATAAAATAATTCACTCCAAGGTTCCTGCAATCAGCAAGGACACATAAAATTGTGTAACTACCGTTTACTTTTCGACTCTCCTACAAAGATGAAAATTTTAACACTCTTAATAAAGAACGATATTCCGTAAAGTTAAATACTGCATGTAAATTTTTATCGAAGACGGGATCGTAAGACGGGATCCCAGTTGGTTTCAACTAATTGCCCTGGATTTTATACGACATAAGGAATATCAATGATTAATGCTCAGCACCTTCTTCCTTTGCGACTGTACCAAGGTGCTTTTAAGACAGAAGCCCACGAAGCTTAACAATTATCCGTAACATTTATATTATCCTTATGGTCTTAAGTTTGTGAAAGATATTGGTCTGAAACTCTAGAAGGTCCAAACAGTTTGTCATCTGATCGGCACGTTCAGCTAATCCCACCTCACTTGTGTGACAATATCTGAATGCGCATTAATGTAAATTCGACGGCAGTGAATATTGCAGAGTCTCTGTTGTTTTTTGTTTTAAAACCCACACGTAGAAGAAAGGGTTCTTCTACACGCAATGGTGTGGATTAAGAATGGCAAGTCATATCTGCGTTATGTACGTATATAAATTATGTTAAGCGCTTATTTCACCTTATATTTCATGGATATAAATTACAATTAGACGTTGAGAGTACCAAAAGTAAAGAGCTTTCGGGAAAAATTTGCAACGATCGAATTTAATTATGCCATGGAAGCCACGACAATTCAATCACAGTTCTTGAGAATCTTGGAAACTGCACGGCTTCAAATGATGCAAAGAGTTTCTGAAGGAGCAAAAGGTAGCTGTATATGGACAACAATAATGGAATAAACTACAAACGGGAAATCTGTAGCTGTTGATGGGTTTGCTTCAGATCTTTTAAAAATCTTGATAAAAGACTTCATGAGCAATTGCTGATTCTCTTAAGGCCACATCACATACGAGCAGAACTGAAAAGAAATGCTACGAAATCATTAAATTTATAGAAATTTTAGGGTCAATAAAAGACTGCTTTCACTTTCTTCATGATGCAACAGGTTGTGACACGACCTCAGCTATACTCAGAAGAGAATAGTTCCATCCTTCAAGATCTTTCAAAAAATTCAACCAACCAAATCTCAATTCTGTCAAAGTGGTCAAAATTAGACATTTCTTATTCGCATTTATCGAGAAGCAAACATATCCTCTTTGGTATAAGCCATATCATGTGTAACAAGGAAGTAGTTACGAAGCATCAATATGGCAAATTTTCACCCTACTAACACGCCAGCTGTGCAGCTTTCAAACAGGAAGTACCTCCAAGTCCGAGCGAAATGGTCTAAGCATGAACCCAATCGAATGAGGTTAGGGTATGCGAATTCCACAACCCACAAAACTACCATCAGCTCCAGTGAGATAGGCTTACTTTAATGTAGATAAAAAGTGACAGCAAAATAGGACTGTGAACGAGCCACATGTTAGTGTAAAAGAGCCGATATGAAGTACTTAAGATTTTGTGCATTCTGCCAAGAGAATTCATCTACAAATGACAGATCGGAAGACAATCTGATATAGATGTTGACGAATAACAGCTGTAGAAAACCAATATGTCATTGACAACGGCTTAATTGTTTATCCAATCAGTTATGGTTAATATATTGTAATAACATCCCCGCCTTATAGAAATTTCAAAATTGACATGAAGACGATATTGATGTAACTTTAAATGAAGGTATAAAGACAAGGTATAAAATATGAAAGTGGTTTTTATGTTTAAATATTTTGGAATCTTTTGCACGAGCGGCTTTGGTACCGGAAGAGAATACGAAACCATAGTAGTACACATTTAGTTTAACAAGCTAAACCAATTCATTTAGATATCAGACATGCGTACTACAGTAATATTCAATTGTATGTTTATAAAATTTGTTTCTTGTTTATTTGCATATCTGTAAAGATGTTCAACAGCAGATAATTAACTCCAAGGATCCTGCCATCTGCAAGGAGACTTAAATTTGTGTAACTACCGTTTAGGTTTTTTCTCTCCTTCAAAGAATCAAAGTTTAGCACTCTTAATAATCTACAATGTTTGGATATTCCGTACAAGCAACCGCTCCATGTTCGTTTTTATCCAAGTCTGGGTCGTAAGAATGAGAGCTCTGCTACACATCGATCTCAGTTGGTTTCACCTTATTGCAATAGGTTTTATACGACATAAAGATAATCAATACTTACTGCTCAGAATGTTGTTCGTTTGCGACTGTACCAAGCTGATTCACAGACAGAAGCCCAGAAATTTACCAATTTTCCGTAACAGTTTTATTACACGTATGGTCGTAAGCTTGTAAAGGATTCACATGCATTTTATTGGTCTCAAACTCTAGTAGTAGATCCTTAGGTAATTATGTACACTTGTAAAACCAGGCCCGCTTCTCTTGGTTTGTGAGAAAAGTCCTATCGACGAATTACTAAAGCCAGCGGGATAAAACAGTGATTCGCAATACAAAGAAGTTATAGAGGCCTGGTAAAACAGGTGTAGAACAGTGACTTCAACAATGTTATCAGTTCAATTTTTTTCTTTTTTTGTACTTATTTTACATTGGGAGATTTCCAGTTAAGTACACCTGAAAGATATAAGACTTACTAGGCTCACTTCCCTCATCTTGGACAGAAGCCATGAATTTCCCCTTTTGGTAATAGTGTTCGAGAACTTGGTCTCCCTGAGCAAAGAAAGTAAAAGAGACTGCGATAAACTTTCGATTCTACTGAAAGTTAAACTTGCGTCTTTAAAAAATTTCGAGGCGTCTTTTTAACCTTGACTCACTTCATCAAGATGCTATATTGGTAAGTCTACGTATCTCTCACACTTATCTGTAATCTTATAGAACCTTAAAATCCTATACAACCTTTAAATCTCTCCAGCTCGCACGGTTCATCTTGCAGTACAGACTGCCATAATCACACACTCTTATTAAGCTTATTGGAGGATTTGAATTTCTCAATCTTCCCAACGTTTTCTCACCGGTGAGTGAATTTCTGGTAGGCTTCCGCTCAGGAGCAGACTAGTGCACTAACTGTATTAGCTTTTCAACACCTTTCATATCTGAGACGGAATGATCAACACAAAAAATGTCTGTAATCATATTTGTTAAATTCAACACTACCTCATCTCGCTTACGTGAATAAAGTTTCCGTGTCCTGTCCACCCAGCAAAAAATATCTTCTCAAGAGCAAAAAGCTACTCCAAAAAATGTACCCGATTGATCGCCAGCAGTTGAGGCTTACGAAGAGTACTAAAATCTAATACTGAACAAGACTGTTATTTTGCCTGGTATATTTCCGAGCATATCTATGGCCGTTGACCAGAGCCATCGTAGATTAGATTTAAATTCCTTTTAAAAAATAGAAGCACCAAGTCGTGTGTTGATTTCGGCATAGGTGTTCGCTGCATATAGGAAACTGCCTAGCTTACATTCACTGCTGAGTCCAGCTAAGAGCTGTTAACACCGGCAAGAAGTAAGACGAAACACACTGTTGTCTATGCTTCAGACTGTTTTCAGAGAATATTGTGTTACCAAGAGTAGACATCATGAAACATTAAGACAACATTTTACTAAGAAGAGATGTCAAGTCACGTGTTGTTCTCTTATCAAAACGAATGCAAGTAGTTAGCATGCACTACAACCAAACAGATAGTAATATTTGATAAGAAGCGTAGTGAGATTAGTATTTATCATTGTCAACTCACACGCTGTAATAGGCTATAATCTTTTGAAACATTACATTGATATGGCAAAAAAATTAACATTACCTACAAGGCTACCGGCTGTGGTTTTCAGAAGAACTAATGGTATTACTAATTGTAGATATCAGGATGCATTTAAATAAAAACTTAATAACAGTAGATGTCGAGATCCGCCATGATATTTGCATTAGAACGAGTGGAATCAGTCTGCATGCAGTACAACCTACGAGATCAGGTGGATTGAAATGGGAAAACTACGGTAGTACATATTGTCCTTAGGACTTGCAAGTTCGAATTATTAAACCCAGTGACGTGTGGAACAAGAAGTCTTAAACTGAGAAATTATGTATATCAGGTTAAGCTAAAAAGGTATTGTTTTCATAAAACTAGTAATGAGAAAGCGCGCTAAAATGATGGACAAGTTGATGGGTCACTAGCGATAGGCCAGGCATCCCTGAACTGGTGAAGCTTTTTGTAATGTGCATCTGCAACTTGAAAAATCACCTTAAAATGAGAGCATTATCAGTAATGTCAATTGACTTCATTGTAATAGTTTTCTACATTGTCTCAAAAGAGATACTAATCAGGAATGAAACCGATCTCTAAGTGATACAGTCATTAAAGAAATAATTTTGAAAATGGACGGACTAGTTAAATTTTTAACCATGGTTATGGTGCAACAGGCGTGTCAATAATCGAGGGTTCTATTGCGAAGTGTCCGGAAAGGCTAAACGGCTTGTAAGTTCCTTCTTAAAATGCTGTGAAAAATAAAACTCAGCAGTGGACATGGAAATGTATTCCATAATTCCAATTGGCTTACACCTAGTAAAGGAATTCAACACCGAATCGGAGGCCGCATGATCTTGTGTTATTTACCTAGGTCTTAAAAACGAAGCAGTAGTACTTTTAGCACTACTTAACCCACCTTATAGAGTGGCTTACAAATTAAAAAACCGTGAATTTACTTCCCCCTTTAATAACACGAGGGTACCACAGACGCATAGCTTTGGGAACGTACAGCTGTTTGTTTTAGGTGGGCCCTTGGGGTTGAAAAAGGTTCTGATACCAAATTTAAAAAGCATAAGTATTAATTTATCAATGATAATCAAGCAATAGCTATTCTTCCCGTTTATGTGCAACTATGATACTATTTGAGAGTGCTTCCTGCTGAGGAAATCTACTTAGCATACATAACGCTCTCACCTTTTTCTTCTTCGTTAGCCTGATAGAAAATGCTTAAATCAAAAGGTTGTGTTCTTACGGATATATTATTTATACAAAGTCTCATGTGTGTTAACACTCGAAGCTATCCAATATGGATCTAATTAGCGTTGTTGCTGCTCACTAGGGATCACATACACCTTTCTATAAGATACACAAGGTTCCGGTGATCATTAACAATATTTTCCCTATTGTATCCTGTAAAACTTGCTATGTTACCCATTATATTCTGACCTCCGAAACAGCCTTATTTTGGGCCTGAGACCGGTGATCAGGATCGATGAGACAAATAAAGAATCGATTTTAAGTTTTTTTGAGATCTTCTCTTAAACGGTTAGGTGGAAAATATTTACGGTATAGTAGACCTATATTCGCCACCAACTTAGTAACACTGGTCATCAGAAAGGAAAAAATACTGTGGGCTAATAAAATAATCTGTTCATATGGGCTCACTATATGCTTTCATTAGTAACAAAATGCCCCACCTTTCATGGAGCAGAAAAAGTCATTGATTTCAGAAGTCTCTTGATGAAAGTACTATATATCCAAGTTCTTAAAAAAGAAAAAGTAATCTGATATCACGGTAGCATTGTCTTGATAAGAATATCGTATCACATTTCGTAATTCTGACCTCTTCTTACTCTCTAATGCTAGGTTTGTCAATGCTGCCTTACACGGAAAATTTAATCAAGTCTTCACTCGCGTCTCGCGTGTCGATTTTCTTTTCTCAAACAACCTTTGGATAGCTATTCATCTTGTGAAGGCATTGCACAACCATTGTGTAATTGGAGATACACAACTTTCCTTTTGTTATAAGCGGTTTAGTTCCCTTTTTATTTCTTCAATAATTCAATATCAAGTTCCAATGTCATATATTCTACTCTTATGTATACAGTAAATAAGTGCAAGGAAAGTGGACAAAGCACATGTGTTATTAAATTAGGTCAGCCATTACACTGGAAATGTGTTCAAATCGTAGCTGCAGCTGGGGAAACTTCTGAACTGTCCAAAGTTGTACCGCCCTTAGGAGGTTCCCACTTAAGCAATTTCTAGGCACGATTCGATACATTATGTCAGGGAATGGTATAGAAGTACTTTGGGGTATCCTTTACACGAAAAAAAAATTAGTGAAAATGCTGAATCGCCATGCCTACTCAAGATCATTGAAAACTCAGTAATAGAGTTTGCTCGGCGACCTCTACATGTGGTTATGAAGACATTTACAACCCTCTGTGGAGATAACAAAATCTAGGATCTGCGATCTTATTGAAAAAGATCTGGATGAGGAAATCAATCAGCGACATTTACTATAAAATGAAGCTGCATGAAAAAAAAACATTTCGAGAAAATCTCAAAATTAAGACGATGACCTATACCGAAGAGTATATAGAGAAGGCTGCAGTATATAGAGAAAGTCAGAATCGTGTTGCTATTCATCCAAAGGGACTAGATCGAACAAGGCACTAGAAACATCATTTGTAGGCAATTAAATTAATCTTTCCGTTTTGGCACGCAGCTTGTCATCTTTTCTACTCAAAATTTGCACATCACTATACGCAGCAGATGGAACCCTTGGAGGCAAATACAGTATCAGATGATTTCAAAAAATAAACAACTCAAGGATCTTTCACGATTCGCAGAAAAATGCTTAATGAGGCCACGATTATCTCTCTTCTCAACGTTTTATCACCGGTGAGTAAATTTCTGGTAAGCTTTCTCTGAGTAGCAGACTAGTGCTTCAACTGTATAAACTTTCGACCCTTTCATATCTGAGACGGTATGATCAACAAGAAGAATTTCTGTAATCTTATTTATTAAATTTAACACTACCTCATCTCGCTGACGTGAATAGAGCTTGCGTATCCTGTGCACAGACTCAAAGGTATCTTCTCAAAAGCAGAAAGCTACTCCACAAAATGTACCCGATTAATCGCCAGCAGTTGTCTTACGAAGTGTACTCATCTCTAACACTGAACCAGACTGTCATTTGGGCTGGTATGTTTTGCGATCATATCTATGGCCGTTGACAAGAGCTATCCTAGATCACCAAGGAAATTCCTTTACAAATTAGAAGCACTAAATCATCTGTAGAATTCAGCGTAGTTTTTCGCTGCATATAAATGAATATCATGGCAACTACCTACCGTATATTTGTTGCACAGTCCAGCTCAGAGACGTTAACACTGGGAAAACGAAAGTCGAAAAACATCGTTATGTGCTTAGAACTATACTTCAGAATGTTTTCAGAGAACATTGTATTACCAAGTGCACACATCACGAAACATTCTGATAACATTTTACTAAGAGGAGGTGTTGAGGTGCGTGTTAAAACGAAGGCAAGCAGTTAGCATTCACTACACCCAACCAGACATAGTAATAAGGGTAGTGAGTTTAGGATTTTTCAATTGCAACTCACACGTTGTAATAGACTAAAATCTGTTGAAGCATTACTAAAATATGGCAAAAGGATTAAGATTATCTAGAAAGCTGCAGGTGTGGCTTTCTGCAGCAATAATGGTATTACGAATTGTAGATATCAGGATGCATTTAGATAAAAAGTTAGTAACACTATGTGTGGAGATCCGCCATGATGCTTGCATTTGAACGAGTGGAATCAGTTTGCGTGCAGTACAACGGACGAGTGCGGATAGATTGAAATGGGAAAAGTACGGTTGCTCGTATAGTCCTTAGGACTTGCAAATTCGAAATATTCGAGTGACATGCGATACTCAGTGACGTGCGAAACAAGAAGTCATTAGCTGAGAAAGAAGGAATATCTCGGTGAGCTCGTAAGTTATTGTTTTCGTGAAATTAGTAAAGAAAAGCGCGTTAAAAGATTGACAAGTTGATGGGCACTTGCGATTGGGTTGGCATCCCTGAGCTGGTGAAGCTTTTGTAATATGCATCTGAAACTTTAGAAATCACCTTAAAATGAGAAGATAAAGAACATTAACGTGGATATCACTTGACTTCATTGTAATAGTACTTTACATTGTCTCAAAAGAGATATTAATCAGGGAGGAGAGCGATATCTAAGTAATGCAGTGACTAAAGAAATAGTTTTGAGGATGGACGGGGATGTTGAATTTTTAATTAGTGCTTTAGGGGGCCACAGGCGTGCCAATAATACGAGGGTTCTATTGCGAGGTTTCCGGTAAGGTTAAACGGCTTCGACGTTGCTTCTTAAAATGCTGTGAAATTTAGAAGTCAGCAGTGGACATCGGCAAGTATTCCTTAATTCCTATTAGGTTACTGCTAGCAAAGGCATTCAACACCGAATCGGAGTCCGCAGGATCATGTGTGATATACGTAGGTCTTAAAAACGAAACAGTAGTGCTTTTAGAGCTACAATAGCCTAGCATTTAAGAAACCGTGGATTTACTTCTCCTTTTATAAGGCGAGTGTATCACAGACATATAGCTTTGGGAACGTACAGCAGTTTGTTTTAGGTGGGCCTTTGCAATTTAAAAGTGTTCTGAAACCATATGTAAAAACATAAGTATTTTTTTATCAAGGATAGTAAGCAATTGCTGTATTTCCGATTATAAGCAACTACAATACTCTTCGAGAGTGCTTCCTGCTGAAGAAATCTACTTAGCACTTATAACGCCCTCACCTTTTTCTTGATCGTTAGCCTGATAGAAACTGTTTTATCCAAAAAGTTCTTACGAATAATTTACTTGAACAAATTCTCCTGTGTGTTAACACTCGCGGCTATCAAATATGCGTTTAGTTAGCATCCTTGCAGCCCACTTGGGCTTACATACAGAGTTGAGTAGGATTCACTAGGTTCCAATCTATCATTAATAATACTTTCCCGATTGTATTCGGTAAAAAACTTTCTATGGAACCCATATTATTCTAACCTCTGAAACAGCCTTAATTTGGGCCTGAGACCAGTGATCATGATCGATGAGACAAATAAAGAATCGATTTTAAGTTCTTTTGAGATTGATCATATTGTGGGCTAATCATACTGTGGGCTAATGAAATAATCTTTCATATAAGCTCACTGTGAGCTTTGAATAGTAACTAAGTGCAACACAGTTCATGGAGCAGAAAAAGTCGTTCATTTCAGAAGTCTCTTGATGAAAATTCTCCATATCCAAGTTCTCGAATGAAAAAGTATTCTGATATCACGGTAGCATTGTCTTAAAGAGAATATAGTATCACATTTCGCAATTCTGACATCGTCTTCCCATCTTATGCTATATACACATGTTCTTGGTGTGTCAATACTGCATGAAAGAAAAACGATATCGAGGAAATCTCAAAATTAAGACGATGAACTATACCGAAGCGGTAAACTGTGGATGCAGTATATTGAGAATCGTATTGCTATTTATCCAAAGGGACTGGGTCAAACATGGGACTAGAAATTTCATTTGTAGGCAATTAAATTAATGCTTTTCTTTTGTCAAGCAGCTGGTTATCTTTTCTATGAATAATTTGCACATCACTATACTAAGTGGAAGCCTTCTAGGCCAAAACGCTATCTGAGGATTACAAGAAAATAACACTTCAAAGAATCTTGAAATTCGTAGAAAAAGAGTTTTTCTGGAGAGAAGTTCCTTATGATATGATTATCGGGCAGTGCTTAATGAAGGACACGAATTTTTCTGGTGGATTAACTCATTGTCAGACACTACGTTAGCAAGATTAATCCTTCCTTTCCAAATACTGTTAAGATAACAGAAGTTATACAGGACTTTTGTGGGAAACTGTTTGTCATCTGAGCGGCACGTTAAGCTAATTTCACCTTCCTTTGTGATAATAGCTCATTGCGCAAGAATATCAATTGGACTCAGGTGAATATTGCAGTGTATATGTTGACTTGTGTTATAAAACCCACACGTAGAAGAAAGAGAGCTTCTACACGCAATGTTGTGGACTAAAAATATCAAGTCAAATCTGCTTTAAGTACGTATATAAATTGTTCCGGGAGCTAAGGCGGGAGCGTTCTCTCAAAATATTAATCATTACTGTTTGGATCAACAATTAAGACGTTGTCAATGAATGATTGATTTTCTAAAGCTGTTGATCGTCAACATCTAAATCAGATTTTCTTCCGATCTCCAAAACGTACATCAACTCCTTTGTCAGAATGCACTAAACCTTGAATAATTCATATCTACTATTTTATACTAACATGTGCCTCGTTCACAATTCTACCTTGCAGTCACTTTTTATCTACAGGCAAGTTAGTTTATCCGGCTGCAGCTGATAGTTTTTGTGTGGGTTTTGGAACTCGTATACATTAACCTCATTCAATTGGGTTCATGCAGTGACCATTTCGCTCCTGGACTTGGAGGTTTTTCCGAATTAAATGTTGCACAGCTGACGTTTTAGTAGATGGAAATGTGGCCATAATGAAGCTTTGTAACTATTTCTTTGTTACACCAAAAGGACATGTTTCCTTCTCCATACAGGGAACAAGAAATGTGTAATCTTGACCATTTTGTCAGGATTGAGATTTGGTTGGTTGAAGACTGACTAACCTGTACAATTCTTTTTCTTTTTGAAGGTTCTTTAAGACTGGCAACTCTTCTGTCCTGAGCATAGCTGATGTCCTGTCACGGCCTGTTGCATCAGAAAAAAGGTGAAAGCAGTCTTTTAATGATGCTAGCGTTTTTTTAAATTTAAAGCTTTCGTAGCGTTTCCTTTCAGTTCTGCTTGTATGTGGCCTTAAGAGAATCAGCTATTACTCATGATGTCTTCTATCAGGATTCTAATATGATCTGAATCAGAACGATCAACAGCTACAGAATTTAAGCTTGTAGATTCTTCCATTACTGCTGTCCATATAAAGCTATCTTTTGCTCCTTCGAGAGCTGTTTGCCTTATTTGAAGCCGTCTATTATTGATCTCCATGTATCTCAAGAACTCTGATTGGATTAACGTGGTTTCAATGGCAGAATGAAATTCGATGTTGCAGATATTTCCCAAAAGCTCTTTCTTGTCTTTCGGCACTTTCCGTGTTTAATTATAATTTATATCCATAAAATATAAGGTGAAAATTTTGCTTGACAATTTATATACGTACTTAAAGCAAATTTGACTTGATATTTTTAGTCCACAACATTGCGTGTAGAAGGTCTCTTCCGTCTACGTGTGGGTTTTATAACACAAGTCAACATAGACACTGCAATATTCACCTGAGTATAATTGATATTCTTGCGCAATGAGATACTATCACAAAGGAAGGTGACATTAGCTTAACGTGCCGCTCAGATGACAAACAGTTTCCCACAAAAGTCCTGTATAACTTCTGTTATCTTAACAGTATTTGGAAATGAAGGATTAATCTCGCTAACGTAGTGTCTAACAATGAGTTAATCCACCAGAAAAATTCGTGTCCTTCATTAAGCACTGTCCGATAATCATATCATATGGAACTTCTCTCCAGAAAAACTCTTTTTCTACGAATTTTGAAGATTCTTTGAAGTGTTATTTTCTTGTAATCCTCTGATAGCGTTGTTGCCTAGAAGGCTTCCATCCGCTTACTATAGTGATGTGCAAATTTTTCATAGAAAAGATAACCAGCTGCTTGACAAAAGAAAAGCATTAATTTAATTGCCTACAAATGAAGTTTCTAGTCCCATGTTTGATCCAGTCCCTTTGGATAAATGGCAATACGATTCTCAATATACTGCATCCACAGTTTACCGCTTCGTATAGCTCATCGTCTTAATTTTGAGATTTCCTCGATATCGTTTTTTTTTTCATGCAGTATTGACAAACCAAGAACATGTGTATATAGCATAAGATGGGAAGACGATGTCAGAATTGCGAAATGTGATACGATATTCTTATTAAGACAATGCTAGCGTGATATCAGAATACTTTTTCATTCAAGAACTTGGATATGGAGAATTTTCATCAAGAGACTTCTGAAATGAACGACTTTTTCTGCTCCTTGAAATGTGTTGCACTTAGTTACTATTCAAAGCTCACAGTGAGCTTATATGAAAGATTATTTCATTAGCCCACAGTATGATTGCTTTGTGATGATCTGTTTTACAAAGTTAGTAGCGAACACAGGACTGACCCTACCAAAAATATTTTCCACCTAACCGTCAAAGAGAAGATCTCAAAGGAACTTAAAATCGATTCTTTATTTGTCTCATCGATCCTGATCACTGGTGTCAGGCCCAAATTAAGGTTGTTTCAGAGGTTAGAATAAAATGGGTTCCATAGAAAGTTTTACAGAATACAATCGGGAAAGTATGATTAACGATAGATTGGAACCTATCGAATCCTACTCAACTCTGTATGTAAGCCCAAGTGAGCTGCAAGGATGCTAACTAAACGCATATTTCATAGCAGCGAGCGTTAACACACAGGAGAATTTGTTCCAGTAAATTATTCGTAAGAACTTTTTGGATAAAACAGTTTCTATCAGGCTAACGATCAAGAAAAAGGTGAGGGCGTTATAAGTGCTAAGTACATTTCTTCAGCAGGAAGCACTCTCGAAGAGTATTGTAGTTGCTTATAATCGGAAATACAGCAATTGCTTATTATCTTTGTAAAAAAAAATACTTGTGTTTTTACATATGGTTTCAGAACACTTTTCAATTGCAAAGGCCCACCTAAAACAAACCGCAGTACGTTCCCAAAGCTATATGTCTGTGATAAACTCGCCTTATAAAAGGAGAAGTAAATCCACGGTTTTTTAAATGCTAGGCTATTCTAGCTCTAAAAGCACTACTGTTTCGTTTTTAAGACCTACGTATACAACACATGATCCTGCGGACTCCGATTCGGTGTTGAATGCCTTTGCTAGCTGTAACCTAATAGGAATTAAGGAATTCTTGCCGATGTCCACTGCTGACTTCTAAATTTCACAGCATTTTAAGAAGCAACGTCGAAGCCGTTTAGCCTTACCGGAAACCTCGCAATAGAACCCTCGTATTATTGGCACGCCTTTGGCCCCCTAAAGCACTAATTAAAAATTCAACATCCCCGTCCATCCTCAAAACTATTTCTTTAGTCACTGTATCACTTAGAGATCGCTCTCCTCCCTGATTAATATCTCTTTTGAGACAATGTAAAGTACTATTACAATGAAGTCAAGTGATATCCACGTTAATGTTCTTTATGTTCTCAATTTAAGGCGATTTCTGAAGTTTCAGATGCATATTACAAAAAGCTTCACCAGCCCTATCGCAAGTGACCCATGAATTTGTCAATCATTTTAACGCGCTTCTCTTTACTAATTTCACGAAAACAATAACTTACGAGCTCACCGAGTTATTCCTTTTCTCCCAGCTAATGACTTCTTGTTTCGCACGTCACTGGGTATCGTATGTTACTCGAATATTTCGAATTTGCAAGTCCTAAGGACTATATGAGCAGCCGTACTTTTCCCATTTCAATCTACCCGCACTCGTCCGTTGTACTGCACGCAAACTGATTCCACTCGTTCAAATGCAAGCATCATGGCGGATCTCCACACATACTGTTACTAACTTTTTATCTAAATGCATCCTGTTATCTACAATTCGTAATACCATTATTGCTGCAGAAACCCACACTGCAGCCTTCTAGATAAATCTTAATTCTTTTGCCATATCAAAGTAATGCTTCAACAGATTTTAGTCTATTAAAGCGTGTGAGTTGCAATTGAAAAATCCTAATCTCACTACCCTTCTTATCAATATTACTATGTCTGGTTGGGTGTAGTGAATGCTAACTGCTCGCCTTCGTTTTAACATGCACCTGAACATCTCCCCTTAGTAAAATGTTATCAGAAATTTTCGTGATGTCTGCACTTGGTAATACAATGTTCTCTGAAAACATTCTGAAGTATAGTTCTAAGCACATAACGATGTTTTTCGACTTTCGTCTTGCCAGTTATAACGTCTCTAAGTTGGAATGTGCAAGAAATATACTGTAGATAGTTGCCATGATATTCATTTATATGCAGCGAAAACTACGCATAATTCTACAGATGATTTAGTGCTTCTAATTTCTAAAGGAATTTCCTTGGTAATCTAGGATGACTCTGGTCAACGGCCATAGATATGTTCGCAAACATACCAGGCCAAATGACAGCCTGGTTCAGTGTTAGAGATGAGTACACTTCGTAAGACTCAACTGCTGGCGATTAATCGGGTACATTTTGTGGAGTAGCTTTCTGCTCTTGAGAAGATACCTTTGAGTCGGTGCACAGGACACGCAAGCTCTATTCACGTCAGCAAGATGAGGTAGTGTTAAATTTAATAAATAAGATTACAGAAATTCTTCTTGTTGATCATTCCGTCTCAGATATGAAAGGGGTCGAAAGTATATACAGTTGAAGCACTAGTCTGCTACTCAGAGAAACCTTAGCAGAAATTTACTCACCGGTGACCAAACGTTGAGAAGACAGATAATCGTGGCCTCATTAAGCATTTTTCTGCGTATCGTGAAAGATCCTTGAGTTGTTAATTTCTTTGAAATCATCTGATACCGTATTTGCCTCCAAGGGTTCCATCTGCTGAGTATAGTGATGTGCAAATTTTGAGTATAAAAGATGACAAGCTGCGTGCCAAAACGGAAAGATTAATTTAATTGCGTACAAATGATGTTTCTAGTGCCCTGTTCGATCTAGTCCCTTTGGATGAATAGGAACACGATCCTGACCGTCTCTATATACTGCAGCCTTCTCTATATACTCTTCGGTATAGGTCATCGTCTTAATTATGAGATTTTCTCGAAATGTTTTTTTTTTCATGCAGCTTCATTTTATAGTAAATGTCACTGATTGATTTCCTCATCCAGATCTTTTTCAATAAGATCGCAGATCCTAGATTTTGTTGTCTGCACAGAGGGTTGTAAATGTCTTCATAACCACATGTAGAGGTCGCCGAGCAAACTCTATTACTGAGTTTTCAATGATCATGAGTAGGCGTGGCGATTCAGCATTTTCACTAATTTTTTTCTCGTGTAGAGGATACCCCAAAGTACTTCTATACCATTCCCTGACATAATGTAACAAATCGTGCCTAGAAATTGCTTAAGTGGAAACCTCCTAAGGGCGGTACAACTTTGGACAGTTTCCTCAGCTGCAGCTACGATTTGAACACATTTCCAGTATAATGGCTGACCTAATTTAATAACACATGTGCTTTGTCCACTTTTCTTGCACTTATTTACTGTATACATAAGAGTAGAATATATGACATTGGAACTTGATATTGAATTATTGAAGAAATAAAAAGGGAACTAAACCGCTTATAACAAAAGGAAAGTTGTGTATCTCCAATTACACAATGGTTGTGCAATGCCTTCACAAGATGAATAGCTATCCAAAGGTTGTTTGAGAAAAGAAAATCGACACGCGAGACGCGAGTGAAGACTTGATTAAATTTTCCGTGTAAGGCAGCATTGACAAACCTAGCATTAGAGAGTAAGAAGAGGTCAGAATTACGAAATGTGATACGATATTCTTATCAAGACAATGCTACCGTGATATCAGATTACTTTTTCTTTTTTAAGAACTTGGATATATAGTACTTTCATCAAGAGACTTCTGAAATCAATGACTTTTTCTGCTCCATGAAAGGTGGGGCGTTTTGTTACTAATGAAAGGATATAGTGAGCCCATATGAACAGATTATTTGATTAGCCCACAGTTTTTTTTCCTTTCTGATGACCAGTGTTACTAAGTTGGTAGCGAATATAGGTCTACTATACCGTAAATATTTTCCACCTAACCGTTTAAGAGAAGATCTCAAAAAAACTTAAAATCGATTCTTTATTTGTCTCATCGATCCTGATCACCGGTCTCAGGCCCAAAGTAAGGCTGTTTCGGAGGTTAGAATATAATGGGTAACATAGCAAGTTTTACAGGATACAATCGTGAAAATGTTAATGATTACCGGGACCTAGTGTATCATATAGAACGCTGTATGTAATCCCTAGTGAGCAGCAACAACGCTAATTAGACCCATATTTGATAGCTTCGAGTGTTAACACACATGAGACTTTGTATAAATAATATATCCGTAAGAACACAATCTTTTGTATTAAGCAGTTTCTATCAGGCTAACGATGAAGAAAAAGGTGAGAGGGTTATGTGTGCTAACTAAATTTTTTCAGCAGGAAGCACTCTCAAATAGTATTATAGTTGCATATAAACGGGAAGTATAGCTATTGCTTGATTATCATTGATAAATTAATACTTATGCTTTTAAATTTGGTATCAGAACCTTTTTCAACCCCAAGGGCCCACCTAAAACAAACAGCTGTATGTTCCCAAAGCTGTGCGTGTGTGGTACCCTCGTGTTATTAAAAAGGGAAGTAAATTCAATGTTTTTTAATTTGTACGCCACTCTATAAGGTGGATTAAGTAGCTCAAAAGTACTACTGCTTCGTTTTTAAGACCTAGGTAAATAACACAAGATCATGCGGCCTCCGATTCGGTGTTGAATTCCTTTACTAGGTGTAAGCCAATTGGAATTATGGAATACATGTCCATGTCCACTGCTGAGTTTTATTTTTCACAGCATTTTAAGAAGGAACTTACAAGCCGTTTAGCCTTTCCGGACACTTCGCAATAGAACCCTCGATTATTGACACGCCTGTTGCACCATAACCATGGTTAAAAATTTAACAAGTCCGTCCATTTTCAAAATTATTTCTTTAATGACCGCATCACTTAGAGATCGATTTCATTCCTGATTAATATCTCTTTTGAGACAATGTAGAAAACTATTACAATGAAGTCAATTGACATTACTGATAATGCTCTCATTTTAGGGTGATTTTTGAAGTTGCAGATGCACATTCCAAATGCTTCACCAGCTCAAGGATGCCTGGTCTATCGCTAGTGACCCATCAACTTGTCCATCATTTTAACGCGCTTTCTCATTACTAGTTTTATGAAAACAATACCTTTTTAGCTTAACCTGATATACATAATTTCTCAGTTTAAGACTTCTTGTTCCACACGTCACTGGGTTTAATAATTCGAACTTGCAAGTCCTAAGGACAATATGTACTACCGTAGTTTTCCCATTTCATTCCACCTGATCTCGTAGGTTGTACTGGATGCAAACTGATTCCACTCGTTCTAATGCAAATATCATGGCGGATCTCGACATCTACAGTTATTAAGTTTTTATTTAAAATGCATCCTGAAATCTACAATTAGTAATACCATTAGTTCTTCAGAATACCACAGCCGGTAGCCTTGTAGGTAATGTTAATTTTTTTGCCATATCAATGTAATGTTTCAAAAGATTATAGCCTATTACAGCGTGTGAATTCCCAATGATAAATACTAATCTCACTACGCTTCTTATCAAATATTACTATCTGTTTGGTTGTAGTGCATGCTAACTACTTGCATTCGTTTTGAAAAGAGAACAGCACGTGTCTTGACATCTCTTCTTAGTAAAATGTTGTCTAAATGTTTCATGATATCTGCACTTGGTAACACAATATTCTCTGATAACAGTCTGAAGCATAGTCAACTGTCTGTTTCGTCTTTCTTCTTGCCAGTGTTAACAGCTCTTAGCTAGACTCAGCAGTGAATCTACTCTAGGCAGTTTCTATATGCAGCGAACACCTATGCGGAAATCAACACACGACTTGGTGCTTCTATTTTTTAAAAGGAATTTAAATCTAATCTACGATGGCTCTGGCCAACGACCATGGATATGCTCGGAAATATACCAGGCAAAATAACAGTCTTGTTCAGTATTAGATTTTAGTACACTTCGTAAGCCTCAACTGCTGGCGATCAATCGGGTACATTTTTTGGAGTAGCTTTCTGCTCTTGAGAAGATATTTTTTGCTGGGTAGACAGGACACGGAAAGTCTATTCACGCAAGCGAGATGAGGTAGTGTTGAATTTAATAAATATGATTACAGATATTTTTTGTTGATCTTTCCGTCTCAGATTTGAAAGGTGTTGAAAAGCTAGTACAGTTAGTGCACTAGGCTGCTCCTGAGCGGAAGCCTACGAGAAATTCACTCACCGGTGAGGAAACGTTGGGAAGATTGAGAAATTCAAATCCTCCAATTAGCTTAACAAGAGTGTTGATTATGGCAGTCTGTACTGCAAGATGAACCGTGCCAGCTGGAGAGATTTAAAGATTCTATAGAATTTTAAGGTTCTATAAGATTACAGATTAGTGTGAGAGATACGTAGACTTACCAATATAGCATCTTGATGAAGTGAGTCAAGGTTGAAAAGACGCCTCGAAATTATTTAAAGACGTAAGTTTAACTTTCAGGCTAATCGAAAGTTTATCACAGTCTCTTTTACTTTCTTTGCTCAGGGACACTAAGTTCTCGAACACTATTACCAAAAGGGGAAATTCATGGCTTCTGGTCCAAGATGAGGTAAGTGAGCCTAGTTAGTCTAATATCTTTCAGGTGTACTTAACTGGAAATCTCCCAATGTAAAATAAGTACAAAAAAAGAAAAAAATTTGAACTGATAACATTGTTGATGTCAGTGTTCTACACCTGTTTTACCAGGCCTGTATAACTTCTTTGTATTGCGAATCAGTGTGTTACACCGCTGGCTGTAGTAATTCATCGATAGGACTTGTCTCACAAACCAAGAGAAACGGGCCTGGTATTACAAGCTAATCACGTACATAATTACCTAAGGATCTACTACTAGAGTTTGAGACCAATAAAATGCATGCGAATCCTTTACAAGCTTACGAACATAAGTGTAATAAAACTGTTACGGAAAATTGGTAAATTTTCTGGGCTTCTGTCTGAGAATCAGCTTGGTACTGTCGCAAAGGAACAACATTCTGAGCAGTAAGCATTGATTATCTTTATGTCGTATAAAACCTATTGCAATAAGGTGAAACCAACTGAGATCGGTGTGTAGTAGAGCTTTCATTCTTACGCCCCAGACTTGGATAAAAACGGACATGGAGCGGTTGCTTGTACGGAATATCCAAACATTGTAGATTATTAAGAGCGCTAAACTTTGATTCTTTGAAGGAGAGAAAAAACCTAAACGATAGTTACAGAAATTTAATTCTCCTTGCAGATGGTAGGATCCTTGGAGTGAATTATCTACTGTTAAACATCTTATAGATATGCAAATAAACAAGAAACAAATTTTAGTACGCGTGTGTGATATCTAAATGAATTGGCTTAGCTTGTTAAACTAAATGTGTACTGCTATGGTTTCGTATTCCTTTCCGGTACCAAAGCCGCTCGTGTAAAAGATTCCAAAATATTTAAACTTAAAAACAACTTTCATATTTTATACCTTGTCTTTATACCTTCATTTAAAGTTACATCAATATCGTCTTCATGTCAATTTTGAAATTTCTATAAGGCGGGGATGTTATTACAATATATTAACCATAATTGATTGGATAAACAATTAAGCCGTTGTCAATGATATATTGGTTTTCTACAGCTGTTATTCGTCAACATCTATATCAGATTGTCTTCCGATCTGTCATTTGTAGATGAATTGTCTTGGCAGTATGCACAAAATCTTGAGTACTTCATATCGGCTCTTTTACACTAGCATGTGGCTCGTTCACACTCCTATTTTCCTGTCACTTTTTATCTACAGTAAAGTAAGCCTATCTGGCTGGAGCTGATGGTAGCTGTGTGGGTCCTGGAGTTCGCATACCCTAAACTCATTCGATTGGGTTCATGCTTAGACCATTTCGCTCTGACTTGGAGATACATGCTGTTTGAATGCTGCACAGCTGGCGTGTTAGTAGGGTGAAAATTAGCCATATTGACGCTTCGTAACTACTTCCTTGTTATACATGATATGGCTTATACCAAAGAGGATATGTTTCCTTCTCGATAAATACGAAAAGAAATGTCTATTTTTGACCACTTTGACAGGATTGATATTTGGTTGGTTGAATGTTTTGAAAGATCTTTAAGGCTGGAACTATTCACTCCTGAGTATAGCTGAGGTCGTGTCACAACCTGTTGCATCATGGAGAAAGTGAAAGAAGTCTTTTAATGACCCTAGAATTTGTATAAATTTAATGATTTCGTAGCATTTCCTTTCAGTTCTGCTTGTATGTGATGTGGCCTTAAGAGAATCAGCAATTGCTCATGAAGTCTTTTATCAAGATTTTTAAAAGATCTGAATCAAACCCATCAACAGCTACAGATTTCCCGTTTGTAGTTTGTTCCATTATTGTTGTCCATATACAGCTACCTTTTGCTCCTTCGGAAACTGTTTGCATCATTTGAAGCCGTGCAGTATTGATCTCCAAGTTTCTCAAGAACTGTGATTGAATTGTCGTGGCTTCAATGGCATAATTAAAATCGATCGTTGCCAATTTTTCCCGAAAGCTCTTAACTTTCGGTACTCTCAATGTCTAATTGTAATTTATATCCATAAAATATAAGGTGAAATAAGCGCTTAACATAATTTATATACGTACATAACGCAGATATGACTTGCCATTCTTAATCCACACCATTGCGTGTAGAAGAACCCTTTCTTCTACGTGTGGGTTTTAAAACAAAAAACAACAGAGACTCTGCAATATTCACTGCCGTCGAATTTACATTAATGCGCATTCAGATATTGTCACACAAGTGAGGTGGGATTAGCTCAACGTGCCGATCAGATGACAAACTGTTTGGACCTTCTAGGGTTTCAGACCAATATCTTTCACAAGCTTAAGACCATAAGGACAATATAAATGTTACGGATAATTGTTAAGCTTCGTGGGCTTATGTCTTAAAAGCAACATGGTACAGTCGCAAAGGAACAAGGTGCTGAGCATTAATCATTGATATTCCTTATGTCGTATAAAATCCAGGGCATTTAGTTGAAACCAACTGGGATCGACGTGTAGCACGTTTTACGATCCCGTCTTGGATAAAAATGTACATGCAGTATTTAACTTTACGGAATATCGATGTTTATTAAGAGTGTTAAACTTTTCATTTTTGTAGGAGAGTCGAAAAGTAAACGGTAGTTACACAATTTTATGTGTCCTTCCTGATTGCAGGAACCTTGGAGTGAATTATCTGATTTTTAACATATTATCAGATAAGCAAGCAATAAACAAATGTTATACACATACAGTTGAATGATATTTTAGTACGCGTATGTGATTTGTAAATGAACTGCATTAGCTCGTAAAATTAAATGTGTCCTGCTGCGGTTTCGTTTTCTCTTCGGGTACCAAAGCCGTTCGTGTTAGAGCATTCCAAAATATCTAAACAGAATAATAAACCACCTTCATGTTATATAATTTTTTCTTTATACCTTTATTTGGAGTTACATCAAGATGGTCATTACTTTTTTGTTGGATCATTAAAGCGGGGAAGTTATTAAAAAATCTTATTCGTAATTGATTGGATCAACAATTAAGACGTTGTCAATGACATATTGGTTTTCTACAGCTGTTGTTCGTCAACATCTACAGTGGCTCAATAAAGAAGTCAGACATATACATATTCACACATTCCAAGAGAGAATAGACATTCCAAGAGTATGCTTCAGAGAACAAAATATATTTTTCAATTACTCTATATTATTTACTTATGGAAAATAGAAATATCATTAACAAAACTCAATTTCATGACTATAAAAAATACAAAAAAGTGAAAATACAGCTAAAATCCATGTCAAAAAAGAACTCGGACAGGTAGCTCCACTCTCTTTCTTTTTGGGCTTAATAAGGAAATTTCCAAGAGTTTGTCTGCTTGACAGTTTCAGGTGTCCAAGTGAAATGAGTTGAACCCACGCTGCTCATGCGAAGGTAAAACTGTGTGTTTAAAATTCAAAATGGGAAGTCAACCTGGGCAAACTTATTTAGCAATAAGAGAACTATTTTAAAATATTATAAAGAGGGAAAATCAGTTTGTGATATTGTAGAAATAGTAAATAGGTCACACTCCAAAGTTTATGACATTATTAGATGTTTTAAATCAACAAAATCACTGGAAAATAAAACAAAAAGTGGTAGACCTAGAGTGTTTTCAAAGTCAGATGAGCGATGGATTGTACTATAGGTTAATAAAAACTCCAAGATAAGTGTCCTAAACTGGCCAAAGAACTATCAGAACATCTTAATAAAAGTGTGCATCCCCTAAACGATAAGACTGGTTTTAAGAAGAAGCAATTTACATGGAAGAGTATCCCGTAGAAAACCATTCGTGAGCAAGTGCAATAGACAAAAGAGATTTAGTTTTGCAAAAAACTTACAAAATAAAGATTTTTCGTTTAGGAGTACTGTGTTATTTGCGGACTAAAGCAAATTTAATTTGTTCTGCTTAGATGATCAATCTTACATCTGGCGAAAACCTAATGTAGAATTCCGACAGCGTAATCTACGATCCACTGTGAAAAATGGAGATAGCTGAATAATGGTTTGAAGCTGTATGTCCGGTGCTCGTCCAGGTAAACTGTGTGTAATCGATGGAATTATGAACCAAACGAAGTATTTAAACATTCTGAAGCAAAATTTGGTACAAAGTGCTGAAACATTGAGAACAACAGAGAACTTCCAGTACTACCAGGATAACGATCCCAACCACAAAGCACTCAATGTGCGCTTGTAACTCCTGTATAATTATCCGCAAGTGCTGGAAACACTTCGGCAATCTCCTGATATTAACTTTATTGAGCACGTATGGGCTCATTTGGAAAACCAGTTAAAATATCATACTATTAGAACAAAGGAAGACTTGTAATCAGCACTTCAGACTGAATGGTCAAAAAATTATCGTTCCTTCAGCACAAAACTTGTAAAATTGATGCCCGGAAGATTGAAAGCAATCGCGAAAAATAAAGGATTGACAACAAAATATTAAAAATATCTAATAACAGTCTAAAAAAAATTGTTAGAAATAAAGTGTTCGAGTTCTTTTTTGACATGGATTTACGTCATGTTTTCATTTTGGTATTTTTTATAGTCATCAAATTAAGTTTTGTCATTGATGTTTCTATTTTTCAGAAGGAAATAATATAGAGTAATTAAAATATATTTTTTGTTCTCTGAAGAATACTCTTGGAAAGTTTATTCTCCCTTGCAATGTGTAAGTATGTATATGTCCGACTTCTTTATTGAGCCACTGTATATCAGATTTTATCCGATCTGCCAATTGTTTATGAACTCCTTTGTCCGAAGGCACAAAACATTGAATACTTCCTTTCGGCTCTTTTATACTAACATGTGGCTCGTTCAAAATTCTATCTTGCAGTCACCGTTTATCTTCAGGTAAGTAAGATTATCAGGCTGGATCTGATGGACTTGTGTAGGTCCTGGAATCGTATACACTAACCTCATTCGATTGGGTTCATGCTTATACCATTTCGCCGTTGAGCTTTATCACTAGTGTTGTGCTACCGTACAGGATACCCCAAGGTTCTTCTATTCCATTTCCTGACATAATGTATCCAATCGTGCTTAGAAATTACTTATTGTTGGAAAATCCAAAAGGGCGGTACAAATTTTGATAGTTCAAGAATTTCTTCAGGTGCAAGTACTATTTCAACACCTTTACAGTATAGTAGCTGATGTATGTTATAACTCGTGATTCTTCCACTTTTCTTGCACTTATTTACTGTATGCAGAAGAGTAGAATATATAGTACTGATACTTGATGTGAATTATTCAAGATATACAGAAGGACTACACTGTTTATATCAAAAGGAGTTGTGTGTTTCGCACAATTCCACAACCGTTGTAGCGAAGCTTTCACAAGATTAATAGCTAACGAAAGCTTGTTTCAGAAAAGCAAAATTGAGACGCGAGCCTTTCACCGAGATAATCCTTTTTTCCCAGCAAAAGACATCTTGATCAACACGTCACTGGGTGTAAACTCGAATATTTCGAATTTCCAAATACTAAGGACATTAAAAGCTGCCGTACTTTTCTCATTTAAATCCACACCATCTCGTCGGTTCTATTGTATGCAAAGTGATTCCACTCGTTACAAATCAAGTATCATGGCGGATCTCGACTTATCTCTTTATCTAAATGCATCTTGATATCTACAATTATTAATACCATTATTTCAGCAGAAAACCACAGCCGGCGGCTTTCTAGATAAATATTAAATCTCTTGCTATATGAAAGTATTTTTTGAACAGATTTTAGTCTATTACAGCGTGTGAGTTGCAAGCGGAAAATTCTAATCTCACTACGCTACATAGATGTAATTAGGTACCTCATTACCTTGTAGAACCTTTGAGACGTCCTGCCGATGAATTACTAAAGCTAGCGTAGTAAAGCACTGTTTCGCGAAACAAAGGAGTTATACGGGCCAGGTAGAACAGGTGTAGAACAGAGACATCAACAAAATTATCAATTGACAGAATTTTTTTGTACTTAGATTACATTGGGAGATTTTCAGTTAAGTACATTTGAAAGATTTGAAACTTACTAGGCTCACTTCCCACATCTTGGACCACAAGCACTGAATTTCCTCCCTTGGGTATAGTGTCTGAGAACTTCCTCGTCTTGCTGCCCAAATAAAGTAAAAGAGACTGCGATAAACTTTCGATTAGCCTGAAAGTTAAACTTGCGTCTATAAAATATTTCGAGGTGTCTTTTGCAACCTTGCCTCAGTTTTTCAAGACGCTATATTGATATCGCTACGTATCTCTCACACTATCTTTAGTAAATAGAATTTTAAATTATCTCTGGCTCGCAAGGTATATCTTGTAGTACAGACTGGCATATCGCACACTCTTATTATTCTTATTGGAGGATTTGAATTTGTCAATCTTCTCAACGTTTTCTCACAGGTCATCAATACGATTCTGAAATTCACTATATACTACAGCGAAAGTTTACCGGTTCGGGGAAGGTCACCGTCTTAATTTTGAGAATTCTTTGATATCGTTTTTCTCATTCAACATGATTTTCTTGATAAAGTTGCATATAGATTTCTTCGTCCAGGCATTGACGAATAAGATCGCAGATCCTAGATTTTGACATCTCCTCAGAGGGGTGAAAATTTCTTCATAACCACATGTGAAGGTCGCCGAGCAAAGTCTAGAAGTGAGTTCTTAATGATCTTGAGTAGGCATGGCCATTCAGCTTTTTCACTAATGTTTTCAACGTACGGGATAAACCAAGGTTCTTCTATGCCATTTCCTTATATAATGTATCCAATCGTACCTAGAAATTAGTAAAGTTGAAACCTCGTATGGGCGGTACAACTTTGGACAGTTCACAAATTTCTTCTGGTGCGAGTACGATTTGAACCCTTTTCCAGGATAATGGATGATCTAATATTATATAGCACATGTGATTTGTCTACTTTTCTTGCAATTATATACTATATTCAGAAGAGTAGAATATACAGTACTTGTTGAATTATTGAAGATACAATGAAGGACTACACTGTGTATATCAAAAGGAGTTGTGTGTATGTCACAATTCTACAATGTGCAGCGAAGCTTTCACAAGATGAATAGCTATCCAAAGGTTGTTTGAGAAAAGCAAATTGAGACGCGAGACGCGAGTGAAAACGATTAATTCTTACGAGTAAGACAGCATTGATACACCAAGAACCAGTAGAGAAAAAAAAGGATGTCAGAATTACGAAATGTGAATCATTCTTATCAAGACAATGCTACCGTGATATCAGATTACCGTGATATCAGACTTCTGAAATGAATGACTTTTACTGCTCTATTAAATGTGTGGCACTTAGTTACTAATGAAAACATACAATGAGGTATTATGAAAAGATTATATGATTTGCCAACAGTTTGGTTGCTTTGTGATGACATGTGTTGGTAAATTGGTAGCGAACACAGGACTGACTATACCATGAATATTTTCCATCTAACTGCTTAAGAGAAGATCTCAAAATAACTTAAAATCGATTATAACTTCTTTTTTTGTCTCATTGATTATATCACTAGTCTCAGGCCCAATGTAAGGCTGTTTTGAAAGTTAGAATATAATGAGTTACATGGAAAGTCTTACAAAGTTATTAATGAATGACCGGAACCTAGAGGATCCTACACAATTTTGTATGTTGGCCCTAGTGAGCAGCAAGGACCCTAATTAAAGGCATATTTATAGCCTCGAGTGTTAACACACAGGAGACTTTGTTTGAAAAATATATCCGTAAGAACACCATTCTTTGGATCTATGAGTTTCTATCAGGCTAATGATCAAGAAAAAGGTAGAGTAATTATAGTAATTGCTTGATTATCATGATAATTTAATACTTATGTTTTTTACATTTGGTATCACAATCTTTTTTCGCCCAAAGGGCCCACCTAGAACAAACCGCTGTACGTTCCCAAACTATACGTCTGTGATACCCTTGTCCTATTAAAGGGAGAAATAAATCAACGGTTTTTTAAATGGTACGCCAATGCATAATGTGAGATAAGTAGCTCTAGAAGACTACTGCTTTTTTTTAAGACCCAGTTACACGATACAAGAATCTGCGGCCTCCGATTCAGTGTTGAATTCCTTTACTAGCTGGAAGCAAATAGGAATTAAGGAATACACGCTGATGTCCACTGCTCACTTCTAAATTTCACAGTCAGGAAAGCAGATTGATACAATCACAAAGGAACAAGGTGCTTAACAGCGTTAGCGAGATGAGGTAGTTTTGAATTTAATCAATAAGATTACTGGAATTCTTTTTGTTGATCATTGTGATATTCGAAACGCTAAAACAGTTGGTGCACTAGGCTGCTACTGAAGGTTACCAGAAATTTTCTCACCGGTAAGAAAAAGTTGAGACGATTGAGAAATCCTAATCCTGCAATAAGCTTTATAAGAATGTTCGATTATTGCAGTCTGTAGTGCTAGATGAACCAACCGTGCGAGCCAGAGAGATTTTAAGTTTCTATAGCTTAAAGATCAGAGTGAGAGATACGTAGTGTTATCAATATAGCTTCTTGATGAAGTGAGTCGGTTATAAAAGACGCCTCGAAAATATTTATACACTCAAATTTAATTTTCAGTCTAATCGAAAGTTAATCGAAGTCTCTTTCACTTTCTTCCGGCAGCAAAACTAAGTTCTCGAACACTATTCCCAAGAGGGGAAATTCATGGCTTGTGGTCCAAGATGTGGGAAGTGAGCCTAGGAAGTTTTAAATCCTTCAGGTGTACTTAACTAAAAATCTCCCAAAGTAACCTAAAAAAAATCAGTCAATTGATAATTTTGTTGATTTCTCTGTTCTATACCTGTTCTGCCAGGCCTGTGTATCTTCTTTGTATCGCGAATCAGTGCTTTACTACGTTAGCTCTAGTAATTCATCGGCAGGACTTGTCTCAAAAACCAAGAGAAGCGGACCTGGTTGTATAAGGTACCAAATTTCGCAATTACCTAAGGATCACCTACGAGAGTTTAAGGCCAATAACCTGCATTTGAATCCTTTAGAAGCTTACGACCATAAGCGTAATATAATTGTTAAGCAAAATTGTTAAGCTTGGTCAGTCAGAAAAGCAGCTTGGTACAGCCGCAAAGGAACAAGGTGCTAAGCAGAAAGCATTGATTATTCTCATGTCGCTTATACCTAGAGCAATAAGTTGAAACCAACTGGAATCGACGTCTCTTAGAGCTTTCATTCTTACGACCCGGTCTTGGATAAAAATGTAAATGGAGTGTTTGCAGGTACGGAATAACCAAACATTGTTCATTATTAAGAGTGATAAACTTTGCTCCTTGTAGGAGAGTCGAAAAGTAAACGGTAGTTACACAATTGTAAGGGTCCTTTCAGATGGCAGAATTTTTGGAGTCAATCATCTGCTGTTGAACATCTTAACAAATATACAATCAGAAAATAATCAAATGTTATCAACATATGATTGAATCATACTGTAGTACTCGAATGTAATATCCAAATGAAATAGTTTAGCTCGTTAAATCATGTGTGTCTTGCAACGGTTTCGATTTCTTTTCGGGTACTAAAGCCGTTCGTGTTAAGGGATTCCAAAATATGTAAAGAATATAATAAACCACCTTTATGTTTTATCCCTTATCGTTATAGCTTACTTTAAAGTTAAGTAATTTGATACCACGGTAGCATTGCCTTGATAAGAAAAGCGTATCTCATTTCGTAAATCTGACACCCTTTCCCCTCTAATTGTATATACTCATGTTCTTGTTGTGTCAATGCTATCTTACTCGAAAGAATTATTCGTCTTCACTCGCGTCTCGTGTCTCGATTTGCTTTTCTCAAACAACCTTTGGATAGCTATTCATATTGTGAAAGCTTTGCCACAACGATTGAGGAATTGAGAGATACAGAAGGAGCAAAAGGTAGTTTTGTATGGACAGCAGTAATGGAAGAAATTAAAAATGGGAAATCTGTAGCTGTTGAATGGAAGAATTCAGATCTTTTAAGAATCTTGCTAGAATACTTCTTGAGCAGTTTCTGATTCTTTTATGGCCACATACAACAAGAACTGAAAGGAAATGCTATGAAATCATTAAATTAAAAGAAACTCTGGCGTCATTAAAAGACTGCTTTCACTTTTTTCATGATGGAACAGACTGTGACACGACCTTAACTATTCTCAGGAGAAGCACTTTGCCGCCCACAAGATTCTTCAAACGGAAATTGAATTGTGCAAGTTAGAGTCTTCAACCAACCAGATCTCAATCATGACAAAATGGTCAACATTAGACATATCTTATTCGCATTTATGGAGAAGGAAACATGTCCTCTTTGGTATAAGCCATATAATGTATAACAAGGAAGTGGTTTCGAAGCTTCAATATGGCCACTTTTGTCCCTACTAACAAAGCAGCTGTGGAGCAATCAATACGGAAGTACCTCAAATTCAGGAGCGATTTGGTCTAAACATGAACCGAATCAAATAAGGTTGGTGTGTCAAAGAGAATATGCGAATTCCAGGACCCACACAGCTATCAACAGCTCCAGCCGAGTAAGCTTACTTCCCTGTAGATAAAAAGTGACTTCAAGATAGTATCTGAACGAGCCACATGTTAGTGTAAAGGAGCCGATATGAAGTATTCAAGGTTTTGTGAATTCTCCCAAGAGAGTTCAGTTAGAAATCGGAAGACATTGTGATATAGATGATGACGAACAACAACGAATCTAATATCAGTATGTCTTTGACAACGGCTTAATTATTATTCCAATCAGTTATGATTATTATTTTGTAATAACGTCCCCACCTTATAGACTTATCAAAGTGAACATGAAAACGATATTGATGTATCATTAAATGAAGGTATAAAACATGATTGGGGTTTATTGCTTTGCTTACGTAGTTTTTAATCCTTTAACACGAGCGGCTTATGAACCAGAAGAGAAAAATGAACATTTAATTTATCGAGCTAAATTAATTCATTTAGATATCACATTCGCGTACTACAAGTATCTTTCAATTGTATGATTATAACAATTTTTTTTCGTTTGATTGTTTATGTGTTAAGATGTTCAAGAGCAAATGATTGACTCCCACCAACCTGCCATCTGCAAGGACAATTGAAATTGTGTAACTACCGTTTAGTTTTGACTCTCCTACAAGTTATCAATGTTTGACAATCTTAATAAAGAACGATGTTTGGATTTTCCATACACACAAACCCTATATGAACGTTTTTATCCTAGACGGGGTCGGAAGAATGAAAGCTCTACTACAGGTCGAATCAAGTTAGTTTCAACTTATTGCCTTAGGTTTTATACGACATAAGGATAATCAATATTCAGCACTTTGTTCTTTAGCGAGTGTACCAAGCTGCTTTGCAGACAGAAGCCCACAAAGCTTACCAACTTTTTGTATTAGTTATATTACACTTATAGTCGTAAGCTTGTAAAGGATTCACATGCATTTTATTGGCCTCAAACTATAGTAAAATATCCTTAGGTAATAAGGTATTTCTTTAGCTTGTAAAACCATGCCCGCCTCTCTTGACATTTGAGACAACTCCTGCCGATGGATTACTAAAGATAGCACTGATTCGCGATACAAAGAAGTTATACAGGCCTGGTAGAACAGGTATGAACACACAAATCATGAATATTATCAATTGACAGATTTTTTTGTATATAAGAAATTTCGAGGCGTCTTTTCCTACCTTCACTCACTTTATCAAGATGCTATATCGATAATGCTACGTATCTCTCACACTAACCTGTAAGCTAAAAAAAAAATTAAAACTCACTGGCTCGCACGGTTCATCTTGTACTACAAACTTCCATAATCGTACACTCTAATTAAGCTTACTGGAGGATTTGAATTTCTCAATCTTCTCAACGTGAGTAATTTTCTGGTAAGCTTCCGCTCAGTAGCACACTAGTGCACCAACTGCATTTGCTTTTCGACACCTTTCATCTCTGACACGGGATGATCAACAAGAAGAATTTCTGTAATCTTATTTATTAAATAAAACACTACCTCCTCTCGCTGACGTGAATAGAGCTTACGAGTCCTGTCGACCGACTCAGAGGTATCTTCCCAAGAGCAGAGAGCTACTCCACAAAATGTACCCGATTAATAGGTAGCAGTTGAGGCTTGGGAAGTGTACTCATCTCTAACACTCAACCAGACTGACATTTTTCCTGGTATGTTTGCGAGCATATCCATAGCCTTTGGCAAGAGCCATCCTAGATCACCAAGTAAATTCCTTTACTAAAAAGGCACTTAGTCGTCTGTAGAATTCTCCATAGGTGTTCGCTGCATATAGCGGAATATCATGGCAAACTGCCTGGAGTACATTCCCAGTACAGGCCACCTAAGAGCAGATAACACTGGCAAGAAGAAAGTCGAAACGCACAGATATCTATACTTCAGACTGTTTTCAGAGAACATTGTATTATCAAGTGCAGACTTCACGAAACATTTAGACATTTTACTAAGTGGAGATGTGATACGTGTTGTTCTTTTATCAAAACGAATGCAAACAGTGAGCATGCACTACAACCAACGAGACATTGTTATATATGATATGAAGCGTAGTGAGATTATCATTTTTCAATTGCAACACACACGCTTTAATACACCAAAATCTGTTAAAACATTACTTTCACATGGCAAAAGATTTAAGATTATCTACATAGCTGCCGGCTGTGGCTTTCTGCAGAAATAAAGTTATTACTAATTGTAATATCAGGATGCATTTAGATAAAAAGATAATAACAGTAGATGTCTAGATCCGCCATAATAATTGCATTAGAATGAGTTCAATCAGCTTGCTTGAAGTACAATCAACGAGAACGGGTGGACTGAAATGGGAAACTATAGTAGCTCATATATTCGTTAGGATTTGCAAATTCGAAATTTTCGAGTGACGTGCGAAATCCACTCATGTGCTAAACAAGAAGTTATTAGCTGAGAAAAAAGGAATATCACGGTGAGTTCGTAACGTTTTGCTTTCGTAAATTTAGTGAAGAGAAGGCGCGTTAAAATGATGGACAAGTTAATGTGTCACTTGCCATAGGGCAGGCATCCCTGAGCTGTGAAACTTTTTTTAATGTGCATCTGTAATGTCAGAAATCACCTTATATGAGAACATTAGCTCGGATATCTCTTGTCTTGGTTGTAATAGTATTCTACATTGTTTCAAAAGAGATATTAATCAGGGATGAAAGCGATATCTGAGTGATGTGGTGATTAAAGAAATAATTTTGAGGATGGACGGGGATGTTCGATTTTTAGTTAGTGCAAAAGGTGTGCCAATAATTCTACGGTTCTCTTTCGAGGTGTCCTGTAAGGCTAAACGGTTTAGAAGTTCCATCGCAAATTCTGAGAAATTTAGAAGTCAGCAGCGGACCTCGGCATGTATTCCTTAATTCCTATTGGCGTACAGGTAGTAAATAAATTCAACACCAAACCGGAGGCCACAGGATCTTGCGTTTTGTACCTAGGACCTAAAAACGAAGCAAAAGTGCATTTAGAGCCATTTAACTCACAGTATAAATTGGCACAGAATTTTAAAAATCGTGGATTTACTTATGCCTTTAATAAGAAGAGGGTATCACAGACGTATAGCTTTGGGAAAGCACAGCAGTTTGTTTTAGGTAGGTTTTTGCGGTTGAAAAAAGTTGTTATACCATATGTAAAAACGTAAGTATTAATTTATCATGATAATCAAGCAATTGCTATATTTCCCGTTCATATGCAACTACAATACTATTCGAGAGTGCTTCCTGCTGAAGAAATCTACTTAGGACTCAAAACACTTTCTCGTTTTTCTTGATAGAAGCTGTTTAATCTAAAGAGTTGTGTTGTTATGGCTAAATTACTTAAACAAAGTCTCCTCTGTGTTAACCCTCGTAGCTATCAAATATGCATTTAGTTAGCGTCCTTGGTGCTCACTAGGGCTTACGTACAGGGTTGTGTAAAATTCACTAGGTTCCAATCTATCATTAATAATATTTTCCCGATTGTATCTAGTAAAACTTGCTATGGAACCCATTCATTATATTCTAACCACCGTTACAACCTTACTTAGTAGGGGATCTTACGGGAAGTATCCTGCACTTTGTGTTAAAAAGGTGCCACTCAGATATGTAGTTTCCCTTATCCAACTAAGCAGGAATCGAAGTGGCCTCACTCTGACTGGTGGGGAGAATCCAATATGTCGGCTATAAAAATGGCCGCCTCTACGAATTCATAGTGTTTGTTTTAGACTATACCTCCTTAACTAATAAACAAATCTTCACGATTCAAAAACTAAACGACGTAGAAGATATCAAGGTCTAAAAAATTAACAAAAGTTTTTACTTCACTCAGAAATTAACAACTACAAGAATTTCTTAATTTGGAATATTGCATTTCTTATCATGGAGTTTAATCATATATTTTTTTAAAAATAACAAGTAAACGGCTGGTATTATCGAAAAAAAATTGGTATAACTTTTTAAAGCGCGTTAGATTATCTTACTTTTGGTATATAGTTCAATCACATTGGTTAATAAATCACGAAGTTATGACAATTTTAAGATTCACGTTGAGTCAATTGATTTTCCCAAATATCGATAGAGAGTTTATTTACCGTAACAAAAGATTACTCATTGATGCTGTATTGTACGAAACAAATCATTCTCTTCTGATGTGTTCTTCACAAGTCCCACTTTAAGCAGAAGAACAAAGTAGGCTGATCAAGACCGGTTATGAATCCCATATGGCGGCCATTAATTATAATACGTAAAGTTAGTTTCTGGCGAAATATTGGCCCGAATATCTAGATTTGTAAATGAATACGGACAAAGCAATATGTCCTATTCTGTTACTATTCACTTTTACACATGAATTAAATTTAAGAATATCTTAAGAAAATACGTGCATAGCGTTACGTTAGAAAAGTTTTTTGCTTTCATTTGAATTGATAGAGAACCGCACAGGAAGACTTAAGAAGTAAGTTAATGTATGTAAACCATAGACATTGGTTTTACATCCTTTACAATATTATAAGGAAATTACATAAAGCAATATATTGTTATAAATTAGAAAGTAAAATAGTTTCTTTCGTATTGTAAGAACAAAAATAGAACACAAACATTTGGTTCGATAATTTGAAATTTACAATTTATCTTTTGGTGTTTTTACGTGTAGAAACAGTTTTGTGACTTCGACGAACAGTTAATATTATTCTGTGTACAAGCTATTCTATAAAGAATCATACATTTAAGTTTATCGATTTTTTGGTACATTTCCAACGTGGTGTAAATTTACTATGGGATCAACAGAATTTTCAAAAATAATGAGTACTACTTACATTAAAGTTTTATTGGTCTAGATCTTCGTTTTAAGTTACCATCACCTTTCGACATGTTCCCGTACACAGAGAACACAGAAAAGCAGCACGGGGCGCTTGCACTTCTACAACAACATATTGTGGTACATGTCTTTGCAGGCACATTTCAAAAAGAATTTTCTACATGCTTTGTATACAACTGGAATGGAAGTCCATGTTGGAGAAAGTTCACTTCCATCGTCAGTCCATCCTCAGTTTACTGGTGAAGGAATATATGCTGTCTTCATTATTGCCTGACCCAGATTTGTCTAGTTTGGTATGTTGCATGTTTGCTGTGAAGAAACTAGGCATGACAAGTTGGAGGATTTCTCGCCGGGATTCATTAACTTGAAATGTTTCACTTGTTATTCAATATATTAGGACAACATATCGTGCCAGTGAATTAAAACAATCTTCGCTTATGTGGATTATAGGGGGTGAAATTATTAGGGAAGCTGTGGTCACCTCTGTTTAAAAGAGCCATATTTCCCATGCTGATCTATTTTCATTTCCGAGAAAGTAGGACACTGTATCACATCGTGTAAACGCTTGGAAGTCTCATAACGTCATTGAACTTTCTTATTTTTTATGGTTTTGAAATATGATGAATTGGGAGAAATCGATGATGTTTCTTGCTGCCGGAAGATATTCATAATTCTTCTAGAGCGTATCGTTCAAAGTCGTAGAAAAACGATAGAGCAAGTATTACAACAATTGTGTCTAGTGTACGGATAACTATCTTCTTGTGTCCATTTAATGTTGCGTCAAAGGAATATAACATAATCCTACTATCAGCTCTTGTAAATGATTTCCTGATGACTTGTTTCCTGATGATGTTGGAAGATTTCTTGAAGTTTCTATATTATATCCATTGCTCGTTGCTATCTCAAAGTTACTTCCTTCCTTTAAACATATATACTTTCCAAGAAAAAGAAACAGTTCTTTATTTTCGTGATTACGAAGGAAATCGTTCCACTTCGTAGGAAATGGTGTAGTTCGTGTTACTTTTGTCTATATTGGCACACCCCTGCTTGCTCTTGTGGAAGATTTTATGCTCTCTGAAGAGTATATATCCTATATCAAATTCACTCGCTTTGCATGGATTGTGTCCTCTTCTCTTTGAGCACATTTTAAGAAATTGCACTGGAAATAATCATAAAATGTTTCTACTGATGCCGGTTGCAAATTGTTAACCCAAATTCTCCATCAAATAAAACATCACAAGAATTAGGAAAGTGTTGTTCTTTGATGTTGGCTTCACTCTCTAGATGCATAACTAAATCCGACTTTGAGGATTGTGAATTATGGTAGAGAGACGAAATTACTGTATAATACGATATCATATCAGTAATTTTATTCCATTGTATGTTATTTAATTTATTAATGGGCACTAAATTGTCTCCAGATCAACGAAAAAATTAACTACGGCATGCACTTTGGTGGAAATATCATTACATGAACATGTTTGGAACGAACCAATAATCTTATTGCAACGATATTTCCACCAAAGTGCATGCCGTAGTTAATTTATTCGTTGATCTGGTAAAAGGAGAAAAAAGAGTAGACATTGTTGAAGTGGAAACATAAAATACAAACACGAATAGGGATGAGCACAAGTCGAGCCAAAATTCAATTCAACTCGAGTACAATTTGAGTCGAGTCAAAGGTAATTTTCTTGAATTGAGTTCCGAGCCAAGTCGCTGTTTTCGAGGTCTAGTTTCGAGTTGAGTTGAGTTTGATAATGGCTCTCTCGCTCGTTCAGCTCGTTTTAACTCGTTTTGAAATATTGGCCTGATCAGACTGGAAAGGAAAAGCCATGAGAAATGTAAGCAGTAATGTGGAATACTTTTAGTGTTGCTCACGACAGAGGTGCGTCTCATCTCGTAATTTTAGTGCATCTCGTGGGGCAATTTTAGTGTATCTCGTCTCGTCTAGGTAACGAGAAGACAAGAGTTTACTATTATTATTATTATTATTATTATTATTATTATTATTATTATTATTATTATTATTATTATTATTATTACGAGACAGCCTCAAATGTCGTAATCACCAATATAAGTATATACTGTAGTTCTTAAAATCAAGGCTGAGATCTGCACGGTCGAATTCTTGAGCCCAAGCAGAAGACCAACTCGGGTAGTGATATCAACCGGCTCGGCTCGTATCAACTGAGCGAACAGCTCGAGTCGGCTCGGTTGGGATGAGCCGATGACCCTAGTCGGCTTAGTTGGAACAAGCCATCGACTCAGCTCAATTGAGCCGATGGCTCGAGCTTTCTCGGTTGGGATGGGTCACCTACTCGGCTCATGTGAACCGGTTCGAGCCACCTAAGTTGAAACTAGTTCATCAGCACGTTTCGACTCAGCTCAACTAAGCCGATGGCTCAAATCGGCTCGGTGTGGTGAGCTGTTGGCTCGGCTCACTTCTCGATTCGGTTCGATATTGAATGAGCTGTAAGCCGAGCCGCTCGAGCCGTTGAGAAGCCCAAACCCGGTTCCAGCTGTTTTGAATATGTTTGGATGAAGCCTATAACTTTTAACAATTTTTTGCTCGAGCCCGAATACTTGCCCCTTCGGAACTCAAACCCAGAACGTGACCGATGTCCTTGCCTCCTCAAGACTTCCAGACGACCGTGATCGACAGTCAATTAGCTTTTACTATTCAGATACAAACCGTATATCTTTTAAAGATTATACATGGAGTTGATATAATAATAATAATAATAATAATAATAATAATAATAATAATAATAATAATAATAATAATAATAATAATAATAATAATAGTAATAATAATAATAATAGTTTTAAACTTGCCCTGAAATTTGGCAAAACTTACTTAAAAGTAGAGATTTCGGGGAAAGGGTTCCGTACCTTCAAGACACACCTCTGCAACTACCAACATTTTAAAGTAGAACCTTTTATTGAAGTTTCATGTAGAAAGTATGTTTTGAGGAAAATAACTGTAATAAATATAACTGAATATCACGCGACAGTAAGGCATATAATAAACTAATTTTTAGAATATGCAGAGGTAAATATAAAAGCTTTGCTACAAAAATACCTACACAGAGCATAATTCAATGAGCTCTGAAATACAATGTAACGAAATAGCCTATGAGATTCAGTCTACAGAGCAATTGTTACTTAAAGAATGGACATACACTATTTCGAGAATCGAGACAAGACGGGAAATGTTTACGATACTTTTCGTCTCCGCTCGATTCTCATCTCCAAAGAGAGACGAAAATTTTGATTTAGCCCTGACCCGTCTCGAATGTAAAATGTTAATTCTCATGTTATTTTATTTGTTTTAGAAACGAGATGAGAAACTCCTCGTGAGCAACATTAAACCAAACCGAAATATTCTTTCCAAATGTCACGTTTCTGCTTGTAATGGTATGACCTGAGCGATAATTTAGCTTCTAGCTTTTAATCTTCTACGAGGTAATAATAATAATTATTATTATTATTATTATTCCTGAAGATTTGATAGTTCAAGTATTGAAACATCCGAGTATTCAAATATCTGAATATAATAAAACGTATGTTATCGCTGATCAATCGCCATCAAAAATTCTAAAGTAAGAAAAAAAAATTGCAACGTGCATTCGCAGAAGCACCTTGACCACTGAACCGCGATCGCTACGCGATAAACGATCCGTCTTTAGTCTGGTTGCGTTAGGTTTCTTTGTCTCCGCTTGCAAACTTGTATGTTATATTTTTGGATTCAAAATGTCTTTCGTATTTCTTTTATGAAGTCGGCAAAGCTTATATTAATAACTTGAGTTTTTCTTAAACCACTGGTTCATAAGTTCGTTCTTTCTCCACACGAAACTACAAATATGACAGATTGAATTCTCATACTCCCCATTTCTTTCAAAGCAGTCGCCATTACCTGGTCAAAGATTTATTTCTGCCACGATTCATATTAACCAAAATAAATTCAGTTTTCGGAAGCGGAACTTTCACTTTCCGGATTTCGGAAAATTATGGAATTCAGTTATACTCCGGAATTCAGAAGCATTTCGGAACTCGGAAAGAATCCGGAATTTAGAAAATTCCGGAATTGAGAAAAACTCCGACTTTCGAAAAAATCCGGATTTTCCGAATTCCGGAATGTTAACGAAATCAGAAATTTCTAAATTTCGGATTTTTCCGAATTCCAAAATTATTACAAAATTGGAATTTTCCGAATTCCGGAATTTGTCCGGCTTTACTTTCGGAAGTCCGAAAACAAATAATTCCGGAACGGGCTATCCCTAGTTTATACACAACCTTTCAGAACACTAAGCTAGTAGCTGTCTACAAACAAACAAGTAATGCAAAGCATGTTGTATACTGCAATACGTCATGTATTAAAATCCGACACCATGACCCTTTTATTACATTATATGAAGAGCATGTAGGTCTAAATACCTCATGTATTACATATAATGTAGGTTTTACTCTTCCAGCAAAAAAGAAACATGTGATCATAGTATACAACCCACAGAAGTGATAGCTGGCAATACAGTGGTCGTAATCCCTAACGACACAGGAAGTGAGCGTTGCCATCGCCGCTGGTCTAGAGGCTAGCACGTGAGCCTTGGGTGTATGGAGTCTCGGGTTCGATTCTCGGCGGGAGAGCATCTATCATTTTTAACTGTTCTCGATGTTTCTGTGTTCGTGTCCCTGTCGTTATAAGTTATTAGAAAAAGCAAGTTAAACGAGTGAAGCAAGTAAAATTAGCAAGAAGTAAGTTACTGAAACGCATTCGGTGAGTCAGTTAAAAAAAAAAGTGGACAAAGCACTGGCTTTTCGCGCCGTCCATGCGAGTTCGAATCAATCTCGGCTTGATATTTTATCCATTTGAGAGAAAGTATTGTTTCTTTTCGCTACAGGATGGATTTTCTCTTTGGTTTCATGTCAAACATGCTCACGTAATGAAAAGACGCTGTAGATTATAATAATAATAATAATAATAATAATAATAATAATAATAATAATAATAATAATAATAATAATAATAATAATAATAATATGAAATATTAGTAGCTAACTCGTGTGTGTATTTCGACAATATAATTTTATATTATTATGTGGAAATAAGTAAGGCTGGCTGGCGCCCGCCTCCCTAATTTTTTCGATGCGCCTCATGGGTCCACGGTGTCCAACGTTGGTCCCATCCCAGTATCACCTACTGTTTTCTCGATATAAGCTATCGACATTTTGCCTAAAGAGGGCTCTGCCGTGGCCCCATGAGTACCCATGACAGTGACTCTTCGTTCATTTTGCATTGAAATTGCTTACTTTTCTGAGTACTATGAGTGCATACTGTCCAACGTTGCTCCCATCGCTCTACAGTTTCCCGTTCTCTCGATATAAATTGCTAATATTTTGTTTGTAAGGGAGATATGGCGTTACAATCATTACGTTTGAAGAAGAACTGAGGAAGATATTGCCTTGCCACAAACAACACCTATTATTATTATTATTATTATTATTATTATTATTATTATTATTATTATTATTATTATTATTATTATTATTATTGTTTTACTTACCACTAATGTTGCCTACCTTTATTTGCAATGCAATGTGTTACTAAAAAGCAAATCAAATAACACTCCTCGCCATTCAGGCTCCCGAACTCGAAATACATGAGTTCTCTGTGTTAGAGGAATGCACATTTATTATATTACTAGCAGCGTTCACCCCGCTTCGCTGCGGTCACCCCGGAACGCAATAAACTTTGTTACTTAGATAATTTTTACTTTTTCGCTTTCAAATTGCAGTAAATGTTAAAATTATAGCGCCTGTCATTTATGTTAACCCGCCGAGTCACATGGTCATGCGGGTTGCATATAAATACGTTTATTTTTACCTATGATGAACTAATAACAAAGGATTTGTACGTATGGACACTTGAATGGTCAATTATCTCAAGACACTGGTAATTAAAAATTAAAGTGATATGATAAAAACCATCTAGGGTCCAAATCCTAATAACCCCCCAAAAATGAAAGAAATTGGTTCAGCCGTATTAGCGTGATGAGTTCACAAAGGATTTGTGCGTTCTCTTTTATATATATAGATTCTTTCAAATAACACGTTACATAAGTTACTTCACTTTCAATGTGTAATTTCATATCATCACTAACAATCATCTTGTTCCAATAGGAAGATAACCCCTCCTGCAAAAAAAAAAAAAAAAAAAAAAAAAACTGACCGTAGCGAAAGGGCATGAACCTTCTTTAGGCGATTAATCGGGTCCAATATTTCAATAAGTTTCTGCACACAAATATTTCAGTAAAAGAGGAAAATTTATTCAAACTTTCTGAATACCTATTTATGGGCGAAATTTGGTTCCCTTGGAACTTTTTAAGAGTTTGAAGGGCCACCATTTTGAACATTTTCATCTGATTATTCTGGTTAACGAACTCATCAAGATATTTCAACAATTAATGTTTGTGCCAAGTTTCGTCTCAATCCGCTGAAAATTAGGGTGGTTATAGCATTCACAAATAGCGTTATATATATACAAATAGATAGATAAATAGACACACAGAGGGAGAGAGAAAAAGTGTTTTTCTCCCTTCTCGCACCTGTGGTGCGTCAGAGCTAAACCGGGCCCCTTTGCAAAACGTATTGACGAGCCTAACCTAAACACAAACCTCTTACTTGCTAACGTAGAAACGTGGTCGGGAGGTGTAAGGCATGTAGAAATTGTATTTTTAGTAACCATGAGTATGGTCCACTTCCATGTTTTTCCTTTTACTTTTTGCAGCTACTTCGGAACGTTCAATTTTTATTTTTTACTAATTGCAAATGGCGTTTACATTCAAAATATGAGGAATTTTGGTGGCATTTGTTCGGATATTCTTCTCTTTCGAAATGAAGACAAGAACAAAAGCAATACGCAAAGACAAAAAGTATTATCAGTACTAAATATTACCAATAATAATTGCTACGAAAAACTAAATACGACCTCTTTTACCATCTCTCATGAGTTGTATGTATTATTAACAAAAATTTTTAAAAATGTCTTTGCCAAGGATTCGAACTTGCGTCCTTTGCATTTGTAAGCCAGCACCTTAACCACTACACCAAGATCAAGGAATGGTGAGTGTTTAGTTGTTGGCGTATTATTGCTGTATTTGTGTTTTATGTTCCCACTTCGACAATTTTTACTCTTTTTTTGTAAGTTTAACAGCTGCTTCTGGCTTTCTCTTTCGGTGTCGTCCTTTATTTACACAATGCTCTATTCGTATTCACAGCTTGTGCCCCTCTGCAATGTCTTATTCAGATTAAGCTTTTCTTTTTGCCCCTCAGTAAACATTTGATTGATTTAATTCTCATACTCTCCACGGATGGAGCGCAGGAATGCCAGACTCGAGAAATAGGTGTACATTTACTTTCCTGACAGATCATACATGAACTGCTTTGTCAGAATGCAGAAAACCTTGAATAACTCTTATCGGCTATTTTATACTACCATGTAAATTAAATTTAAATTAAATTTAAAGAGACTCTAACGTCATTAAAAGACTTCTTTCACTTTTTTCATGATGCAACAGCCTGTGACACGACCTCAGCTAAACTCTTAAGAAAATAGTTGGCAGCCTTCAAGATCCTTCAAAAGGAAAAGGAATAGTGCAGTCTAGTCAGAGTCACAACCAACTAAATCTCATTCCTGACAAAATGGTCGTGATTAGACATTTCTTATCCGCCTGTACGGAGAAGGAAACATGTCCTCCCTGGTACAAGCCATATCAGGTATTACAAGGAAGTAGTTACAAGCCATTTTATAAGCCATTTTCCCCCCTACTACCACGGTAGCTGTGCAGCATTCAATTCGGAAGTACCTGTAAGTCCAGGAGAGAAAAGGTCTAAGCATGAACCCAATCGAATGAGGTTAGTGTATGGGAATTCCAGCACCCACACAGCTTCCATCAGCTCCAGCCGGAGAAGCTTACTTACCTGTAGATAAAAAGAGACTGCAAGATAAGATTGTGAACGAGCCGCATGTTAGTATAAAGGATCCGATATGAAGTATTCAAGGTTTTGTGAATTCTGCCAAGAGAGTTCAGTTACAAATGGCAGATCGTAAGACTTTCTGATATAGATGATGACGAACAACAACGATTCTAATACCAATATGTCATTGACAACGGCATAATTGTTGATCCAATCTGTTATGATTATTATTTTGTAATAAGGTCCGCACCTTATAGACATAACAAAGTGGACATGAAAACGATATTGATGTGTCTTTAAATGAAGGTATCAAGACAAGGTATAAAACATCAAGTTGGTTTGTTGTTATGTTTACGTAGTTTTTAATCCTTCAACACGAGCGGGTTTGGTACTCGAGGAGAAAGAGAAACATTTAATTTATCGAGCTAAATTAATTCATTTAGATATCACATTCGCGTACTACAAGTATCTTTCAATTGTAAGATTATAACAATTGTTTTTGTTTGATTGTTAATGTGTTAAGATGTTCAAAAGCAAATGATTGACCGCAAGGATCCTGCCATCTGCAAGGACACTTAAAATTGTGTAACTACCGTTTAGTTTTGACTCTCCTACAAGCAAACAAAGTTTAGCAATCTTAATAAAGAACGATGTTTGGATTTTTTTTACATGCAAACACTATATGTACGTTTTTATCCTAGACGGGGTCGGAAGAATGAAAGCTCTACTACACGTCGATCCCAGGTGGTTTCTACTTATTACCCTAGATTTTATAGGATAATCAATAAGGATAATCAATGCTTACTGCTAAGCACTTTGTTCCTTTGCGACTGTACCAAGCTGCTTTCCAGAGAGAAGCCCACAAAGCTTACCAACTTTCCGTCACAGTTATATTACACTTATAGTCGTAAGCTTGTAAAGGTTTAAGTCGTTCGTTAGAATTCTGCATAGGTGTTCGCTGCTTATGGCGGAATATGATTGCAAACTGCCTAGAGTGTATTCCATGCACAGTTCAGCTAATAGCCGTTAACACTGTCAAGACGAAAGATAGATATGTGCTTAGATCCATACTTCAGACTTTTTTCAAAGAAATTTGTATTACCAAGTGCAAAAATCACGAATCATTCAGATAACGTTTTGGTATGAAGAGATGTCCAAAAAGTTGTGTTCTTACGGATATATTATTTAAACAAAGTCTCCTGTGTGTTAACACTTGAAGCTATCAAATATGCATTTAATTAGCGTCTTTTTTTTCACTAAGGCTTACAAACATAGTTGTATAGTTACAACTATGTTTGTACAAACATGTTTGTTACAAACATATAGTATATACAAAAAAAGTTGCATAGGATTAAGTAGGTTCCGCTCTTTCATTAATAATATTTTCCCGATTGATTCCCGATCGATTAAATTTTAAAGAAACTCTAGAGTCTTTAAAAGACAGCTTTGATTTTTCTAATGATGCAGCCGGCTGTTACACGACCTCAGATGAAAATAGTTGCCAGTCTTGAAGTTCCTTCAAAAAGAAAAAGAACTGTTCAAGGTAGTCAGAGTCTTCAACCCATCAAATCTCAATCCTGACATAATGATCAAGATTAGGCGTTTGTTATCCTCCTGTATGGAGAAGGAAACATGTCCTTCCTGGTATAACAAGGAAATAGTTACAAAGCTTCAATATGGCCACTTTCCCCCTACTAACACGGCAGCTGTGCAGCATTCAATTCGGAAGTACCTCCAAGTCCAGGAGCGAAATGGTCTAAGCATGTAACAAATCGAATGCGCTTAGTGTATGCGAATTCCAGCACCCACACAGCAACCATCAGCTCCAGGCGGATAAGCTTACTTACCTGTAAATAAAAAGTGACTACAAGATAGGATTGTGAACGAGGCACATGTACGTGTAAAAGACCCGATATGAAGTATTCAAGGTTTTGTGCATTCTGCAAAGGTAGTTTATGAAAAAATACCGAATCGAGAGACAATCTGATATTGTTGATGACGAATAAAAGCTGTAGAAAATCAATATGTCTTAGTTTCTAATCCACTCAGTTATGGTCATTATCTTGAATTAACGTTTCCGCCTTACAGACATAACTAATTGGATGTGAAGACGATATTGATGTAAATTTAAATGAAGGTATAGAGAGAGACCAGGTATAAAACATGGTGGTGGTTTATTATTCTCATTGCATATTTTGGAATCCTTTAACACGAGCGGCTTTGGTACACAAAGGGAAAACGAAACAATAGCAGGACACATTTAATTTAACGAGTTAAAACAATTCATTTAGATATCACATTCGCGTACTACAGTATCAATTAAGTGTATGTTTATAACGTTTGTTTATTCTTTGATTGTTTATCTGTTATGATGTTAAACAGCAGATAATTGATCAAAAGATTCTGCCAACTGCAAGGACACTTTACATTTTGTAACTACCGTTTAGTTTTCGACTTTTCTTCAAAGAATCAAACTTTAACACTCTTGATAAAGAAAGATGTTTGGATATTCTGTACATACAAACTCTCCATGTACATTTTTATCCAAGACGGGGTCGTAAGTATGAAAGCTCTACTACACGTCGATCCCAAGTGGTTTGAACTTATTGCACTACGTTTTATACGATATAACTATAATCAATGCAGCATAGTCATCACCTTGTTCCTTGCGACTGTACCAAGCTGCTTTTCGGACAGAAGCCCACGAAGCTTGACAATTTTCCGTAACAGTTAAATTACACTTATGGTCGTAAGCTTGTAAAGGATTCACAAGCAGGTTATTGGCCTGAAGCTATAGTACGTAGTCCTTAGGTAATTAGGTACGTGATTGCCTTGTAGAACCAGGCCGTATTCTCTTGGTTTGTGAGAAACTACGGCTGCATTATATATAGAGAAGCTCAGAATCTAATTGCGATTCATCCAAAGGGACTAGATCGAACAGGGGACTAGAAAGTTCTTTTGTAGGCAATTAAATTATTGCTTCCGTTTTCTCACGCAACTGGTCATTTTATCTATGCAAAATTTGAACATCACTTTACTCAGCAGATAGAAGCCTTGGAGGCAGCTACGGTACCAGTGGATTACAAGAAATTAAAACTCATGTAACTTTCACAATTCGCAGAAAAACAGGCCTTCAGGAGCGAAGTTCCAAGTGATATGATTATTGAAGCGTGCTTCCGCAGATGATTGCTCCAAGGATTCTGCCACCTGCAAGGAGACTTAAAATTGTGTAACTACCGTTTAGATTTCGGCTCTCCTACAAACAATCAAAGTTTAACAATCTTAATAAAGAACGATATTTGGATATTCCGAACATTCGTACACCACATATACATTTTTATCCTAGACGGCATCGTAAGTTTAAAAACTCTACTACATGTCGAACCCAGTTGGTTTCAAATTATTGCCCTAGGTTGTATACGACATATGGAAAATCAATGCTCAGCACTTTGTTTTTTTGCAACTGTACAAAGCTGCTTTGCAGACAGAAGCCAACAAAGCTTTCCAACTTTTCGTCGTAAGCTTGTAGAGGACACTTATAGTCGTAAGCTTGTAAAGGATTCACATGCATTTTATTGGCCTCAAACTCTGGAAGTATATCCTTAGTTAATTAGGTATTTGATTAGCTTATAAAACCATGCCCGCTTCTCTTGACCTTTGAAACAAGTCCTGCCGATGAATTACTAAAATATAGCAGTGTAAAGCACTGATTCGCAATACAAAGAAGTTATACAGACCTGGTAGAACAGGTATGAACACACAAATCAAGAATATTATCAATACACAGACTTTTATTTTCTCTATAAAAAATTTCGAGGCGTCTTTTGCTACCTTCACTCACTTTATCAAGATGCTATATTGATAACGCTACGTATCTCTCACACTAACCTTTAGGCAAAAAAAAAAAACTTAAAATCTTACGGGCTCGCACGGTTCATCTTGTACTAGAGACCTGCATAATCGCACACTCTATTTAAGCTTATTGGAGGATTTTAATTTCTCAATCTTCTTAACGTTTACTCACCGGTGAGTAATTTTCTAGTGAGCTTCCGCTCAGTGGCAGACTAGTGCACCAACTGCATTTGCTTTTCGACACCTTTCATCTATGACACGGGATGATCAACAAGAAGAATTTCTGTAATTTTATTTATTAAATTCAAAACCACCTCATCTCGCGAAAGCTTGCTTGTCCTTTCGACCGACTCATAGGTATCCTCCCAAGAGCAGACAGCTACTCCACAAAATGTACCCGATTAATAGGTAGCAGTTGAGGCTTGGGAAGTGTACTCATCTCTAACACTCAACCAGACTGACATTTTTCCTGGTGTGTTTGCGAGCATATCCATAGCCTTTGGCAAGAGCCATTCTAGATCACCAAGTAAATTCCTTTACTAAAAAGGCACTTAGTCGTCTGTAGAATTCTGCATAGGTGTTCCCTGCATATAGCGGAATATCATAGCAAACTGCCTAGAGTACATTCCCAGCACAGTCCTCCTAAGAGCCATTAACACTGGCGAGAAGAATGCCGATTCACACAGATATCTATAGTACAGACGTTTTGAGAGAACATTGTATTACCAAGTGCAGACTTCACGTAACATTTAGACAACATTTTACTAAGAGGATATTTCGAGATACGTGTTGTTCTTTTATCAAAACGAATGCAACCAGTTAGCAGGCACTACAACCATCCAGGCATAGTAGTATTTGATATGAAGCGTAGTGAGATTAGGATTTTTCAATTGGAACTCACACGCTGTCATCCTACAAAAAGAAAAAGAACTGTACAAGTTAGTCAGAGTCTTCAACCAACCAGATCTCAATCCTGACAAAATGGTCAAGACAAGACATTTCTTATTCGCAATTATCGAGAAGGAAACATGTCCTCTTCGTAAAATCCACATCAGATATAAAAAAGAAGTAGTTACAAAGCTTCAATATGGCCACTTTTCCCCCTACTAACACGGCAGCTGTGCAGCATTGAATTCGGAAGAACCTGCAAGTCCAAGAGAGAAATGGTCTAAGCATGATGCACGAATGAGGTTAGTGTATTCGAATCCCGGGACCCACACAGGTACCATCAGCTCCAGCCGGATAAGCTTACTTACCTGTAGATAAAAGGTGACTGCAAGATGGGATTGTGAACAAGCCACCTGTTAGTATAAAAGAGACGATAAGAAGTGTTCAAGGTTTTGTGCATTCTGCCAAGAGAGTTCATGTCAAATGGCATATCGGAAGAGAATCTTTAGATAATGACGAACAACAGTTGTAGAAAACGAAGATGACAATGACAACGGCTTAATTGTTGATCCAATCATTTATGAATATTATTTTGTAATAACATCCGGGCCTTATAGGATATAACTAAGTGGATATGAAGACAATCTTGATGTAATTGTAAATGAAGGTATAAAGGCAAGGTATAAAACATGAAAGTGTCTTTTGTTTTGTTATTCTTACATATTTTGGAGTCTTTTATAAGGAGCGGCTTTGGTCCCGAAGAGAAAACGAAAACGTTGCAGGACACATTTATTTTAACCAGCTAAACCAATTCATTTAGATATCACATTCGCGTACAAAAATCTCATTCAATTGTAAGTTTATAACATTTGTTTCTGGTTTGATCGTTTATCTATTAAGATGTTCAACAGCAGACAATTGACTCCAAGGATCCTGCCATCTGCAAGGACACTTAAAATTGTGTAACTACCTTTTATTTTTCGACTCTCCTACAATGAAGCACAGTTTAACACTCTTAGTAAAGAACGAAGTTTGGATATTCCGTACATGTAAACACTCCATGTACATTTTTATCCAAGACGGTGTCGCAAGAATGAAAGCTCTAATAGACGTCGAATCCAGTTGGTTTCAACTTATTACCCTAGGTAAAAGCGACATAAGGATAATCAGTGCTAACTGCTCAGCAGTTTGTTCCTTTACGACTGTACCAAGCTGCTTTCTAGACAGAAACCCACAGAGCATACCAACTTTTCGTAACAGTTATATTAGACTTATAGTCGTAAGTTTGTAAAGGATTCACATGCTTTTATTGGCCTCAAACAATATTAGTTGATCCTTAGGTAACTAGGTCGTGATTACCTTGTACAACCAGGCCCGGTTCTCTGCCTGGGAGACAAGTCGTGGCGATGAATTACTAAAGCTAGCGAAGTAAAGGACTGATTTGCATTACAAGGAAGATATACAGGCCTGGTAGAACAGGTTTAGAACAGAGACATCAACAAAATTATCAATTGACAGATTTTTTTTTTTGGTTCTTAGGTTACTTTGGGAGATTTTGAGTTAAGTAAACCTGAAAGATATGAAACTTCCTAGGCACACTTCTCACATCTTGGACCAGAAGCCACGAATTTCCTCTCTTGGGAACTGTGTTCGAGAACTTAGTCCTGCTGGCCAAAGAAAGTAAAAGAGACTGCGATTAAATTTCGATTAGCCTGAAAGTTAAAGTTGCGTCTATAAAAAAATTCGAGGCATTTTTTATAACCTGACTCACTTCATCAAGATGCTATATTAATAACGCTACGTATTTCTCACACTGATCTTTAGACTATACAACCTTAAAATCTCTCTCTGTCGCACGGTTCATCTTGCACTACAGACTACCATAATCGAACACTATTATTAAACTTATTGGAGGATTAGGATTTCTCAATCATTTCAACTTTTTCTCACCGGTGAGTAAATCTCTGGTAAGCTTCAGTAGCAGACTAGTCTACAACTGTATTAGCGTTTCGACACTTTTCATATCAGAGACAGAATGATCAACAAAAAGAGCTCCAGTAATCATATTTATTAAATTCAAAACTACCTCATCTCGATTACGAGAATGGAACTTGCGTGTACTCACCACCGACTCAAAGGTATCTTCTCAAGAGCAGAAAGCTACTCCACAAAATGTACACCATTATCGACAGCAGTTGAGGCTTACGATGTGCATATTTCTCTAACAGTGAATCAAACTTTAATTTGGACTGGTATGTTTGCGAGCATAACCAGCGGTGCGTTGAGCAGAGCCACCCTAGGTCACAAAGTAAATTCCTTTACAAAAACAGGAGCACCAAGTCGTCTGAAGAATTCTTCATAGTTTTTCCCTGCATATTGCGGAATATCATGACGAACTGCATAGAGTACATTCCCTGCACAGTCCGTAGCCGCCGTACTTTCCCATTGCAACCCACACGATGTCGTCGGTTGTACTATGCAAAGTGATTCCACTCGTTCAAATGCATGTATCATGGCGGATCTTGACATCTACTGCTATTATCTCAGTAGGGACAAAGGGACTAGATCAAAAAGGGGACTAGAAACTTCGTTTGTAGGCTCTTAAATTAATTCTCCCGTTTCTCAGGGACTTGCTCATCTCTTGTATGAAAAATTTGCACATCACTATACTCAGCAGATGCAAGCGTCGGAGGCAACTACCCTATTAGATGATTACAAAAACATAACAACTCATGGAATCTTCACAATTCGCAGAAAAAGAGGCCTTCTGGTGCGAAGTTCCAAGTCATAAGATTATCGAACAATGCTTAATGAGGCCACGAAATTTTCTGGGGAATTAACTCAAGGTCACGCACTACGCTAGCTAGATTAATCATTCATTCCTAAATCCTGTTACGATAACTGAAGTTCTTCAGGGCTTTTGTGGGAAACATTTTGTCATCTGAATAGCACGTAGAGCTAATGCCACCTTCCATATGTGATAATATCTGAATACTCAAGAATGTCAATTCGACTGCGGTGAATATTGCAGTGTCTCTGTTGTCTTGTTTTTTAAAACGCACACGTAGAAGGAAGGGTCCTTCAACACGCAATGGTGTGGACTAAATATGGCAAGTCAAATTTGCGTCAATTACGTATACAAATCATCTTAAGCGCTATTTTCACGTTATGCTTTATGCATATAAATTACAATTACACACGGAAAGTGCCGAAAGACAAGAAAGAGCTTTCGGGAAAATCTGCAACGATCGAATTTAGTTCTTTCATTCAAGACACGACAATTCAATCGAAGCTCTTGAGAAACTTGGAGATCAATACTAGACGGCTTCAAATGATGCAAAGACTTCTCGAAGGAGCAAAAGGTAGCTGTATATGGACAAGTGTAATGGAAGAAACTACAAACGGGAAATCTGTAGCTGTTGATGGGTCTGAAACAGGTCTTTTAAGAATCTTGGTAGAAGACTTCATGAGCAGTTCCTGATTCTGTTAAGGCCACATACAAGCAGAAGTGAAAGAAAATGCTACGAAATCATTAAATTTAAAGAAACTCTAGAGTCTCTAAAAGACTGCTTTCACTTTTTTCATGATCCAACAGGCTGTTATACGACCTGAGAAGAGAATAGAATTTAGGCTTGGAGATCCTTAAAAAAGAAAAAGAACTGTACAACTTAGTGAGAGTCTTCAACCAACCAAATCTCAATCCTGACAAAAAGGTCAAGATTGGACATTTCTTAATCGCCTGTATGGAGAAGGAAACATGTCCCTCCTCGTATAAGCCATATAAGATATAACATGGAAGTAGTTACAAAGATTCAGTATGGCCACTCTTCCCCCTAGTATCACGGTAGCTGTGCAGCATTCAATTCGAAAGTACCTCCAAATCCAGGAGCGAAATGATCTAAGTATGAATCCAATCGAATAAGATTAGTGTATGCGAATTCCGGGACCCACACAGGTACCATCAGCTCCAGTCTGATAAGCTTACTTACCTGTAGATAAAAAGTTACTGCAAGATAGGATTGTCAACGAGCCACATGCTTGTATAGAAGAGCCGATATGAAGTATTAAATGTTTTGTGCCTTCTGCCATGGTAGTTCATGCACAAATGCCACATCGCAAGACAATTTTATATAGGTGATGACGAACAACAGCTGTAGAAAACCAATATGTTAATGATAACGGCTTAATTTTTATTTCACTCTGTTATGATTATCTTGTAATAACGTCCCCGTTTATAGACCTAAAAAAATGGACATGAAGACGATCTTCATGTAACTTTAAATGAAGGTATAAAGAAAAGGTATAAAACATGGAGGTGGTGTTTTATTCTGTTTACATGCTTTGGAGGTGCTTTTTTTTATTCTGTTCACGAGCAGATTTAGTACCCGAAGAGAAAACGGAACAGTAGCACGACACATTTAATTTAATGAGCTAAACTAATTGATTTAGATATCACATTCGCATACAACATCGCGTTTAAAGCATGGGCAAGATGATGGGTACTAGCGATAGGGCTGTCATTCCTGAGCTGGTGAAGCTATTTGTAATATGCATCTGCAAAGATAGAAATTGAAGATAGAAAAATGAGAACATTTCAAGGATGTTACATGACTTCATTGTAGTTGTATTCTACATTGATTAAAAAAATATTAATCAGGGATGTGAGCGATCTCTAAGTGATGCGGTCATTAAAAAAATAATTTTGACGATGGACGGGGATGTTCGATTTTTAATTAGTGGTTTAGGTTTCAACAGGCTAAAGGGTTGTGTTTCTACGGACATATTATATAAACAAAGTGTGCAGTGTTTTAACATTCGAGGCTATAATTATGAATTTAATTAGCGTTCGTACTGCTCACAAAAGCTTACATCCAGAGTTTTGTAGGATTCACTGGGTTCTTGTCTATCATTAATAATATTTTCCCGATTATATCCTGTAAAACTTGCTATGGAACGTATTATATTCTAACCTCCGAAACAGCCTTACTTTGTGTCTGAGACCAGGTGGAAAATATTTAAGGACCTGTTTTCGCTACCAACTTAGTAGCATTGATAATCACAAAGCAACCAACCTGTAGGCTAATGAAATCATCTTTTCATATAAACAAACTGTATGCCTGGTTATCATCTAAGTGCCACACATTTCAGAAATCATTCATTTAAGAAGTCTCGATGAAAATTCTCCATATTCAAGTGCTTGAATGAAATAGTAATCTGATATCACGGTAGCATTGTCTTGATAAGAATATCGTATCACAATTCGTAATTTTGACATCCTTACTCCTCTCATGCTATATACTCATGTTCTTGCTGTGTCAATTCTTTTTTACTCGGAAGATTTAATCAAGTCTACATTCGCGTCTCGCCTGTCGATTTCAGTTTCTCAAACAACTATTGGATAGCTATTCATTTTGTGAAAGCTACGCCACAGCGATTGAGGAATGGTGACATACACACAACTCCTTTTGATATAAGCAGTGTAGTCCTGTATATCCTCAATATTTCAACATCAAGTACCTATACTATATATTCTACTCCTTTGCATACAATATATAAGTGTAAGAAAAGTTGACAAATCACATCTGTTATTGCTTTACTACATGAGCCATTATACTTTAAAGTTGTGCAAATCCTACATGCGGCTTAAGAAATTTCTGAACTGTCCAAAGTTTTACCGCCCTCAGGAAGTTTCCACTTAAGTAATTTCTAGGCACGATTAGATACATTATTTCAGGAAATGGTATAGAAGAACTTTGGGGTATCCTGTACGCTAAGACAATACAAGTGAAAATCCAGAATGGCGAAAACGTATAAGCATGAACCCAATCGAATGAGGTTAATGTATACGAATTCCAGGACCCACACAGGTACTACCAGCTCCAGCCGGATAAACTTACTTACCTGTAGATAAAAAGTGACTGCAAGATAGGATTGTGATCGAGCTACATGTTAGTATAAAAGAGCCGATATGAAGTATTGACTGTTTTGTGTATTCTGACACGAGATTTCATGTACAAATGGCAGATCGGAAGAAAGTCTGATACAGATGTGAACGAAGAAGAGAGAAGAGAAGAAGAGAGGAAAAGACAATCTGATATAGATGTTGACTAACAACAGCTGTAGAAAACCATTGTAAAAACATCCCCGCTTTATAGAAATTACAAAATTGACTCGAAGACGATATTGATGTGTCTTTAAATGAAGGTATAAAGACAAGGTATAAAACATGAAAGTTGTTTTTATGTTTAAATATTTTGGAATCTTTTACACGAGCGGCTTTGGTACCGGAAGAGAAAACGAAACCATAGCAGGACACATTTTGTTTAACGAGCTAAACCAATTCATTTAGATATCACATACGCGTACTACAGTAATATTCAATTGTATGTTTATAAAATTTTTTCTTGTTTATTTGTTTATCTGTAAAGATGTTCAACAGCAGATAATTCACTCCAAGGATCCTGCCATCTGCAAGGACACTTAAAATTGTGTAACTACCGTTTAGGTTTTTTCTCTCCTATAAAGAATCAATGTTTAGCACTCTTAATAATCTACAATGTTTGGATATTCCGCACAAGCAACCGCTCCATGTTCGTTTTTATCCAAGTCTGGGTCGTAATAATGAAAGCTCTACTACACACCGATCTCAGTTGGTTTCAACTTATTGCCCTAGGTTTTATACGACATAAAGATAATCAATGCTTACTGCTCAGAACGTTGTTCCTTTGCGACTGTACGAAGCTGATTTTCAGACAGAAGCCCAGAAAGTTTACCAATTTTTCTAAAGAGTTTTATTACACGTATGGTCGTAACCTTGTAAAGGATTCACATGCATTTTATTGGTCTCAAACTCTCGTCTTTAGGTAATTATATACGTGATTAGCTTGTAAAACCAGGCCCGCTTCTCTTGGTTTGTGAGACAGGTCCTACCGATGAATTACTAAAGCCAGCGGTGTAAAACACTGATTCGCAATACAAAGAAGTTATACAGGGCTGGTAAAACAGGTGTAGAACACTGACATCAACAATGTTATCATTTCAAATTTTTTTTCTTTTATTGTACTTGGGAGATTGGGAGATTTCCAGTTAAGTACACCTGAAAGATATAAAACTAACTAGGCTCACTTCCCTCATCTTGGACCAGAAGCCATGAATATCCCCTTTTGGTAATAGCGTTCGAGAACTTAGTCTCCCTGAGCAAAGACAGTAAAAGAGACTGCGATAAACTTTCGATTCTACTGAAAGTTAAACTTGCGTCTTTAAAAAATTTCGAGGCGTCTTTTCAACCTTGACTCACTTCATCAAGATGGTATATTGATAAGTCTACGTATCTCTCACATTAATCTGTAATCTTATTTGACCTTAAAATCTTATAGGACGTTTAAATCTCTCTAGCTCGCACTGTTCATCTTGCACTACAGACTGCCATAATCACACACTCTTATTAAGCTTATTGTAGGATTTGAATTTCTCATCTTCCCAACGTTTTCTTACCGGTGAGTGAAGTTCTGGTAGGCTTCCACTAAGGAGCAGTCTAGTGCACTAACTGTATTAGCTTTTCAACACCTTTCATATCTGAGACGGAAAGATCAACACAAAAAATGTCTGTAATCATATTTATTAAATTCAACACTACCTCGTCTCGCTTACGTGTATAGAGCTTGATTGTCCTGTCCACCGAGTAAAAAATATCTTCTCAAGAGCAAAAAGCTACTCCAAAAAAAGTACCCCATTGATCGCCAGCAGTTGAGGCTTACGAATTGTACTAAAATTTAATACTAAACAAGTCTGTTATTTGGCCTGGTATATTTCCGAGTATTTCCATGGCCGTTGACCAGAGCCATCGTAGATTAGAAAGTAAATTCCTTTAATAAAATAGAAGCACCAAGTCGTGTGTAGATTTCTGCATAGGTGTTCGCTGCATATAGCGGAATATGATGGCAAACTGCCTAGAGTACATTCACTGCTGAGTCCAGCTAAGAGCTGTTAACACTGGCAAGAAGAAAGACGAAGCACACAGTTGTCTATGCTTCAGACTGTTTTCAGAGAATATTGTGTTACCATTTCTAGACATCATGAAACATTTAGACAACATTTTACTAAGAGATGTCGAGATACGTGTTGTTCTCTTATCAAAGCGAATGCAAGTAGTTAGCATACACTACAACCAAACAGATGGCAATATTTGATAAGAAGTGTAGTGAGATTAGTATTTTTCATTGGCAACTCACACGCTGTAATAGGCTATAATCTTTTGAAACATTACATTCATATGGCAAAAACATTAAGATTATCTACAAGGCTGCCGGCTGTGGTTTTGTGAAGAACTAATGGTATTACTAATTGTAGATATCAGGATGTATTTTTAATAAAAATATAATAACAGTAGATGTCGAGATCCGCCATGATACTTGCATTAGAAAGAGTGGAATCAGTTTGCATGCAGTACAACCTACGAGATCAGGAGCATTGAAATGGGAAAACTACGGTAGTACATATTGTCCTTAGGACTTGCAAGTTCGAATTATTCGAGTTTAAGACCAGTGACGTGTGGAACAAGAAGTCTTGAACTGAGAAAGAATGTATATCAGGTTGAGCTAAAAAGGTATTGTTTTCATAAAACTAGTAATGAGAAAACGCGTTAAAATGATGGGTCACTAACGATACGCCAGGTATCCCTGAGCTGGTGACGCTTTTTGTAATGTGAATCCGCAACTTCAGAAATCACCTTAAAATGAGGACATTATCAGTAATGTCAATTGACTTCTATGTATTAGTTTTCTACATTGTCTGAAAAAAGATATTAATCATGAATGATATCGATCTCTAAGTGATGCGGTCATTAAAGAAATAATTTTGAAAATGGACGGAGTAGTTCGATTTTTAACCATGGATTAGGGTGTAAACGGCGTGTCAATAATTCGAGGGTCCTATTGCTAAGTGTCCGGAAAGGCTAAACGGCTTGTAAGTTCCTTCTTAAAATGCTGTGAAAAATAGAACTCAACAGTGGACATGGACATGTATTCCTTAATTCCAATTGGCTTACACCTAGTAAAGGAATTCAACACCGAATCGGAGGCCGCATGATCTAGTGTTGTTTACCTAGGTCTTCAAAACGAAGCAGTTGTACTTTTAGAGCTAGTTGAACCACCTTATAGAGTGGCGTACCAATTAAAAGACCGTGAATTTCCTTCCCCCTTTAATAACACGAAGGTGCCACAGACGCATAGCTTTGGGAACGTACAACTGTTTGTTTTAGGTGGGTCCTTGGGGTTGAAAAAGATTATGATACCAAATTTAAAAGGCATAAGTATTAATTTATCAATAATAATCAAGGAATAGCTATACTTCCCGTTTATATGCAACTATATTACTATTTGTGAGTGCTTCCTGCTGAAGAAATCTACTTAGCACTCATAACGCTCTCACCTTTTTTTCATCGTTAGCCTGATATAAACTGCTTAATCCAAAAGGTTGTGTTCTTACGGATATATTATTTATACAAAGTCTCATGGCTCGAAGCTATCAAATATGGATTTAATTAGCGTTGTTGCTCCTCACTAGGGCTTACATACAGCGTTGTATAGGATACACTTGGTTCCGGTAATCATTAACAATATTTTCCCGATTGTATCCTGTAAAACTTGCTATGTTACCATTATATTCTAACCTCCGAAGCAGCCTTACTTTGGGCCTGAGACCGGTGATCAGGATCGATGAGACAAGTAAAGAATCGATTTTAAGTTTTTTTGAGATCTTCTCTTAAACGGTTAGGTGGAAAATATTTACGGTATAGTAGTCGTATGTTCGCTACCAACTTAGTAACACTGGTCATCAGAAAGGTAGAAAACTGTGGGCTAATCAAATAATCTGGTCATATGGGCTCACTACATGCTTTCATTAGTAACAAAGTGCACCACATTTCATGGAGCAGAAAAAGTCATTGATTTCAGATGTCTCTTGATGAAAGTACTCCATATAAAAGTTCTTAAGAAAGAAAAAGTAATCTGATATCACGGTAGCATTGACTTGATAAGAATATCGTATCACATTTCGTAATTCTGACATCTTCTTCCTCTCTAATGCTGGGTTTGTCAATGCTGCCTTAAACGGAAGATTTAATCAAGTCTTCACTCGCGTCTCGCGTGTCGATTTTCTTTTCTCAAACAACCTTTGGATAGCTATTCATCTTGTGAAGGCATTGCCACAACGATTGTGGAATTTGAGATACACACCTTTCCTTTTGATATAAGCGGTTTAGTTCCCTTTATATCTTCAATAATTCAATATCAAGCACCAATGCCATATATACTCTTATGTACTCTTATGTATACAGTAAATAAGTGCAAGAAAAGTGGACAAAGCACATGTGTTATTACGTTAGGTCAGCCATTATACTGGAAATGTGTTCAAATCGTAGCTGCAGCTGAGGAAACTTCTGAACTGTCCAAAGTTGTACCGGTCTTAAAAGGTTTCCACTTAAGCAATTTCTAGGCACGATTCAATACATTATGTCAGGGAATTGTATAGAAGTACTTTGGGGTATCCTGTTCACGAAAAAACATTAGTGAAAATGCTGAATCGCCATGCCTACTCAAGATCATTGAAAACTCAGTTCTACAGTTTGGTCGGCGACCTCTACACGTGGTTATGAAGACGTTTACAACCCTCTGTGGAGATAACAAAATCTAGGATCTGCGATCGTATTCAAGAAGATCTGGATGAGGATGTCAATCAGCGACATTTACTATAAAATGAAGCTCCATGAAAAAAAAATGTTTCGAGGAAATCTCAAAATTTACACGATGACCTATACCGAAGAGTATATAGAGAAGGCTGCAGTATATAGAGAAGGTCAGAATCGTACTGCTATTAATCCTTAGTGACTAGATCGAACAGGGCACTAGGAACATGATTTGTAGGCAATTAAATTAATCTTTCCGTTTTGGCACGCAGCTTGTCATCTTTTCTATCCAAAATTTGCACATCACTATACTCAGCAGATGGAACCCTTGGAGGTAAATACAGTATCAGATGATTTCAAAGAAATTAACAACTCTAGGATCTTTCACAATTCGCAGAAAAAGTGCTTAATGAGGCCACGATTATATCTCTTCTCAGCGTTTTCACACCGCTGAGTAAATTTCTGGTAAGCTTTCTCTGAGTAGCAGATTAGTGCACCAACTGTATATGCTTTGGACCCCTTTCATATCTGAGACGGAATGATCAACATGAAAAATTTCTGTAATCTTATTTATTAAATTCAACACTACCTCATCTCGCTGACGTGAATAGAGCTTGCGTGTCTTGTGCACCGACTCAAAGGTATCTTCTCAAGAGCAGAAAGCTACTCCACAAAATGTACCCGATTAATCGCCAGCAGCTGAGGCTTACGAAGTGTACTCATCTCTAACACTGAACCAGACGGTCATTAGGCCTGGTATGTTTGCGAACATATCTATGGCCGTTGAGCAGAGCCATCCTACATCACCAAGGAAATTCCTTTACAAATTAGAAGCACTAAATCATCTGAAGAACTCTGCATAATTATTCGCTGCATATAAATGAATATCATGGCAGCTGCCTAAAGTATATTTCTTGCACAGTCCAGCTCATAGCCTTTAACACTGGCAAGACGAAAGTCGAAAAACATCCTTGTGTGCTTAGAACTATACTTCAGATTGTTTTCAGAGAACATTGTATTACCAAGTGCAGACATCACGAAACATTCAGATAACATTTTACTAAGAGGAGATGTTGCGGTACGTGTCAAAACGAATGCAAGCAGTTAGCATGCACTACAACCAACCAGACATAGTAATATTTGATAAGAAGGGTAGTGAGATTAGGGTTTTTCAATTGCAACTCACACGCTGTATTAGACTAAAATTTGTTGAAGTATTACTTTGATTTGGCAAAAGATTTAAGATTTATCTAGAAGGCTGCAGGTGTGGCTTTCTGCAGCAATAATGGTACTACGAATTGTAGATATCAGGATGTATTTAGATAAAAAGTTAGTAACAGTAGGTGTCGAGATCCGCCATGATGCTTGCATTAGAACGAGTGGAATCAGTTTCCGTGCAGTACAACGGACGAGTGCGGGTAGATTGAAATAGGAAAAGTACCGCATCTCATATAGTCCTTAGGACTTGCAAATTCGAAATATTCGAGTGACATACGAAGCCCAGTGGTGTCACTTGACTTCATTGTAATAGTATTTTACATTTTCTCAAAAGAGATATTAATCAGGGAGGAGAGCGATATCTAAGCAATTCGGTGACTAAAGAAATAATTTTGAGCACGGACATGGATTTTGGACTTTTAATTAGTGGTTTAGGGGGCCACCGGCGTGCCAATAATACGAGGGTTCTCTTTCGAGGTGTCCGGTAAGGCTAAACGGCATCGACGTTCGTTCTTAAAATGCTGTGAAATTTAGAAGTCAGCAGTGGACATCGGCAAGTATTCCTTAATTCCTATTAGCTTCAGCTAGCAAAGGCATTCAACACCGAATCGGAGTCCGCAGGATCATGTGTTGTATACCTAGGGATTAAAAATGAAACAGTAGTGATTTTAGAGCTACAATAGCGTAGCATTTAAAAAACCGTGGATTAACTTCTCCATTTATAAGGCGAGGGTATCACAGACGTATAGCTTCGGGAACGTACAGCGGTTTGTTTTAGGTGGGCATTTTGGATTGAAAAGTGTTCTGAAACCATATGTAAAAACATAAGTATTGTTTTATCAAAGATAGTCAAGCAGTTGCTATATTCCGATTATATACTCTTTGAGAGTGCTTCCAGCTGAAGAAATCTACCTAGCACTTATAACGCCCTTACCTTTTTCTTGATCGTTAGCCTGATAGAAACTGTTTTATCCAAAAAGTTCTTACGGATTATTTACATGAACAAAATCTCCTGTGTGTTAACACTCGCTGCTATCAAATATGCGTTTAGTTAGCGTCCTTGCAGCTCACTACGGCTTGCATACAAAGTTGTGTAGGATTTACTAGGTTCCAATCTATGATTAATAATACTTTCCCGATTGTATTCTGTAAAATTTTCTATGGAACCCATTTTATTCTAACCTCTGAAACAGCCTTAATTTGGGTCTGAGACCGGCGTTCAGGATCGATGAGACAAAAAAATCGATTTTAAGTTCTTTTGAGATCTTCTCTTAGATGGTTAGGTGGAAAATATTTACGGTATAGTCAGTCCTGTGTTCGCTACTAACTTTGTAAAACAGATCATCACAAAGCAATCATACTGTGGGCTAATGAAATAATCTTTCATATAAGCTCACTGTGAGCTTTGAATAGTAACTAAGTGCAACACATTTCTTAGAGCAGAAAAAGTCGTTCATTTCAGAAGTCTCTTGATGAAAATTCTCCATATCCAAGTTCTTGAATGAAAAAGTATTCTGATATCACGGTAGCATTGTCTTGATAAGAATATCGTTCACATTTCGTAATTCTGACCTCGTCTTCCCCTCTAATGCTATATACTCGTATTCTTGGTGTGTCAAACATATCGAGGAAATCTCAAAATTTAGAAGATGACCTATACCGAAGCGGTAAACTTTGGATGCAGTATATTGAGAAGGTCAGAATCGTATTGCTATTCATTCAAGGGAACTGGATCGAACATATGACTAGAAATTTCATTTGTAGGCAATTAAGTTAAAGCTTCTCTTTTCTCAAGCAGCTGGTCACCTTTTGTATGCAAAATTTGCACATTACTATACTAAGCGGATGGAAGCCTAGGATTTAACAACGCTATGAGAGGATTACAAGAAATTAACATTTCAAAGACTTTTCAAAATTCGTAGAAAAAGAGTTTTTCTGGAGCGAAGTTCCAAGTGATATGATTATCGAAAAGTGCTTAATGAAGGACACGAAATTTTCTGGTGGTTTAACTCAACGTCAGACACTACGTTAGCGAGATTAATCCGTAATACCCAAGTACTGTTACGATAATAGAAGTTCTAAAGGACTTTTGTGGGAAACTGTTTTTCATCTGAGCGGCACGTTAAGCTAATGTCACCTTCCTTGTGTGATAATATCTCGTTGCGCAAGGATATCAATTCGACTCAGGTGAATATTGCACTGTCTAGGTTCACTTATGTTGTAAAACCCACACGTAGAAGGAAGAGACCTTCTACACGCAATGTTGTGGACTTAAAATGTCAAGTCAAATCTGCTTTAAGAACGCATATAAATTATGTTAACTGCTAGTTTCACCTTATATTTTATGGATATAAATTACAATTAAACACGGAAAGTGCCGAAAGACAAGAAAGAGCTTTCGGGAAATATCTGCAACGATCGAATTTCCTTCTGCCATTGTAATCACGACATTCCAATCACAGTTCTAGAGATTCATGGAGATCAGTAATAGACGGCTTCAAATAAGGCAAACAGTTCTCGAAGGAGCATAAGATAGCTTTCTATGGACAGCAGTAATGGAAGAATCTAGAAGCGTAAATTCTGTAGCTGTTGATGGTTCTGTTTCAGATCATTTTAGAATCTTGATAGAAGACATCATGAGCAATTGCTGATTCTCTTAAGGCCACATACAAGCAGAACTGAAAGGAAACGCTACGAAAGCTTTAAATTTAAAAAAAACTCTAGCGTCATCAAAAGACTGCTTTTACTTTTTTTATGATGCAACAAGCCGTGACAGGACATCAGCTATGCTCAGGAGAGAATTGTTGGCAGTCTTAAAGATCCTTCAAAGGGAAAAAGAATTGTACAAGTTAGTCAGAGGTTTCAACCTACCAAATCTCAATCCTGACAAATGGTCAAGATTATACATTCCTTAATCGCCTGTATGGAGAAGGAAACATGTCCTCCTTGGTATAACAAGGAAGTAGTTACAAAGCTTCATTATGGCCACACTTACCCCTACAAAAACGGCAGCTGTGCAACATTCAATTCGGAAGTACCTCCAAGTCCAGGAGCGAAATGGTCTATGCGTGAACCCAATCGAATGAGGTTAGTGTATACGGATTCCAAGACCGACACAGGTAGCATCAGCTCCAGCCGGATAAACTTACTTACCTGTAGATAAAAAGGTTCACGATAGGATACGATAGGATTATGAACGAGGCACATGTTAGTATAAAATAGTAGATATGAATTATTCAAGGTTTAGTGCATTCTGACAAATCTGATTTAGATGGTGACGATCAATAGGTTTAGAAAATCAATAATTCATTGACAACGAATTAATTTTTGATCCAAACAGTTATGATTAATATTTTGTAAGAACGTCTCCGCCATAGAGATCTAAGAAAATGGACATGAAGACCATCTTGACGTAACTCTAAATAAAGGCATAAAGGAAAGGTATTAAACATGAAGATGGCTTATTATTCTGTTTACATATTTTGGAATCCTCTACCACGAGCGGCTTTGGAACCCGAAGAGACAACGGAATCGTAGCTAGACACAATTAATTTAACGAGCTATACCAATTCGTTTAGATATCACATTCGCGTACTACATTATTTTTCAACAGTACGTTTATAACAATTGTTTATTGTTTGATTGTTTACTTTTAAGATGTTCAGCAGAAGATTATTGTCTCCAAGGATCCTGCCATCTGCAAGGACACTTTAAACTGTGTAACTACCATTTACTTTTCAACTATCCTACAAAGAAGCAAAGTTTAACACTCTTAATAAAGAACGATGTTTGGATATTCCGTATAGGCAAACGCTCCCTGTACATTTTTATCCAAGACGGGAGCGTAAGAATGAAAGCTCTACTACACGTCGATCCCAGTTGGTTTCAACTTATTGCACTATGTTTTATACGACATAAGGATAATCAATGCTTACTGCTCAGCACATTGTTCCTTTGCGATTGTACCAAGCTGCTTTTCAGACAGAAGACAACGAAACTGAACAATTTTCCGCAACAATTGAACAATTTTCCAATTTCCTTTACAAGTTGCAGGCTTGTAAAGGAAATTGGCCTGAAACTCTAGTATGTGATCCTTAGGTATTTAGGTATGTGCTTACTTTGTAGAACCAGGCCCGCTTATCTTGGCCTGTGAGACAAGTCCTGTCGATGAATTACTAAAGCTAGCGGTGAAAAGCACTGATTCGCGAAACAAAGTAGATATAAGGACTTGAAAGAACAGGTGTATGACCGAGACATCAAGAAAATTATGAATTGACAATTTTTTTTGTACTTAGGTTATATTGGCAGATATTCAGTGATATACACCTGAAAGATATAAAACTTTTAGGCTGACTTCCGACATCTTGGACCAGAAGCCCTGAATTTCTCACCTTGGGTATAGTGTTCGAGAACTTGCTGGTCTCGCAGCGCAAAGAAAGTAAAACAGACTGGGATAACCTTTCTATTACCCTGAAAGTTAAACTTGCGTCTATAAAAAATTTCGAGGCGTCTTTGGCGACCTTGACTCGCTTCATGAACATGCTATATTGATAACGCTACGTATCTCTCACGCTAATCTTTAGTAAATAGAACCTTAAATTATCTCTGGCTCGCACGGTTGATCTTGCATTACAGACTGCCATATCGTACACTATTTTTAAGCTTATTGGAGAATTTCAATTTCTCAATCCCTCAACGTTTTCTCACCGGTGAGAAAATTTCTGGTACGCTTCCGCTCAGGAATAATTATCTGAGACGGAATAATCATCAACAAATTTTCTGTAATCATATTTATCAAATGCAACACTACCTCTGCTTGCTGACGTGAATACAGTTTGCGTGTCCTGTGCACCGACTCAAAGGTATATTCTCAAGAGCAGAAAGGTAATCCACAAATTGTACCCGATTAATCGCCAGCAGGTGAGGCTTACAAAGTGTACTGATTTAAAGAACTGGACCAGACTGTCATTTGGCCTAGTATGTTTGCGAACATATCCATGGCCGTTGACCAGAGCCATCGTAGATCACCAAGTATATTCCTTTAAAAAAATTCAAGCACCAAAACGTCTGTAGAATACTGCAAAGGTGTTCGCTGCATATAGCGGAATATCTGCCTAGAGTACATATCTAGCACAGTCCAGCTGAGGGCCGTTTACACTGGCAAGAAGAAAGTGGAAATACATAGTTATGTGCTTAGATCTATACTTTAGACTGTTTTCAGAAAACATTGTATTAAGAAAAGAATTAATTTAAGATTGATTTAAGTAAATATTCAGATAACATTTTACTAAGAGGAGATGTCGAGATACGTGTTGTTCTCTTATTAAAACGAATGCAAGCTGTAAGCATGCAATACAAACAACCAGTGTGATATGAATTTTTCAATTGCAACTTACGCGGTGTCATAGACTAAAATCTTTTGGAAAATTACTATCTGAGGGCAAGAGATTTAAGATATATCTAGAAGGCGCCAGGCTGTGGGTTTGTGCAGAAATAATGGTAGTACTAATTGTCGATATCAGGAGGGATTTAGATAAAATGATAATAACAGTAGATGTCGAGATCCGCCATGATGCTTACATTAGAACGAGTCGAATCACTTTGCATGCAGTACAACCGACGAGATCGGGTGGATTGAAATGGGAAAAGTATGGCAGCTCCTTCGAAATAGGGTCAGGAGCTGCAAATTGGAAATATTCGAGTTTAACCCAGTGACGTGCGCCACATTATAAAATGGCGTACCATTTAAGGAACCGTGGATTTATTTTCTTCCTTTAATAAGACAAGGGTACCATACACGTATAGCTTCGGGAAAGTACAGCGGTTGGTTTTAGGTGGGCCTTTGGGAAGGAAAAAGGTTGTGATACCAAATGTAACAAACATAATAACTAATTTATTATGATAATCAAGCAAGTGCTATAATTCCCATTTATATCCATCCACAATACTATTTGAGAGTGCTTCCAGCTGAAGAAATCTACTTAGCACTTATAACGCTCTCACCTTTTTCTTGATCGTTAGCGTGATAGAACTGTTAAATCCAATGGGTTGTGTTCTTACAGATATATTAATTAAACGAAGTCTCATATGTGCTAACACTCGAGGCGATCAATTATGCATTTATTTAGCGTGCTTCCTGCTCACTAGGGCTTACATACAGAGCTGTGTAGGATTCACTAGGTTCCGGTCTATCATTAATAGTATTTTCCCTACTCTATCCTGTAAAACTTGCTATGGAACTCATTATAATCTAACCAACGAAACAACCTTACTTTGGGCCTGAGACCGGTGATCTAATAAATGAGACAAATAAAGAATCGATTGTAAGTTCTTTTGAGATCTTCTCTTTGACGGTTAGGTGGAAAATATTTACGGTATAGTAGTCCTGTGTTCTCTACCAGCTTACCAACACTGGTCATCACAAAGCAACCAAACTGTGGGCTAATCAAATAATCTTTTCATATAAGCTCGCTGTATACTTTGATTAGTAACTAAGTGCCACACATTTCGCAGAGCAGAAAAGTTATTCATTTCAGAAGTCTCTTGATGAAAATTCTCCATATATAAGTTCTTGAATGAAATAGTAATCTGATATCACTGTAGCATTGTTTCGATAAAAATATCGTATCACATTTCGTAATTCTGAAATCCTTTTCCCTTAATGCTATATACTCATGTTCTTGGTGTCTCAATGCTATATTACTCGGAAGAATTAGTCAAGTCCTCACTCGCTTCTCGCGCCTCAATTTCCTTTTCTCAGACATACTTTGGATAGCTATTCATCTTGTGAAAGCTTCGCCACAACGATTGTGGAATGCTGAGATACACCCCTCTCCTTTTGACCTAAGCAGTGTAGTCCCTCTCTATTTCTTCAATAAATCAACATCAAGTACCAATATTATATTTTCTACTGTTCTGCATACAGTAAATAAGTGCAAGAAAAGTGGACAAAGTAAAGTGTTATGACATTACCTCAGCCATTATACTGGAAAGGTGTTTAAATCGTACCTGCAGCTAAAGACATTTCTGAACTGTCCATAGGATACCGCCCTTAGGAGGTTTTCACTTAAGTAATTTCTAGAAACGATTGGAGTATTATGTCAGGAATTGGTATAAAGAACTTTAGGTTATCCTGTACGCCAATTAAACATTGTGAAAATGTTGAATGGCCATGCCTTCTCAAGATCATAAAGAATCACTTTTAGACTTTGCTGGGCTACTTTTACATGTGGTTATGAAAACATTTACAACCCTCTGAGGATATGACAATATCTAAGATCTTATTCAAAAATATCTGGATGAGGAAATCAATTTGGAACATTTACAAGAAAATAAAAAAAAGCGATATCGAGGAGATCTCAAAATTAAGACGATGACCTTTACCGAACCGGCAAACTTTAGCTGCAGCATGTAGAGAAGGTCAGAATCGTATTGCTATTTATCCAGAAGGACTAAATCCAACAAGGGACTAGAAACTTCATTTGTAGGCAATTAAATTAATGCTTCCGTTTTTTCACCCAGCTGGTCATCTTTCCTATGCAAAATTTGCACATCACTATACTCAGGAGATGGAATCCTTGGAGTGAACTACAGTATCAGATGATTACAAGAAATTAACAACTTAAGGAACTTTCACAGGTCGCAGAAAAATAGGCCTTCTGGTGCGAAGTTAAAAGTGATATGATTATCGAACAGTAATTAATGAAGGCACGAAATGTTACTGGGGGATTAACTCAACGTCAGACACTACGTTAGTAAGTTTAATCCTTATCTCCCAAATACTGTTGCGATAACAGAAGTGCTAAGGACCTTTGTGGGAAACACTTTCTCATCTGTGCGGCACGTTGAGCTAATGCCACCTTCCTTGTGTGGTAATATCTGAAACCGCATGAATGTCAATTTGACTGCGGTGAATATTGACGAGTCTCTGATGACTTGAGTTTTAAAACCCACACGTAGACGAAAGTGTCCTACACGCAATGGCGTGGACTAAAAATGGCAAATCATATCTGCGTTAAGTAAGCATATAAATTATGTTAAGCGTTTTTTTCACCTTATATTTTATGGATAGAATTAACAATAAGGCACTGAAAGTGCCGACAGACCAGAAAGAGCTTTCGAGAAATATCTGCAACGATCGAATTTAATTCTACCATTGAAGCAACGACAATTCAATCACAGTTGTTTATTATTTTTTTATCTGTTAATATGTTAAACACCACATAATTGAGTCCAAGGATCCTGCCATCGGCAAGGACACTTAAAATTGTGTAACTACCGTTTACCTTGATCCTTTGTGACTGTACCAAGCTGCTTTTCAGACAGTGAAATTTGGAAGTCACCAGTGTACATCGCCATGTATTCCTTAATTCCTATTGGCTTCCAGTCAGTAAAAAAATTCAACACCGAATCGCAGGCCGCAGAAATTTCTGTCGTGTAACTAGGTCTTAAACACAAAGCAGTAGTCTTTTGGAGCTACTTATCTCACATTATGCAATGTCGTACCTTTGAAAAATCCGTGGATTTACTTGTCCCTTTAATAGGACGAGTGTATCATAGACGTATAGCCTTGGGAAAGTACAGCGGTTTTTTTAAGTGGGCCCTTACGGTTTAAAAAGATTGTGATACCAAGCGTAAAAAACATAAGTATTAATTAATCATGAAACTTAAGCAATTGCTATTCTTCCCGTTTTAAGCAACTATAATACTAATTAAGTGTGTTTCCTGCTGAAGAAATCTACTTAACACTCATAACGCACTCACCTTTTTCTTGATCGTTAGCCTGATAGAAACTGTTTAATCCAAAGGGTTGTCTTCTTACGGTATTATTTTTTAATCAAAATCTCCTGTGTGTTAACACTCGAGGCTATAAATATGCATTTAATTAGCGTCCTTGCTGTTCACTAGGGCCAACATACAGAGATGTGTAGGTTTCGCTAAGTTCCGGTCTATCATTGCTAATATTTTCCCGACTGTATCGTGTAAGACTTTCCATGGAGCCCATTATAATGTAACCTCCGAAACAGCCTTACTTTGGGCCTGGGACTGGTGATATTGTCAATGAGACAAAGAAAGAAGTTACAATCAATTTTTAGTTCCTTTGAGATCTTCTCTTAGGCACTTAGGTGGAAAATATTTTTGGTATAGTGTTCGCTTCCAACTTACCATCACTTGTCATCACAAAGCAACCAAACTGTGGGCAAATCATATAATCTTTTCATGAAAGCTCATTGTATGTTTTGATTAGTAACTAAGTGCCGCACATTTCATAGAGCAAAAAAAGGCATTCTTTTCAGAAGTCTCTTGATGAAAATTCTCCATATCCAAGTTCTTGATTGAAAAAGTAATCTGATATCACAGTAGCATTGTCTTGATAAGAATATCGTATCACATTTCGTAATTCTGACATTCTTTTCCCCTCTGGTGGTTTACACTCATTTTCTTGGTGTGTCAATGCTGTCTTACTCGGATGAATTAATGAAGTCTTCAATCGCTTATCGCGTCTCTATAGCTATTCATCTTGTGAAAGCTTCGCCTCTACGATTCTGGAATTCTGACATACACACCTCTCCTTTTTATATAAGCAGTGTAGTCCCTCTGTATTTCTTCACTAATTCAACCTCAAGCACGTATACTATATATCGTAGTTTTCTGCATACAGTAAATAAGTACAAGAAAAGTGGACAAAGTACAAGTGTTATGACATTAGATCAGCCATTATACTGGAAAGGTGTTCAAATCGTAGCTGTAGCTGTACAATAATAAACCACCTTCAATTTTTATACCTTGTCTTTATAGCTTCATTTAAAGTTACATCAAAATCGTCTTCATGTCCATTTTTTTTCCTATAAGGTGGGGACGTTATTACAAAATAATAATCGTAACTGATTGAATCAAAAATTAAGTCTTTGTCAATGACACGTTGGTTTTCTGCAGCTGTTGTTCGTCATCATTTATATCAGATTGTCTTCCGATCTGCCATTTGTACATGAACAACTTTGGCCGAATACAAAAAACTCTGAATACTTTATATCTGGCCTTTTACACAAACATGTGGCTCGTTCACAATCCTATCTTGCCTTCACTTTTTATCTACAGGTAATTAAGTTTATCCGGCTGGAACCGATGGTACTAGTGTGGGTCTTGGAATTCGCAAGCACTAACCTCATTCGATTGGGTTATACTTAGACCATTTCGCTCCTGGATTTGGAGGTACTTACGAATTAAATGCTGCACAGCTGCCGTGTTAGTAGGGGAAAAAGTGGCCATATTGAAGCGTTGTAACTACTTTCTTGTTATACCTGACATGGCTTATACGAGGAGGTACGTGTTTCCTTCTCCATAAAGGCGATTATGAAATGTCTAATCTTGACCATTTTTTCAGGATTGAGATTTGTTTTATTGAAGACTCTGACTCAATTGTACAGTTTTTTTTTTTTTGAAGGATCTTCAAGGCTGGCAACTGTTCCTTCCTGAGGTCGTGTAAAAGCCTGTTGCAACATTAATAAAGTGAAAGCAGTCTTTTAGAGACTCTACAGTTTCTTTAAATTTAATGATTTCGTAGGATGTCCTTTCAGTTCTGCTTGTATGTGACCTTAAGACAATCAGGAACTGCTCATGAAGTCTTCTAGCAAGATTCCTAAAATGTCTGAATCAGACACATCAACAACTACAGATTTCCCGTTTGTAGTTCCTACCATTACCGTTTTCCATATACAGCTACCTTTTGGTCCTTGGAAAACTGTTTGCATAATTTGAAGCCGTCTAGTATTGATTTCCAAGTTTCTCAAGAACTGGGTTTGAATTGTCGTTGCTTCAATGGCTGAATTAAATTCGATCGTTGCAGATATTTCCCGAAAGCTCTTTTTTGTCTTTCGGCACTTTCCTTGTCTAATTGAAATTTTATACACAAAATTTAAGGTGAAAATAGCGCTTAACATTTTTTATATGCGTACTTAACGCAGATTTGACTTGCCATATTTAGACCACACCATTGCGTGTAGAAGGGACCTTCCTTCTACGTGTGTATTTAAAATACAAGACAACAGAGAGTCTGCATTATTCTTAGCAGTCGTATTGTCATTCTTGTGTATTCAGATATAATGACATATGGAACGTGGCATTAGCTCTACGTGCCACTCAGATGAAAATCTTTCCCACAAAAGTCCTGTAGAACTTCAGTTATTCTAACAGTATTTAGGAATGAATGATTAATCTAGCTAGCGTAGTGTCTGACGAGTTAATCCCACAGAAAATTTCATTGCCTCATTAAGCACTGTTCGATAATCTTATCACTTGGAAGTTCGCTCTAGAAGGCCTCTTTTTCTGCGAATTGTAACGGTTCCTTGTTGTTAATTTCTTGTAATCATCTGATACCGTAGTTGCCTCCAAGGCTTCCACCAGCTGAGTATAATGATGTGCAAATTTTTCATACAAGAGATGACCAACTGGGTGAGAAACGGAAGCATTAATTTAATAGCCTACAAATGAAGTTTCTAGTCCGCTGTTCGACCTAGTCCGTTTGTCCCTATTGAGATAATAGCAGCAGATGTCGAAATTCGCCATGATACTTGCATTAGAAGGAGTGGAATCACTTTTCATGCAGTACAACCGACGACATCGGGTGGATTCAAATGGGGAAATACGGTAGTTTATATTGTCCTTAGGACTTGCAAATTCGAAATATTCGAGTTTACACCCAGTGACGTGATGAACAAGAAGTCTTTAGATGAGAAAAGAAAATAATCACAGTGAGCACATAAGGTATTGTTTTCGTAAAACTAGTAAAGAGAAAGCGTGTTAAAGTGATAAATAAGCTGATGGGTCACTTGAGATACGGCAGGCATCCCTGATATGGTGAAACTTTTTGTAATATGCGTCTTCGACGTTAGAAATCACCTTAAAATGAGAACGTTAACAGGGATGTCACTTGACTTCATTGTAATAGTTTGTACTTTGTCTCAAAAGAGATATTAATCAGGGACGAAAGCGATCTCTAAGTGATGCGTTTATTAAAGAAATATTTTTTGGGATGGACGGGGATATATTATTTTTAATTAGTGGTTTAAAGTGCAACTGGCGCGCCAATAATTCGAGGGTTCTCTTTCAAGGTGTACGGCAAGGCTAAACGACTTCTTCGTTCCTTCTTAAAATGCTGTGAAATTTAGAAGTCAGCAGTTGACATCGGCATGTATTCTTTAATTCCTATTAGCTTACAGCTAGTAAAGGAATCAACACTGAATGGGAGGTCACACTACCTTATGTTGTGTACCTAGGTCTTAAAAACGAAGCAGTAGTGCTTTTTGAGCTACTTAACTCACATTATACAATTGCCTAGCATTAGCACCGTGGACTTACTTCTTTCTTTAATATGACGAGGGTATCACAGACGTATAGCTTGGGAACTTTCAGCGGTTTGTTTTAGATGGTTTCTTGGGATTGAAAAAGGTTGTGATACCATATGTATAAAACATAAGTATTAATTATCAGTGATAATCAAGCAATTGCTATACTTTCTGATTATATGCATCTACAATACTATTTGAGAGTTCTTCTTCCTGAAGAAATCTACGTTAGCGTGATAGAAACTGATTAATCCAAAGAGTTGCGTTGTTACGGATTAATTACTCAAACCAAGTCTCCTACGTGTTAACACTCGAAGCTAACAAATATGCATTTAGTTAGCATCAAATATGGTCACTAAGCCTCTTTCTCGCTTTTTCCTTCAATATTAAACAATTAAATATCTGCAACTTTCCACCTTTAACGATAAAACACTTGCTTATAATAATGGCAAGACTAGTTTTCATATCAAAACTGTGATAAATAACTAATTGTAGCAGGTGTTCACTGTTCGGTGTACAAGTTATATGACAGAATTTTCATAATGAAGATGCATTCTGCTTTGTATAATCTATTTTTTGCGCCAGTTTTAAAGGACATGCTTGCATATGCATGGCAGAAATGTGAGTACGTCACAGGAGCAATAGTTGCTTGGTTTACAAATGTTCTGCAACAGTGTCGGATTTACGTATTAGCTAAAGAAGCTATAGCTTAGGGCCCCATACTCATGATGCCCCAAAAAATTCAAGGAAAAAAATGAATGTACATATTCAAAAATAAGAAAAACAATAAATGAAGTAACATCTACAGATAGCAACAGTGCTTAGTTTGTGTAGGCCCCTATGACGTAAGTAATAGGGCCCCTTCTGCTAGTCTGCTTCGTAAAATATCACTGTTTTTTTCATTTCTGTATATAGGGTCCTACGTTCATCTGGACACGTAAACGTTCCCATTATCTTCAGTAGCTTAGGGCCCGATAAAAGCTAAATCCAGCTCTGTTCTGGAGACTAGTAGAAAATAGTGTCTGTGGTCATGAAGATTGTGACGGAAGTGCATTTGTTAAGTGTTTGTACTCCTCCACGATACTATGTGCTAATCACTTCGTCTTGGATCTCCATCATCAGCACTGAAGAGCAAAAGGTTAGTAGGTTAACATTTGCTTATGTGCAGCAGTTTATATTATTTTTCTATTAATTTTTCTATTAATTTTCTAATAACTTCAAGATATATTCTTGTAAAATCGTATGTGTCATTGCACCTCATTTATATTACAGCATTCAAATACTATGCATAATCGCAATACACAAATATTCATATATATATCCACACTTTGTAATAGGTATAATTTGTTACAGTGCTGCTATTCCATTTATCACTACAGGAATTTCTATTTAATTAACGATTTCTCTCAGTAGTCTCAAGATCTGATTGGTATAGTGGCTATTGTACTGCATTAACTGCTGTAATAGTTAAAATCCTGCAAGTGCTCGCACGACTGCATTTCATAACACACATTTTAATTGCACAGTTTATATATGTTCCTGTGAGCGATAGAGCTCCTAATTCTGAAGTGAAAACAGATATTTAAACTTTCGTTACGGAAATGTATTCAGGAGTAAACTCCACTGCTATTTGATACCCCACATGACCCCCTTTCCATTTGTCATATTTGATCGAGATTCAATATGGCGATCATGCACTGGAAGTACTCCCACATATAGATATCTTGGTTTACAATGCTTAAGTCAGATCTATCAAAAGCATTTTCATATTTCTGTCAAAAGGGTATTCTTAGACATTGCCAACTGGATTTCAAGTTGGCGTCGATGTAGCAGCTCAACGAAGCATTTGCGCATCGAGTGACTATTACTACGTTACTTACCAACTCGAACTGAAGCTTGTCACAGATTTTCATCAAAATTCAACTCTCACGGTTTATGGACCTTCCTCGTTAGTTTACTTTGGGAGATTTTTAGTTAAGTACACCTGAAACATATATAAAACTTCCTAGGTTCACTTCCCACATCTTAGACCACAAGCCATGAGTTACCCTTCTTGGGAATAGTGTTAGAGAACTTAGTCTCGCTGCCCTAAGAAAGTAAAAGAGACAGATTAACTTTCGATTAGCCTGAAACTTAAACTTGAGTCTATAAAAATTTTCGAGGCGTCTTTCATAACCTGACTCACTTGATCCAGATGCTATATTGATAACGCTACGTATTTCTCACTCTGATCTTTAGGCTATAGAAGCTTAAAATCTCTCTGGCTCGCACGGTTCATCTTGCACTAGACTGCCATAATCGCACACTCTTATTAAGCTTATTGCAGGATTAAGATTTCTCAATCGTCTCAACGTTTTGTCACCGGTGAGAAAATTTCTGGTAAGCTTCAGTAGCAGACTAGTGCACCAACTGTATTAGCGTTTCGACAAACAGAATGATCAACAAAAAGAACTCGAGTAATCTTATTTATTAAATTCAAAACTACTCAACTCGCTAACGCTGCTAAGCACCGTGTTCTTTTGTGATTGTGCCAAACTGCTTTTCAGACTGTCAAATTTAGAAGTCAGCAATGGACATCGGCATGTATTCGTTAATTCCTATTGGCTTTCAGTCAGTAAAGGAATTCAACACCGAATCGGAGGCCGCAGAAACGGCGTCGTGTAATAGGTCTTAAAAACGAAGCAGTAGTCTTTTAGAGCTACTTATCTCACATTATACAATGGCGTACCATTTAAAAAAACCGTGGATTTATTTTTCCATTTAAGAGGACGAGGGTATCACAGACGTATAGCTTTGGGAACGTACAGCAATTTGTTTTTGGTGGGCCCTTGGGATGGAAAAAGATTGTGATACCAAATGTAAAAAACATAAGTATATATTTATCATGATAATGAAGCAATTACTATACGTACTAAACTTTTTTCTTGATCGTTAGCCTGATATAAACTGTTTAATCCAAAGAGTTTTGTTCTTACGGATATATTTTTTTAACAAAGTCTCCAGTCTGTTAACACTCGAGGCTATTAAAATGCATTTAATTAGGGTCTTTGCTTCAGTCTAGGGCCAACATACAGAGTTGTGTAGGATTCACTAGGTTCCGGTCTATCACTAGTAATATTTTCGAGACTGAATCGTGTAAAACTTTCCATCTAACCCATTATATTCTAACCTCCAAAACAGTGTCTAATTGTAATTTATATCCATAAAATATAAGGTGAAAATAGCACTTAACATAATTTATATACGTACTTAACGCAGATTTGCTTTGAAATTTTCAGACTACAACATGGCGTGTAGAAGGATTCTTCCTTCTACGTGTGGGTTTTATAACACAAGTCAACAGAGATTTTGCAATATTCACCTCAGTCGAATTGATATTCTTGCGCAATACGGTATTATCACACAAGGAAGGTGACATTAGCTCAATGTGCCGCTCAGATGACAAACGGTTTCCCACAAAAGTCCTGTAGAACTTCTCAGTCACTGGGAACAGTCACTGGGAATGAAGGATTAATCTTGCTAACGTAGTGTGTGACGTTGAGTTAATCCACCAGAAAATTTCGTGTCCATCATTATGTTCTGTTCGATAATCATATCACTTGGAACTTCGCTCCAAAAAATCTCTTTTTCTGCGAATTTTGATTGTTCCTTGAAGTGTTAATTTCTTGTAATCCTCTGATACCGTTGTTGCCTCCAAGGCTTCCATCCGGTTAGCATAGAGATGTGCAAATTTTGCATAGAAAAGATGACCAGCTGCTTGAGAAAAGAGAAGCATTAATTTAATGGCCTACAAATGAAGTTTCTAATCCATTGTTCGATTCAGTCCATTTGGATGAATAGCAATACGATTCTCACCTTCTCAATATACTGCAGCCAAAGTTTAACACTTCAGTATAGGTCATCGTCTTAATTTTGAGATTTCCTCCATATCGCTTTTTTTTCATGAAGCTTCATTTTTTTTTTGTAAATGTGCATATTGATTTCCGTATCCAGATATTGTTGTATAAGATCGCTGATCCTAGATTTTGTCATCTCCTCAGAGGATAGTAAATGTCTTCATAACCACATGTAAAGGTCGCCGAGCAAAGTCTAGAAGCGACTTTTCAATGATCCATAGTAGGCATGGCATTTCAGCATTTTCACTAATGTTGTCTTAGCTGCTTGAGAAAAGAGAAGCATTAATTTAATTGCCTACAAATGTAGTTTCTAGTCCATTGTTCGATCCAGTCCATTTGGATGAATAGCAATACGATTCTGACCTTCTCAATATATTGCAGCCAAAGTTTATCACTTCAGTATAGGTCATCGTCTTGATTTTGAGATTTCCTCCATATCGCTTTTTTTTTCATGAAGCTTCATTTTTTTTTTGTAAATGTGCATATTGATTTCCGTATCCAGATATTGTTGAATAAGATCGCTGATCCTAGATTTTGTCATCTCCTCAGAGGATAGTAAATGTCTTCATAACCACATGTAAATGTCGCCGAGCAAAGTCTAGAAGCGACTTTTCAATGATCTTGAGTAGGCATGGCCATTCAGCATTTTCACTAATGTTGTCTTAGAGTACAGGATACCCCAAAATTATTCTATACCAATTCTTGACATAATGACTCCAATCGTGGCTAGAAATTACTAAGGGCGGTTCAACTTTTGACAGTTCAGAAATTTCTTAAGTTGCAGGAACGATTTGAACACTTTTCCAGTATAAAAGCTGATCTAATGTCATAACATGTTCTTTGTCCACTTTTCTTGCACTTATTTACTGTATGCAGAAGAGCAGAATATATAGTAAAGATATTTGATGTTAATTACTGAAGAATTACAGAGGGCCTACACTTCCTATATCCAAACCTGAGGTGTGTATCTCACCATTCCACATGACCTGTGTTACTAAGTTAGTAGCGAACACAGGATTGACTATACCGTAAATATTTTCCACCTAACTGTCTAAAAGAATATCTCAAAGTACTTAAAATCGATTCATTATTTGTCGCATCGATCCTGATCACCGATCTCAGGCCCAAAGTAAGGCTGTTTCTGAAGTTAGAATATAATGGGTTCCATAGAAGGTTTTACAGAATACAATCGGGAAAATATTACTAATGACAGTTTGGAACCTAATGAATCCCACACAACTCTGTATGTAAGCCCTAGTGAGCTGCAAGGACGTTAACTAAACGCATATTTGATAGCAGTGAGTGTTAACACACAGGAGACTTTGTTGAAGTAAATTATCCGTAAGAACTTTTCGGATTAAACAGATTCTATCAGGCTAACGATCAAGAAAAAGGTGAGGGCGTTATAAATGCTAAGTAGATTTCTTCAGGAGGAAGCACTCTCAAATACTGTTGTAGTTGCTTATAATCGGAAATATAGCAATTGCTTGACTATCTTTGATAAATTAATACTTATGTTTTTACATTTGGTTTCACAACCATTTTCAATCCCAAGGGCCCACCTAAAGAAAAAAACCGCAGTACGTTCCCAAACCTATACATCTGTGATACCATCGCTTTATTAACGGGAGAAGTAAATCCACGGTTTTTTAAATGCTACGCTATTGTATAATGTGAGTTAAGTAGCTCTATAAGCACTACCGTTTTGTTTTTAACACCTAGGTACAAAACACATGTTCCTGCGGCCTCCGATTCGGTGTTGAATGCCTTTGCTGGCTGAAGCCAATAGGAATTTAGGAATACATGTCGATGCTCACTGCTGACTTCTAAATTTCACAGCATTTTAAGAAGGAACTTACAAGCCGCTTAGCCTTACCGGACACCTTGCAAGAGAACCCCCGAATTATTGGCAAGCCTGTTGCACCCTAAACCGTAATTAAAAATTGAAAATCTCCGTCCAGTTTGAAAATTATTTCTTTAATCACCGCATCACTTAGAGGTCGCTTCCATCCCTGATCAGGGATTTATTTGTAGCCAGGGAAGCCTGGGAATTTCCCCCCTTCTAAGTTTTGGTTTCCCTGTCTCTAGGTTTAATTCTATCTTCCCAGCCTGGGAAGACATTTTCCACCTTTCTAAGGTTATACAATCTGTTTTAAAGTACAATAATTCAACACCATATTTTAGTAACAATTCTTTACTTTTTTAGTGTGTTTATTGTCGCGAGCTATGCTGGTCTTGCTTATAGAATTGTTTCCCGAAGAAACGTCTTGCAGCTGAAACCACTGATTATTATCATACTTCATCTGAGTAGCACAATAATAATAATAATAATAATAATAATAATAATAATAATAATAATAAACATTTTCAGTTATTAGTGAGCAGTCACTGCAGTTATGAGTTGCTAGTTTCTTCGTTGACAAGCACTTTAAAAAGAACATAAGGAAATGGATATTAGACTATATTTTAATAAAGGAAAAGCTCCTGACGATTAAAAGGCAAGTAATTTCGGTACACAAAGTAAGAAAGTAAGAGGCTTTCGTGTTAATTGTAAATGAAATTCGTGTTAAAAAAAACAACTGTGATATTTAGAACTACCTATGTTATTGCGCAAAATCATTTGTCGTTTACCATGCATCGTATTAAATAGTAAGAAATAAATGGAATGAACCTCGAACAAGTTTTCTACTCCAATGTTACGTGTTCAAATATTGACTTTGTAGCTACAGAAATGAACGAAAAATGATCCAGTATCTTGCGAATTAAGATGAACCCTTCGCGCTAATGATGGACGAACCCTCCACTGTGTTTCATAAATCTGTTCTCATTGTGTACATCCGTATTGTAGTTAATCAGGTATGTAGCAATATATGTTTAGGTTTATTTGAGTTATAGGTAACAATAGGCAGAGAGGTTTGTGATTCCATAGTTAAAATATGTGAAAGTGTGAATCTTTCCAAAATGATATTACGGGGATTATTTATAGCAGTTTGTATTGATGGCGCAAATGACATGCAAGGCGAAATAAATGGTGCCGTTTCTTTACTCCAGCGACAATTAGACACCAATTTATTGTGTTTCACTGCATGTCATAAGCTGTAACTGGCTGTTCACAACGTTGTAAATACGATTTCAGATATGGTTCATTTTCAAAGCCTTGTAGAGCAATTGCACGGTGTTTACTCAATGTCCCCGAAAACAGGAGAGAAATCGAATTAATATCACGAGAACTAAGTATTCGCTTGTATAATATTACTAAAGTTTTTGATGTACGGTGGTTAGGTTGGGCTCTTCATACCGTTCAGTAGAAGCATTGCGGAAGTCCTACCCTGCGCTAGTGGAACACTTTCGAGAAGCTTCTACAAATTTGCAGAGAAGCTTTCAGCAGCGTGCTATATTTTCAGATCTGTACGTAAAAGTCACTAAGTGGAACTTTGTTTATGAAATGTCCATGATCCGAGATGCGCTGGAACCTCTACATATCCTTAGCCTGTTTCTACAAGAAAGGTCTGCATCTTTTGTGCAGGTAATAAGCAAAATTGAAAAACTGTAAACGTTCTGGAAGCGTTGAAAGAAAAAGGGGCATCTCCATGGAACAATTACGTCAGTTTGAAGAAACTGGTCAGTTTTGTGGAGTCTCACTGGCAAAACCCTTAAACAATTTTCTTGAGAAGTACCAGAAAATAAGATTGCAAGTGTCTAGCAGATAACATACGCTCGAAACGTTCAGTGAGGCAGAGATTTTGCTACAATCCAATTGGCGAGAAGAATTGTCTGTAAGAAAGTTAAACGGCGATAAAGAAGTAATGCAAATTTCAAAAATAAAATAAAATAAAATAAAAAATAAAAGAATTAAAATTTTCCTCTGATGATTCAGCTAAAATTATGCAGGAATTTCGAGAGCATAAGATTAAACCTAATATTGGCCCAAATCTACAAAATCTTAACAAGGAGATCAGTGTTCTTCCAGTTTCTTCTGGAAAGTGTGAGAGATGCTTTTCCAGCTTAAACTTCCAACATACTGATATTAGAAACCATTTATCTGTAAAAACCCTCGAATTTATTATTTTCATAAACGTTAATGGACCAGATGTTGCCTCGTTCAATGCAGAAAAGTATGCCATCAGCTGGATAAAAAATGGACATCATGACCAACAAACCAAGTGGGGAAAAGAAGGTATCCGATGTAAAACAACCTCGTATTGCTACACTGTTCTACGTATTGCTAAAGTGAGGTACGGTGTGAAAGTATTGTAATTTCTAAAGACAGTGTTAGATAACATGTCGTAAATTATGCTTCAGCTTAACCCTGTCTTTGTTCAATTCTGGATTCATTGTAATGCCAGTATGTTTTGTTGGCCAAAAGTTTACTTTCAGCAGAACATTGATAAGTGCACTAACCCCTGAATCTAATTTTATTAAGTACAAGGAGCAAAATGGTACTAAAAGTTATTTATGATAATGAGGAATGACATTTAGTAGCGTCTTTCCCCTTCTATTTAATAAAATTAGGCTCAAGTATATGTGCACCTATTACTGTTTTGCCGAAAGTAAACTCTTACCTTTTGTTGTATTTATTGTTCGGGCGGGAAATTTGGTCTTTAAGGACCAAATTAAAACAGACTAAAGAATTACTTGTCATAGCAAACCCCTTTTACGTAGGAGTGTGACACTTGTTATGACAAGGTGTGCAGATTGTAATGCAACTGTAGAGCTTTTGCTGAATGCTTTACACTTGTCCTCAGCAGTAGGACAAAAAGTAGTAAGGTAACTAACGCATGCAATCTAACCTACCTAACCAAACTCCTCTAACGTACTTATCCGTATTTATCATAAAATTATTTTTAAAAAAGTGTAAAAAATGATGAACTTGGGGTTCTCCTATTAAACCAGTACCATAATTTCAAAGTAAGTAGGTTTAAAAATAACGTTGTCCCAACCCCACTTTAAAGTTGTTCTGCTATACGGAACACAATCTTGCATAAATATTCCCCCCTTCTACAAAATTCACAAATAAATCACTGTCCCTGATTAATATCTCTATTCAATGTAGAATACTATTACAAAGAAGTTAAGTGACATTACTGTTAACGTTCTCATTTTAAGGTGATGTCTGACGTTACAGATGAATATTACAAAAAGCTTTACCAGCTCCGGGATGCCTGGCCTATCGCTAGTGACCCATCAACTTTTCCATCATTTTAACGCGCTTTCTCGTTACTAGGTTTACGAAAACAATACCTTGATTGCTCAACCTGATACACATTCTTTCTCAGTTAAAGACTTTTGTTCCACACGTCACTGGGTTTAAACTCCGATATTTCGAATTTGCTAGTCATAAGGACAATATGAGCTCCCTACTATTTAATCCACCCGATCTCGTCCGTTGTATTGCTTGCAAAATGATTCGATTTTTTCTAATGGACGTATCCCGGCTGATCTCGACATCTACTGTTTTAACTTTTTATCTAAATGCATCCTGATTTCTTCAATTAGTAATATCATTAGGTCTTCAGAGAGCCACAGCCGTAAGCCTTGTAGATGATCTTACAGCCTTGATGATGAGCCTTGATGATGATGTTAAATCTTTTGCCATATGAATGTAATATTTAACAGATTATAGTCTATTACAGCGTGTGAGTTGTGATTGAAAGATCCTAATCTCACTACGCTTCTTATCAAATATTACTATGTCAGGTTGGTTGTAGTGCATGCTCACTGCTTGCATTCGTTTTGATAAGAGAACAACACGTATCCACTTTTCTTGTACTTATTTACTATATGCAGAAGTGTAGGAATAGAGTATTGGTACTTGATGTTGAATTATTGAAGAATTACAGAGGGACTACTCTGCCTATATCAAAAGGAGATGTGTGTATCTCACAATTCCACAATCGTTGTTGCGAAACTTTCTGAAGATGGATAGCTATCGAAAGGTTTGCTTGGGAAAAGGGAATCGATACGCGAACGCGAGTGAAGACTTGATTAAATCTTCCGAGTAAGACAGCATTGACACCTAGAACATGAGTATATAGCATTAGAGGGGAAGAGGATGTCAGAATTACGAATAGTGATACGATATTGTTATCAAGACAATGCTACCGCGATATCACATTACTATTTCATTCAAGAACTTGAATATAAAGAAGTTATACAGGCCTGGTAGAAAATGTGGAATCCTAATCGATTGTGAATTCTGAGATATACACCTCTACTTTCTTTATAAGCAAAGAAGTCCGTCTGTAATTCTTAAATAATTCAACATCAAGTACCAATACTGTATTCTACGCTTTTGCATACAGAAAATAAGTACAAGAAAAGTGGACCAAACACATGTTATTACAGTAGATCAGCCATTACAGGTTCATTTCTTAACTATCCAAAGATGAACCGCCCTTAGGAGGTTTCCACTTTACTTCTAGGCACGATTGGATACGTTATTTCAGGAAATGGTGAGCACGGGATTAGAACTTTGGCGTTTCCTCTTAGTAGAATTTTGAATGGCCATTACTACTGAAGATCATTGAGAACTCGCTTCTAGACTTTGCTGGGCGACCTTTACGTGTATTTATGAAAAGATTTAAAACCCTCTGAGGAGATGACAAAATCTAGGACCTGCGATCTTATTAAACAATTTGTGGATGATAAAATGAATATTCAACATATACAAGAAAATGAAGCTGCATGAAAAAGACGATATCAAGAAATCTCAAAATTAAGACAATGACCTTTACCGAACCGGTAAACTTTGGCTGCACTATATAGAGAAGGTCAGAATCCTATTGCTATTCATCCAAAGGGACTAGATAGAGTTGGGGATTAGAAACATCATTAGGCAATTAAATTAATGTTTCCGTTTTCTCACGCAGCTGGTCATCTTTTCTATGGAAAATTTGCACATCACTGTACTCAGTAAATGGAAGCCTTGGAGGCAACTACGGTATCAGATGATTAGAAGAAATGAAGATCTCAAGGAACTTTCACAATTCATAGAAAAAGAGTTGCGAAGTTAAAAGTGATATGATTATCGAACAGTGCTTAATGAGGCTACGAAATGTTCTGAAGGATACCTCAACGTCAGACACTACGTTAGTAAGATTAATCCTTATTTCACAAATACTGTTAGGATAACAGAAGTGTAAGGACTTTGTGACGGTTTAGGGTGCAAAAGGCGTGCTAATAAACCGTGGGTTGTCTTTCGAGTTGATCAGTAAGGCTAAGCGGCTTGTAAGTTCCTTCTAAAAATTTAGAAGTCATCAGTGGACATCGCCATGTAATCCTTAATTCCTAATAGCTTCCAGTCAGTAAAATAATTCTACACCGAATCGGAGGCCGCAGAAACTTGTGAAGTGTAATTAGGTCTTAAGAACGGAGCTTTAGTCTTTTAGTGTTACTTATCTAACATTATACAATGCCGTACCATTTAAAAAACCGTGGATTTTCTTCTCCCTTTAATAAGACGAGGGTATCACAGATGTATAGCTTTGGGAACGCACAGTGGTTTTTTTTAGGTGGGCCCTTGAGCTTTTAAAAGATTATGGTACCAATTGTAAAAAAAATTACTTAATTTATCAATGATAATCAAACAATTGCTATACTTCCCGTTTTATACTACTTCAATACTATTAGAAATGGTATAAGCATGAGCCCAATCGAATGAGGTTAGTGTGTCAAAGAGGATATGCGAATTCTAGGACCCACACAGCTACTATCAGTCCAGCCGGATAAGCTTAAATACCTGAAGATAAAAAGTGACTGCAAGATTAGATTGTGAACGAGCCACATGTTCATGTAAAAGATGCGATATGTAGTATTCAAGGTTTTGTGCGTTCTGCGAACGGAGCTCATGTACAAATAGCAGATTGGAAGACAATCTGATATAGATGATGAGTGACAACAGCTGTAGAAAACCAATATGTCATTGACAACGGCTTAATTGTTGATCCAATCAGTTATGATTATTATTTTGTAAAAACGTCCCTGCCCTATAGACCTAACAAAATGAACATGAAAACGATATTGATGTAACTCTAAGTGAAGCTGTAAAACATTAAGTTGGCTTATTCTTTTTTTAGATATTCTGGAATTCCCTAACACGTGCGCCTTTGATACCCGAAGAGAAAATGAAACAGTAGCATGACACATTTAATTTAACGAGCTAAACCAATTAATTTAGATATCACATTCGCGTACTACATTATTTTTCAACAGTACGTTTATAACAATTGTTTATTGTTTGATTGTTTACTTTTAAGATGTTCAACAGCAGATTATTGTCTCCAAGGATCCTTTCATGTGCAAGGACACTTAAAACTGTGTAACTACCGTTTACTTTTCAACTCTCCTAGAAAGAAGCAAAGTTTAACACTCTTAATAAAGAACGATGTTTGGATATTTCGTAAAGGCAAACACTCCATGTACATTTTTATCCAGACGGGAATGTAAGAATGAAAGGTGCGCGCTACACGTCTATCCCAGTTGGTTTCAACTTATTGCCCTAGATTTTATACGACATAAGGAAGATCAATGATTAATGCTCAGCACCTTGTTCCTTTGCGATTGTACCAAGCTGCTTTTCAGACAGAAGACAACGAAACTGAACAATTTTCCGCAACAGTTATATTACACTTGTTGTTGTAAGCTTGTAAAGGAAATTGGCCTGAAACTCTAGTATGTGATCCTTAGGTATTTAGGTATGTGCTAAACGAAGGTTAACGATTACACTAGTTAACAAAGGTTTTGTTACATAAAAGGAAATACCTGTTCTTAAAGGAACTTTTTGCGCTGAATTCGAATATGCACTCGGTTTTTCTCCATCACGTACGATTTTCCCGTAACAGAGGGATTTTCGGGAAAATCCCTCAAAAATTTTCCTTTCGTTTATTTTACACCCCAAGATCTTGTCCCCTTGCATATACTAACATAGAAATTATACCTAAGTATACTTTGATTCATATTTAACAAACCCTCCAAGTTTCGTAATAATCGCTTTATTCTTTCTTGAGAAATAAATATGTTTGTATGTATACTGTGTGTACTGTTTGTTCCACCTTATAGTAATGCTTTCAGATCTCTTAACTTGAGGTAAAACGTTTTGCTTTATTACCACACACATATATAAAATATAATACAAAATAATTTACAAGTGTGACAATTTACAATAAACAATAATACAAATGTACCAAAAGGTCATGAGAAGACAATCAAAACTATCACAATATATGAAACTTCCATTGGGTTACAAAAACGTACACTACTTCCTTCTTTTGTAAGAAATGTTGCATTCTCTAACAAGACCCCAACAATAGTCCCCCATCATTGAAGGATCCCATCGTCCCTGGTACCTTTTCTCCATTGCCATTATATCTTGGTGGAATCTTCCTCCCTGTTCGTCGCTGAGAGCACCTAGGTTAACAGGAAAGAAGCTGAGGTGGGAGTGCAAAAAGTGGATTTTTAAAGACATCCTACAACCCAACTCTTTGTATTTCTGTATCATGTCCTGTACGATTTCTGTGCAACTCTCAGCTTTGTTATTGCCCAGAAAGTTGCGCACAACACACTTAAATGCTGTCCAGGCAGCTCAGCACTGTTTAACTTGCTGTCAAAGCTATCATTAAGCATTAATTTCCTAATTTGGGGACCTTTTAACACTCCCGCTGAAATCTTAGCATCACTCAGGTTAGGGAACTTATCTCGCAAATACTTGAAACCTTCACCAGATGTGTCCATGGCTTTGACAAAGTTTTTCATAAGTCCTAACTTGATATGAAGTGGCGGTAGTAATATCTTATTAGGATCTACCAAAGAAGCGTATTTGACGTTGCATTCTCCAGGTACGTAATTCACTCTAGGTTCCCATTCCTTCACTTCATAATGTTTGTCATCAGCTCGGCTATCCCATAAACATAAAAAACATTGGTACTTCGTGTAACCCCACTGCAGTCCTAATAAAATACCAACTACCTTGAGATCACAACATATTTGCCAACAATGGTCCTTGTAATTTATAAGATTTAGCAAAGTTGACATGGTGTCATAGGATTCCTTAATCTTCACTGAGTGCGCAAGTGGAATAGAAGGTTTTTTATTTCCATTATGCAAAAGGACAGCTTTAAGGCTGACCTTTGACGCGTCGATAAATAACCTCCATTCTTCTGGAACGTAAGGAATTCCTAGCTCCGCCATCAACCCATTTATATCCGTACATACGCACACATTATCTTGCATTGAGAAATAGCTTGAAAATTGAACATACCTTTTCCTGTCCACTGATATGTTCGTTTCTGCATCCAATAAGTTCCACTGCTGGAGCCTTGATCCCAGAAGTTCCGCCTCTTGTTTTGTCAGGTGCAAATCACGGACTAGGTCATTAAGTTCACATTGCCGGATGAAATGTGGCTCGCGAACACAGTCAGGGATGAACGTTGGATCCTTGGATGTACATGTTGATGTCGATGGTTCATCAAGGTCATGATCATCATCAGAGTCTTTTGGCCATATCTCTTCCCAGTTGGTAGGGGGCTCGGGAAGTGGAAGTTCATCCCCGTGCGGAATAGGTCTAATTGCGGATTTAACGTTGGGATAACTTATTGTGTATTTGCTTTTTTTTTTTAGAATGTCCCTTAACTACTGTGAGACAAAAATAACAATCATCCAGATGGTTGGTGGGTTCTCTCCACACCATTGGTACAGCAAATTTCATGAACCTCCGTTTCCCTTTGGCCCATGCAAGTAAAGTGACGTAGCACGACGCACAAATTATGTTGGGTGCCCAAGTTTTGTCCTGATCTCCCACACGACATCCGAAATATATATAATATGCTAGTTTCACCGATGGCGTAATGGATCTACACTAGGGTGACCAAATCATCAACTAGAAAAAACGGGACAACTTTTTACTTTTGGATAGGCTGCTCCCCTAAATATATATTTTTGTCTCTCCGTTCTCCTTCCTCCCTCTCTCTCACTCTTTGTATCTCTCACAAAAAAAGGTAAATTTACAGTTTTTCGTTTTAAAACCTATTGAAACGTTCGTGGAATAAATTAAATAACAAGTAACTATCAGCAACTAACACACATTGAAATTTTGAAAACATTAGCTCTCCCAACCAAGAGAAAAGTTTTAAAATATCCATGTTGCCCACCAACCTATGGTTGAGGTGAACAAGAAGACTAAAAATATATGAAACATTCATCAATATCTGTCAATCAACAAAATCTGTCACCGGCAGAATTTATAACGAACTAGTCACAACATCGGATTGATTGATTGATTTTTATGTTTTACCTCCCGTTCAGCAGCGAGGCTATATGAGACGTGGACCTATTGATTAACGTGGAATCCGAACCACATGATCCGTGAATCTCTCAACATCGGGTTCCAACTTCCATTATTTTCTTTTTCTTACTTTTAAACATCATTTCACTTACAGCTAGTTTTCGTTTTACTTTGTTCTATAGTTCTATACTTTGTTCCCCTTTCGTAAATGACTACTGTTACATCTTAGTTAAATCGCGGAAACACTGTACTGTACTGATGACAGAGCCTCAGTCTTCCACCGCCCGAAACAGAGAGTAAAAACAGTTTGTTTTTCATAAGACTTTCAGCCCCTGAACTGTCGTCTGCGGTGTGGGAGTCTTGGAGGGAGAGGCCTAGGAAAGAAAACAATTCAGCCACCACATCCAATATCGCAAAGGTCGTAATGACGTTGCTCAAGTCAGTAATTGGACATATTCCAATATAATCACATAGCTTAGAAAATAATAATATAAATTAGGAAATTTTAGGTTGGAAAGTTTTTTGCACCCAATGTACGTAAATACGGGGCATTTTGGCGTCCCGGGAAAATTTTTAGGGACACCGGGAAGGGTAGTGGAAAAACGGGACAATCCCGTTTTTACGGGACGGTTGGTCACCCTAATCTACACTGTCCTTTAACTACAAACTGGCCACACACATAACAAAAACTATTTCGTGAGTTAACACACGAACGCCGTCCTCTTGACGCCATTCTACTGATCACAAACTAAACTTCTGATCTTAGTTCGGTATAATGCCGTTAAGATCAAACATGAAAGCACTCTTAGCAGCAAAGACAACTTTGAAAGTGAAGTAGTGTTAAACCACACGTCAATGCAAAAATGTACAAAACTCCCTCACCAGGTGTCTAAACACAAGAAAGAAAGAAATGCGCGGGGGGAAGGGGGAAACGATACCTTAATGGAAAATTCAGACTGCATTAGTTCATTGTTGTCAACAATGAGTCTGTATTCCATTCTTTCTTTCTTTTGCATGCTGTTACATTTGATAACAAATATTGATAACCATTTCATGAACAAAACGAAAAAACTTGGAGAATTGTATATATATGTATTAAGATATACATATACTGTACGTTTAAAAAATATATACGTTGAAAGTACATTCTATTTTTATACACGTTTCTAATTTACAGAGAGCAATACAAGTGTGTTGTTGACTATTGTAAATATTCATTTTTATGTCTGTGTTTGTAGTAATAAAGCAAATCGTTTTTACCCCAACTCAGGAGATCTGAAAGCATTACTATCAGGTGCAATAAACAGTGCACACAGTCTACATACAAATATATTTATTTCTCTAGAAAGAACAAAGCGATTTTTACGAAACTTTTAGGTTTATTAAATATAAACCAAGGTATACTTAAGTATAATTTCTATGTTACTATATGTAAGGGGACAGGAGCTAGGTGAATAAAATATCTGAAAAAGGTAAATTTTAAGGAATTTCCCGAAAATCCCTCTGTTACGGGAAAACTGTACGTGATGGAGAGAAACCGAGTGCATATTCGAATTCAGCGCAAAAAGTTCCTTCAAGATCATGTGATTTTTCTCATGTAACAAACAAAAAGTTTAAATTTGTTAACTAGTGTTATCTGTAACAGTTATATTACACTTATGGTCTTAAGCTTGTAAAGGATATTGGCCTGAAACTGCACTGCTTCGCGATGGTTACGAGTTATACGGGCCAGGTAGAACAGGTGTAGAACAGAGACATCAACAAAATTATCAATTGAAAGATTTTCTTTTGTACTTAGATTACATTGGGAGATTTTCAGTTAAGTACACCTGAATAATATAAAACTAACTAGGCTCACTTCCCACATCTTGGACCAGAAGCCCTGAATTTCCCCCTTTGGTATAGTAACCGAGAAGATGGACGTCTTACTTCCCAAATCAAGTAAAAGAGACTGCGATAAGCTTTCGATTAGCCTGAAAGTAAAACTTGCGTCTATAAAATATTTCGAGGTGTCTTTTGCAACCTTGACTCACTTTATCAAAATGCTATATTGATAAAGCTACTTATCTCTCACACTAATCTTTAGTAAATAGAATTTTAAATTATCTCTGCCTCGCAAGCTATACCTTGCAGTACAGGCTGCTATATCGCGCACTCTTATTAAGCATATTGGAGGATTCGAATTTGTCAATCTTCTCGACGTTTTCTCACAGGTCAGCAATACGATTCTGAAAATCACTATATACTATAGTGAAAGTTTACCGGTTCGGAAAATGTAATCGTCTTAATTCTCAGAATTCCTCGATATCGTTTTTCTCATGCAACTTCATTTTCTTGATAAACTTGCTTATTGATTTCCTCGTCCAGGCATTGTTGAAAAAGATCGCAGATCCTAGATTTTGTCATCTCTTGAGAGGGTTGTAAATGTCTTCATAACCACATGTAAAGGTCGAAGAGCAAAGTCTAGAAGTGAGTTCTTAATGATCTTGAGTAGGCATGGCCATTCAGCATTTTCACTAAAGTTGTCTTAGCGTACAGGATACCCCAAGATTCTTCTATGCCATTTCCTCACAAAAAGTATCCAATCGTACCTAGAATTTTTTTTACGTGGAAACCTCCAATGTTCGGTACAACTATGGACAGTTCAGAAATTTCTTCAGGTGCAAGTAGAGATTTGAACACCTTTCCATAATAGTTGATCTAATGTTATAACACATGTGATTTTCCACTTTTCTTGCGTTATATACTGTATTCAGAAGAGTAGAATATATAGTATTGGTACTTGATGTTGAATTATTGAAGATACACTGAAGGACTACACTGCAAAAGGAGTTGTGTGTATCTCACAATTCTACAATCGTTGTAGCGAAACTTTCACAAGATGAATAGGTATACAAAGATTGTTTGAGAAAAGCAAATCGACACGCGAGACGCGAGTGAAGTCGATTAATTCTTACGAGTAAGAAAGCACTGACACACCAAGAAAATGAGTATATACCACTAGAGGGGAGATTAAACAGAGTGTGCGATTATGGCAGTCTGTAGTGCAAGATGAACCGTGCGAGCCAGAGAGATTTTAAGGTTGTATAGCCTAAAGATCTGTGTGAGAGATTGGTAGCGTTAGAAAAATAGCATCTTGAAGAAGTGAGTCAAGTTACAAAAGACGCCTCGAAAATTTTTAAAGACGCAAGTTTTACTTTCTGGCTAATCGAAAGTTAATCGCAGTCTCCTTTACTTTCTTTGGGCAGCGAGAGGAAGTTCTCGAACACTATTCCCAAGAGGAGAAATCATGGCTTCTGGTCCAAGGTGTTGGAAGTGAGCCTAGGAAGTTTTATATCTTTCAGGTGTAAACTGAAAATCTCCCAAAGTTACCTAACTACCAAAAAAAAAAAAAAAAAAATCTTTCAATTGATAATTTTGTTGATGTCTCTGTTCTACACCTGCTCTACCTGGCCCGTGTAACTCCTTTGTATCGCGAAACAGTGCATTGCTCGCTAGTTTGTTTGAGAAAAGGAAATCGACACGCGAGACGCGAGCGAAGATTTGATTAAATCTTCCGAGTAAGACAGTATTGACACACCAAGAACATGAGAGTATAGCATTAGAGGGGAAGACGGTATCTGAATTACGAAATATACGATATTCTTATCAAGGCAATGCAACCGTGATATCAGATTACTTTTTCAATCAAGAACTTGGATATGGATAATTTTCATCAAGATGCTTCTGAAAAGAATGTTTTTTCTGCTCTATAAAATGTGTGGCACTTAGTTACTATTTAAAGCTTACAGTGAGCTTGTATGAAAAGATTATTTGATTAGCCCACAGTCTGGTTGCTTTGTGATGACCTGTGTTACTAAGTTAGTAGCGAACACAGGATTAACTCTACCGTAAATATTTTCCACCTAACCGTCTAAAAGAAGATCTCAAAAGAACTTAAAATCGATTCTTTACTTGTCTCATCGATCCTGATCACCGATCTCAGGCCCAAAGTAAGGCTTTTTCGGAGGTTAGAATATAATGGGTTCCATAGAAAGTTTTACAGAATACAATCGGGAATATATTACTAATGATAGATTGGAACCTAGTGAATCCCACACAACTCTGTATGTAAGCTGCAAGGACGCTAACTAAACGCATATATGAGTGTTAACTCACAGGAGACATTGTTCAAGTAAATTATCCATAAGAACTTTTTGGATAAAACAGTTTCTATCAGGCTAACGATCAAGAAAACGTGAGAACGTTATAAGTGCTAAGTAGATTTCTTCACCAGGAAGCACTCTCAAATAGTATTGTAGTTGCTTATAATCGAAGATATAGCAATTGCTTGCCTATCTTTGATAAATTAATTCTTATGTTTTTACATATGGTTTCACAACCATTTTTAATCCCAAGGGCCCACCTAAAACAAACCGCTGTACGTTCCCAAAGCTATACATCTGTGATACCATCGCTTTATTAACGGGAGAAGTAAATCCACGGTTTTTTTAAATGCTACGCCATTGTATAATGTTAGTTAAGTACCTCTAAAAGCGCTATTGTTTTGTTTTTAAGATCTAGGTACACAGCACAAGATTTTCGGCCTGCGATTAGGTGTTGAATGCCTTTGCTTGTTGTAGCCTAATAGGAATTAAGGAATACTTGCCGATTTCCACTCTTGAGTTCTAAATATCACAGCATTTTAAGAAGGAACGTCGGAGCCGTGTAGCCTTGCCGGACACCTCGAAAGAGAATCCTAGAATTATTGGAACGCCTGTGGCTCTCTAAACCACTAACTAAAAATCGAACATCCCTGTCCATCCTGAAAATTATTTCTTTGGTCACCGCATCACTTAGAAATCGCTCTCCTCCCTGATTAATATCTCTTTTGAGACAATGTAAAATAGTATTGCAATGAAGTCAAGTGACATCCACATTAATGTTTTTAATGTTCTCATTTTAAGGTGATTTCTGACGTTGCAAATGCATATTACAAAAAGCTTCACCAGCTCAGGGATGCCAGCTCTATCGCGTGTGACCCTTCAACTTGTCCGTCATTTCAGCGCGCTTTCCCTTTACTAATATTGCGAAAACTATAACTTACGAAATCGCCGTGATAATCCTCTTTTCTCAGCTAATAACTTCTAGTTTTGCAAGTCACTGAGTTTCGCACGTCACTCGAATATTCCGAATTAGTAAGTACTAAGGATAATATGAGCTGCCGTACTTATCCCATTTCAACCCACCCGCAATCGTCGGTTGTACTGCTTGCAAACTGATTCCACTCGTTTTAATGCAAGTATCATAGCGGATCTCGATATCTACTGTTACTATCTTTTTGTCTAAATGCATCCTGATATCTACAATTCGTAATACCATTATTGCTGCAGAAAGCCACAGCCGGCAGCCTTCTAGATAAATCTTAATTCTTTTACCGTTTGAAAGTAATGCTTCAACAGATTTTAGTCTATTACAGCGTGTGAGTTGCAATTGAAAAATCCTAATCTCAGTACGCTTCTTATCAACTATTAGTATGTTTGGTTGGTTGTAGTACATGCTAACTGCTCGCATTCGTTTTAATAAGAGAACAACACGTATCTCAACATCTCCTCTGAGTAAAATATTATCTGAATGTTTTGTGATGTCTGCGCTTGGTAATACAATGTATTCTGAAAGCACATAATTATGTTTTTCAACTTTCTTCTTCGCAGTGTTAACGGCTCTTAGCTGGACTGTGCAAGAATGTACTCTAGGCAGTTTGCTATGATATTACGTTATATGCAGAATTCTACTGATGATTTAGTGCTTCTATTTTTGTAGGAGAATTTAGTTGGTGATCTAGGATGGCTCTGCTCAACGACCATGGAAATGCTCACAGACATACCAGGCCAAATGACAGTCTGGTTGAGTGTTAGAGATGAGTACACTTCGTAAGATTCAGCTGCTGGCAATTAATCGGGTACATTTTGTGGAGTAGCTTTGTGCTCTTGAGAAGATACCTTTGAGTCGGTGGACAGGACACGCAAGCTCTATTCACGTCACGAGATTAGGTAGTGTTGACTTTAATAAATAAGATTACAAAATTCTTCTTGTTGATCATTCCGTCTCAGATATGAAAGGTGTCGAAAAGCTAATATAGTTGGTGCACTAGTTACTACTTAGTGAAAGGTTACCAGATATTTACTCACCGGTGAGAAAACGTTGAGAAAATTGAGAGATTCAAATCCTCTAACAAGCCTAATAAGGGTGAGCGATATGGCAGTCTGTATTGCAAGATGAACCTTGCGAGACTGAGATAATTTAAGGCTCTATTTACTCTTGATTAGTGTGAGAGATACGTAGCGTTATTAATATAGGATCTTCATGAAGTTAGTCAAGGTTGCAAAAGACGCCTCGAATTTTTTATAGACGCAAGTTTAACTTTCAGGCTAATCGAAAGTTTATCGCAGTCTGTTTTACTTTCTTTGGGCTGCGAGACGGGCAAGTTCTCGAACACTATACACAAGGGGGGAAATTCAGGGCTTCTGGCCCAACATATGGGAAGTGAGCCTAGTAGTTTTTATATCTTTCAGGTGTACTTAACTGAAAATCTCATAATGTAACCTAAGTACAAAAAAAAAAAAAAAAAATTGTCAATTGATAATTTAGTTGATGCCTCTGTCCTAGACCTGTTCTATTAGGCCCGTTTCTTTGTATCGCGAATCAGTGCTTTACATCAGTAGCTTTAGTAATTCATTGACAGGACTTGTCTCACAGGCCAAGAGAAGCGGCCCTGGTTCTACAAAGTAATCACGTACCTAATTATTTAAGAATCACCTACTATAGATTCAGCCAATATCCTTTACAAGCTTACGACCATAAGTGTAATATAACTGTTACGGAAATTTTTTAAACTTCGTGGGCTTCTGTCTAAAAAGTATCTTGTTACGGTCGGAAAGGAACAATGTGCTGAGCAGTAAGCATTTATTATCCTTATGTCGTATAAAACCTAGGGCAATAAGTGGTTGATGTCTCTGTTCTACACTTGTTTTACAAGGCTTGTATAACCTCTTTGTAATGCGAATCAGTGTTTTACACCGCTAGCTTTTCTAATTAATCGGTAAGACTTGTCTTACAAACCGCGAGAAGCGGGCCTCGTTTTACAAGGTATTTACGTACCTAATTACCTAGGGATCTAGTACTAGAGTTCGAGGTCAATAAAATGCATGTGAATTCTTTACAAGCTTACGACCATAAGTGTAATAAAACTGTTACGGAAAATTGGTAAGCTTTGTGAAACACAGTGGTATTTTTTCTGTGATTATTGATCTCCTTCTCACAGAAAAGAAAGCTCTATCACTGGTTTTTTCCCCCGTGGTAAATCGTTATGCTTATTTTTCATTCTAATTTAATAATAGAAAACAATTGCAATGAAATATTGGACTCAGGTTTTTAAAAATATTCTATATTTTTAAAAATGGATCCAACCTTCTACTAAGAAGGAAGATCACTCAATAACGAACGAACAAACAAATCTCTTTTACTTTTAAAACACAAATGTAGGTAATTTGTCGAAAGGATTGAATGATATTTTAAATTTTCAAGTAACGAAATAGTCTGCGACCATAAAGAACCAATAATGGTCATAACAATGGTAACAAATACTTTTTTCAACATTAAAAATGTATAGAATAGTAACCCGATATGAAACTTAAAATTGTAGTTTCATAGTAGAGTCTCATAATATTGTGAAACACAAATATATATTTTCCCCAAAATTTTGCAATTAGATTGCCATAAAATTAATAATTTTGTTTCGATTTCTCGCGACACACCAGCAGCCCATGCACGGCACATCAGTGTGCCGCGGCACACCGGTTGGGAAACGCTGGATTAGATCATTGGTCTCATGCCCAAAATAAGGCTGTTTCGGAGGTTAGCATATAACGAGTTCCGTAGCAAGTTTTACTGGATACAATCGGAATAATGATAGACAGGAACCTAGTGAATGCTACCTTGCGTATTCCCTAGTGATCATATTTGATGCTAACTAAATGCATATTTGTTAGCTTCGAGTGTTAACACACAGGAGACTTTGTTTGAGTAATTCGTAACAACGCAACCCTTTGGATTAAACACTTTCTATCAGGCTAACGTAGATTGATTCAGGAAGAAGAACTCTCAAATAGTATTGTAGTTGCATATAAACAGGAAGTATAGCAATTGCATGATAATCATTGATATATTATTACTTATGTTTTTTACATATGGTATCACAACCTTTTTAAATCCCAAGAGCCCACCTAAAACAAACGGCTGTAAGTTCCCAAAGCTATTCGTCTGTGATACCCTCGTCTTATTAAAGGGAGAAGTATATCCATGGTTTTTTAAATGCTAGGCCATTGTATAATGTGAGTTAAGTAGCTCTAAAAGCAGTACTGGTTCGTTTTTCAGACCTAGGTACACAACATAAGATCCTGCGGCATCCGATTCGGTTTTGATTCCTTTACTAGCTGTAAGCCAATAGGAATTAAAGAATACATGCCGATGTCCACTGATGACTTCTAAATTTCACAGCATTTTAAGAAGGAACGAAGAACCGTTTAGCCTTACCGGACACCTCGAAAAAGAACCCTCTGATTATCAGCACGCCTGGTGCACTCTAAACTACTAATTAAAAATCGAACATCCCCGTCAATCCTCAAAACCTTTTCTTTAATAAACGCATTACTTAGAGATCGCTTTCGTCGCTGATTAATATCTCTTTTGAGACAATGTAGAAACTATTACAATGAAGTCAAGTGACATCCCTATTAACGTTCTGATTTTAAGGTGATTTCTAACGTCGCAGATGCATATTAAAAAATCTTCACAATCTCAGGGATGTCTGCCGTATCTCAAGTGACCCATCAGCTTGTTTATCATTTTAACGCGCTTTCTCTTTATTCGTTTTACGAAAACAATACTTTATGTGCTCACTGATATTATTTTTTTTCTCAACTAAAAACTCCTTGTTCATCGCTTCACTGGGTGTAAACTCCTATATTTCGAATTTGGATGTCCTAAGGACAATATAAGCTTCCGTATATTCCCATTTCGATCCACCCGATGTCGTCGTTTGTACTGCATGCAAAGATATTCCACTCGTTCTAATGCAAGTATCATGGCGGATCTCGACATCTGCTAATATTATCTCAGTAGGGACAAAGGGATTAGATCGTACAGGGGACTAGAAACTTCATTTGTAGGCTATTAAATTAATGCTTCCGTTTCTCACGCAGTTGGTCATCTCTTGTAAGCAAAATTTGCACATCATTATACTCAGCATGTGGAAGCCTTGGAGGCAACTACGGTTTCAGATGATTACAAGAAATTAACAACTGAAGGAACCATCACAATTCGCAGAAAAAGAAGCCTTCAGGAGCGAAGTCCCAAGTGAAAAAATTATCGAACAATGATTAATGAGGCCACGAAATTTTCTGTGGGATTAACTCGTCAGACACTGCACTAGCTGGATTAAGCATTCATTCCTAAATACTGTTACATTAACTGAAGTTCTACAGGACTTTTGAGGGAAAAATTTTGTCCTCTGAGTGGCACGTATAGCTATTGCCACCTTCCATATGTGATGATATTTGAATACACAAGAATGTCAATACGACTTTTGTGAATATTGCAGACTCTCTGTTGTCTTGTGTTTTAAAACACACGCGTAGAAGGAAGGGTCCTTCTACACGCAATGGTGTGGACTAAATATGGCAAGTCAAATCTGCGTTAAGTACGTATATAAATTATGTTAAGCACTATTTTCACCTTATATTTTAAGCATATAAATTACAATTAGACACGAAAATTGTGGAAGGACAAAAAAGAGCTTGAAGCCACGATAATTCAATCACAGTTCTTGAGAAACTTTGAGATCAATACTAGACGGCTTCAAATGATGCAAACAGTTTTCCAAAGAGCAAAAGGTAGCTGTATATGGACAAAAGTAATGGAAGAAACTAAAAACGGGATATCTGTAGGTGTTGATGGGTCTGATTCAGATCAATTAAGAATCTTGGTAGAAGACTTAATGAGCAGTTCCTGATTCTTTTAAGGCCACATACAAGGAGAAGTGAAAGGACATGCTACGAAATCATTAAATTTAAAGAAACTCTAGAGTCTCTAAAAGACTGCTTTCAATTTTTTCAAGATGCAACAGGCTTTTACACTACTTCAGGAGAGAATAGTTGGCGGCCTTGAAGATCCTTCAAAAAGAAAAAGAACTGTACAAGTTAGTCAGAGTGTTCAGCCAACCAAATCTCAATCCTGACAAAATGGTCAAGATAGACATTTCATAATCGCCTTTATGGATAAGGTAACATGTCCCCCTCGTATAAGCCATATCATGTATAACAAGGAAGTAGTTACAAAGCTTCAATATTTCCACTTTTTCCTCTACTAACACGGCAGCTGTGCAGCATTCAATTCGGAAGTACCTCCAAGTCCAGGAGCGAAATGGTCTAAAGGAATCGAATGAGGTTAGGACCCACACAAGTACCATCAGTTCCAGCCGGATAAGCTTACTTATCTGTAGATAAAAAGTGAAGGCAAGATAGGATTGTGAACGAGCCACATGTTTGTGTAAAAGGCCAGATATAAAGTATTCAGAGTTTTTTGTATTCTGCCAAAGTTGTTCATGTACAAATGGCAGATTGGAAGACAATCTGATATAGATGATGACGAACAACAGCTGTAGAAAACCAATGTGTCATTGACGAAGACTTAACTTTTGATCCAATCAGTTATGATTATTATTTTATAATAACACACCTGCCTTATAGAAAAAACAAAATGGACATGAAGAAAATCTTGACGTAACTTTAAATGAAGCTATTTAGACATGGTATAAAAATTGAAGGTGGTTTATTATTCTACAGCTACAAGTACGTTTTGAACACCTTTCATGTATAATGGCTTATCTAATGTCATAACACTTGTACTTTTCTTGCACCTATTTACTGTATGCAGAAGAGTACAATATATATAGTATTGGTGCTTGATGTTGAATTATTGAAGAAATAAAGTGGGACTACACTGCTTATATAAAAAGGAGAGGTGTGTATGTCACAATTCCAGAATCGTTGTGGCGAAGCTTTCACAAGACGATTAGCAATAGAGACGCGAGAAGCAATTGAAGACTTCATTAATTCTTCCGAGTAAGACAGCATTGACACACCAAGAACATGAGCATATACCACCAGAGGGGAAAAGAATGTCAGAATTACGAGATGTGATACGATATTTTATCATGACAATGCTACCGTGATATCAGATTATTTTTTGAATTAAGAACTTGGATATGGAGAATTTTCATCAAGAGACTTCTGAAAAGAATGACTTTTTTTGCTCTATGAAATGTGTGGCACTTACTTACTAATCAAAACATACAATGGGCTTTTATGAAAAGATTATATGATTTGCCCACAGTTTGGTTGCTTTGTGATGACAGGTGTTGGTAAGTTGGCAGCGAACAGTATAAAATAAATATTTTCCACCTAAGCGCCTAAGAGAAGATCTCAAAGGAACTTAAAATCGATTGTAACTTCTTTATTTGTCTCACTGATTGTATCACCAGTCCCAGGCCCAAAGTAAGGCTGTTTTGGAGGTTTGATTATAATGGGTTCCATGGAAAGTCCTACACGATACAGTCGGGAAAATATTATTAATGATAGACCGGAACCTAGCGAATCGTACACAACTGTGTATGTTGGCCCTAGTGAGCAGCAAGGACCCTAATTAAATGCATATTTATAGCCTCGAGTGTTAACACACAGGGGACTTTGTTCAAAAAATATATCCGTAAGAACACAATCCTTTGGATTAAACAGTTTCTATCAGGCTAACGATCAAGAAAAAGGTGAGTGCGTTATGAGATTTAAGTAGATTTCTTCAGCAGGAAACATTCTCAATTAGTTATATAGTTGTATAAAACGGGAAGAATAGCAATTACTTAAGTTTCATGATAAATTAATACTTATCTTTTTTACGCTTGGTATCACAATATTTTTCCATCCCAAGGGCCCACCTAAAACAAACCGCTGTACGTTTGTGATACCCTCGCCCTATTAAAGGAAGAAGTAAATCCACGGATTTTTAAATGGTACGACATTGTATAATGTGAGATAAGTTACATGACACAACTTTCTGCGGCCTCCGATTCGGTGTTGAATTTCTTTACTGACTGCAAGCCAATTGAAATTAAAGAATACACTCCGATGTCTTCTGCTGACTTCTAAATTTCACTGTCTGAAAAGCAGCTAGGTACAGTCACAAAGGATCAAGGTAAACGGTAGTCACACAATTTTAAGTGTCCTTGCCGATGGCAGGATCCTTGGAGTCAATTATCTGGCGTTTAACATGTTAACAGATAAAAAAACAATAAACAAATGCTATATAGTTGAGTGATATTGTAATACGCGAATGTGATATCTAAATGAATTGGGTTACTCGTTAAATTAAATGTGTCCTGCTACGATTTCGTTTTCTCTTTGGGTACCAAAGCCGCACGTGTTAAAAAATTCCAAAATATGTAAACATAAAAAAAACACTTTAATGATTTATACCTTCATCTAAAGTTACATCAATATTGTCTTCATGTCCATTTTGTTAGGTCTATAAGGCGGGGAGGTTATTACAGAATGATAATCATAACTTTTTGGATAAACAATTAAGCCGAGCCAATGACGTATTGGTTTTCTACAGCTGTTGTTAATCATCTTCTATATAAGATTGTCTTCCAATCTGCTATTTGTGCATGAACTCTTTTGGCAGAACACAGAAAACCTTGAATACTTCATATAGGCTCTTTTACACGAAAATGTGGCTGGTTCACAATCTTATCTTGCAGTAACTTTTTATCATCAGGTAAGTAAGTTTATCCGGCTGGACCTGATGGTAAGTGTGTGGGTCGTAGAAATCGCATATCTTCTTTGACACACTAACCTCATTTGAGTGGGTTCATGTTTATACCGTTTGAAATTGTATTGTAGTTGCATAAAACGGGAAGTATAGCAATTGCTTGATTATCATTGCTAAAATAACTTATGTTTTTTTCAATTGGAATCACAATCTTTTTTAACCCTAAGGGCCCACATAAAACAAACCGTTGTGCGTTTCCAATGGTATACATCAGTGATACCCTTGTCTTATTAAAGGGAGAAGTAAATCCACGGTTTTTTAAAAGGTACGCCATTGTATAATGTGAGATATGTAGCTCTAAACGACTACTACTTCGTTTTTAATACCTAGTTAAACGACACAAGTCTTTGCGGCCTCGGAATCGGTGTTGAATTCCTTTACTGACTGGAAGCCAATAGGAATTAAGGAATACATAACGATGTCCACTGCTGTTTTTCAAATTTAAGAAGGAACTTAAAAGCTGCTTAGCCTTACCGGAAAACTCGAAAGACAACCCTCGGTTTATTAGCACGCCTTTGGACCCTAAACCGCTAATTAAAAATCGAACATCCACGTCCATTATCAAAATTATTTCTTTAATCACCGTATCACTTACAGATTGCTTTCATCCCTGATTAATATCTCTTTTCTTAGACAATGTAGAAAACAATTACAATGAAGTCAAGTGACCAGATGCATATAACAATAAGCTCCACCACCCTAACGCAAGTGACCCATCAACTTGTCCTAAATTTTAACGCGGTTTCTCTTTACTAGTTTTACGAAAACAATACCTTATGAGCTCACCGTGATATTCCTTTTTCTCAGCTAGACTTTTTGTTCCGCACGTCACTGGGTGTTAACTCTAATATTTCGAATTTGAAAGTCGTAAGGACAATATGAGCTGCCCTACTTTTCCCATTTCAATCCATACGATCTCGTCGGTTGTACTGCATCCAAAGTTATTCGACTCGTTCTAAGCAAGTATCATAGCGGATCTCGACATCTACTATTATTATCTTTTTATCTAAATGCACCCTGATATCTACAATTAGTAATACCACTATTTCTTCAGAAAGCCACAGCCGGAAGGCTTCTAGATAAATCTTAAATTTTTTGCCATATGAAAGTAGGTTCATCAGATTTTAGTCTATTACAGCCTATGAGTTGCAATTGAAAAATCCTAATCTCACTACGCTTCTTATCAAAGATTACTATGTCTGGTTGGTTGTAGTGCATGCTAACTGCTTGCATTTGATTTGATAAGAGTAAAACACGTATATAGACATCTCCTCTTAGTAAAATTTTATCTGAATGTTTCGTGATGTCTGCACTTGGTAATACGATGTTCTTTGAAAACTGTCAGAAGTATAGATCTAAGGAGATATCTGTGTGTTTTGACTTTTTTCTTGCCAGTGTTACAGCTCTTAGCTGAACTTTGCAAGAAATGTACTCTATGCAGTTTGCCATGATTTTCAACTCTATGCAGCGAACACGTATGCATAATTCTACAGACGACTAGGTTCTTCTATTTTTGTAAATGAATTTACTTCGTGATCTAGGATGGCTCTGGTCAACGGCCATGGATATGCCCGCTAACATACCAGGCCAACCCTAATAGCATGTTGGTTTGCAGCAAGTCTTTCACTATATTTGATTTTAACTTGCTAGACATTCCGTGCACTGTACACCTGCTGCAGGCGGTTTGAAAGAGTTACAAGCAAATGTTGAATTTGATTTTCACTTGCTAGATTTTACTTGCCTCGGAGGCTTGCTGCAACTTTGTAGCAAGTGTGTCAGTTCTAGTTTCTACCAACAGGTGGCACAAAAGTCTAATCTTAGAAACCTCCCCGCCCGGCCGCCATTTGGAGTATGTGCAAAGTGTATGAAGCATTAAAACAAGTGGATAATTAAGATAATTACGTAGGTATCCAGTATGTAGAGATAATTTATATTTTAAACGTGTATTGTTTGACAAAGTTGTTGGAAAAATACACTGTGTGATTGTTCGTATACAGTAAATGTTCGGTTTCTAAAAGGCATGCAATGCAATGCAAGTATATACCTGAAGAAGACTTACTACAATCACTTGCTGAAGACCAGCTGTAGACTTGCAATCCAAGTATATACTTGCAGAAGACTTACTAGCAACTTGCTGTAGACTTGCAGTGCAAGTGGTATCTTTGCAGAGACTTGCTGTGCATTTGCAGAGCAAGTGGAAACTTGCAGTAGGCTTGCTGTGCAAGTGAACCCCTTGCAGAAACTTGCTCTGAAAACTTACCATACACCTGCACTGCAGGCGTGATGCAAGTTCGAAGAGCGTCAACTAGGAAGTTTGCATTCAACTTGCATCAAACTTGCAGACTTGCATCACAAGTCTGCTGCAAGTTTGCCAGACTTGAATTGCAAATTTGCTGCACGTTTGTTGCAAGTCATTTTTGTTATCTGGGAAATGACAGTCTGGTTCAGTGCTAGAGATGAGTACACTTCGTCAACCTTAACTGCTGGAGATTAATGGGGTGCATGTTGTGGAGTAGCTTTCTGCTATTGGGTAGATATTTTTGAGTCGGTGGACAGGACACGCAGCCTCTATTCACGTCACAGTTATTAATTTAAAAAATAAGATTACTGAAATTCATTTGTTTATCATTTCGTCTCACGTATGAAAAGTGTCAAAACGCTAATACAGTAGGTGCACTAGTCTGCTTCTGAAGCTTACCAGAAATTTACTCACCGGTGAGAAAACGTTGATAAGCTTGACAAATCCTAATCCTACAATAAGCTTAATAAGAGTGTGCGATTAAGGCAGTCTGTAGTGCAAGATGAAGCGTGCAAGCCAGAGAGATTTTAAGGTTGTATAGCCTAAAGATCAGTGTGAGAGATACGTAGCGTTATCAATATAGCATCTTGAAGAAGTGAGTCAAGTTACAAAAGACGCCTCGAAAATTTTTATAGACGCAAGTTTAACTTTCAGGCTAATCGAAAGTTAATCGCAGTCTCCTTTACTTTCTTTGGGCAGCGAGAGTAAGTTCTCGATCACTATTCCCAAGAGGAGAAATCATGGCTTCCGTTCCAAGATGTTGGAAGTGAGCCTAGGAAGTTTTATATGTGTCAGGTGTAAACTGAAAATCTCCCAAAGTTACCTAACTAAAAAAAAAATAAAAATAAAAATAAAAAAAAATAAATCTGTGAATTGATAATTTTGTTGATCTGTTCTACACCTGTTCTACTTGGCCCGTATAACTCCTTTGTATCGCTAACTTGAGTAATTATCGGCAGGACTAGTCTCACAGGTTCTACAAGTTATTCACATACCTAATTACATAAGGATCACCTACTAGACTTTCAGGCCAATAACCTGGATGTGAATTCTTTACAACCTTACTACCGTAAGTGAAATATAACTGTTATAGAAATAGGTATGCTTTGTTGGCTTCTGTCTGAAAAGCAGCTTGGTACAGCCGAAAACGAACAAGGCGCTGAGCAGTTAGCATTGATTATTCTTACGTCGTACAAAAACCTAGGGCAATAAGTTGAAACCAACTGGGATCGACGTTAGTAGAGCTTTAATTCTTACGACCCCGTCTTGGATAAAAATGTACATGGAATGTTTGCATGTGCGGAATATCCAAACATTGCTCTTTATTAAGAATGTTAAACTTTGATTGTTTGTAGGAAAATTTTGAACTAAACGGTAGTTACACAATTTTAAGTGTCCTTGAAGATGCCAGAATCCTTTTAGTCAATAATCTATTGTTTAACATCTTAACAGAACAACAATAAAAAATAAACATTTGTTATAAACGTAGTATTGAATAATGCTGTAGTACGCGAATGTTATATCTAAATGAATAAGTCTAACTCATGTACTTAAATGTATTCTACTACAGTTTCGTTTTCTCATCGGGTACCAATGCAGCTCGTGTTAAAGGATTCCAAAATATGTAAACAGAATAATAAAACATCACCATGTTATATGTCTTGTCTTTATACTTCATTTAAATTTACATCAAGATCGTCTTCATGTCAATTTTTCTTAGGTCTATAAGATGGGGACGTTATTACAATATATGAAACATAACTGATACGATCAACAATTAAGCCGTTGTCAATGATATAATGATTTTCTACAGCTGTTGTTCGTCATCATCTATATCAGACTGTCTTCCGATTTCCCATTTGTACATGAACTCCTTTGGCAGAATGACCAAAACCTTCAATACTTAATATCGCCTCTTTTACACTAACGTGTGGTTCGTTCACAATCTTATCTTACAGTCACTTTTTCATCTACACATAAGTAAGCTTATCCGGCTGAAGGTTATAATAGCTGTGGGGTTCCTGGAAATGGCACACACTAACCTCATTCGATTGGGTTCATGCTTAGATTATTTCGCTCCTGGACATGTAGGTACTTCCGAAATACTGCTGCACAGCTGCCTTATTGGTAGGGGGAAAAGTGGCCATACTGATGATTTGCAACTACTTCCTTGTTATACCTAACATGGCTTATACCAAAGAGGACATGTTTCCTTCTCCATACAAGCGAATAAGAAATGTCTAATCTTGACCATTTTGTTAAGATTGAGATCTGATTGGTTGAAGACTCTAACTTATTCAATTCTTTTTCTTTTTGAAGGATCTTGTAGTCTGCCAACTATTCTCTCCTGAGTATAGATGAGGTCGAGTCACAGCCTGTGGCATCATGGAAAAAGTGAAAGCAGGTGAAAAACCTTTTCCCACAAAGGTGCTTAGAACTTCTGTTATCGTAACAGTATTTGGGAAAGAAGGATTAATCTTACTAACGTAGTGTCTGAATTTGAGTTAATCCCCCAGACTACTTTGTGGACTTATTAAGCACTGTTCGAAATCATATAACTTTCATCTACGCGGCAGAATTCGCATTTTTCTGAGAGTTGTGAAAGTTCTTTGAGCTGTTAAATTCTTGTAATCATCTGATACCGTAATTGCCTCCAAGGATTCCATCTGCTGAGTATAGTGATGTGCTAATTTTTGATAGAAAACATGACCAGCTGCGTGAGAAAACGAAAGAATTAATATTAATTACCTACAAATGAAGTTTCTAGTCCCCTGTTCGAACTAGTCCCTTTGAATGAATAGGAATACGATTCTGACCTTTTCTGTATACTGCAGCTTAAGTTTATCGGTTCGGTAAATGTCATCGTCTTAATTTTGAGATTTCCGCGATATCGTTTTTTTTTCATGCAGCTTCATTTTCTTGTAAATTTTGCATATTGATTTCCTCATCCAGACATTTTTGAACAAGATCGCAGATCTTAGATTTTGTCATTTCTTCAGAGGGTTGTAAATCTATTCATAACTACATCTAAAGATAGCCGAGCAAAGTCTAGAAGTGAGTTCTCAAGGATCTTGAGTATTCATGGCAATTCAGCAAATTCACTTACGTTTTCTACGCGTACAGAATACCCCAAAGTTCTTTTATACCATTTCCTGACATAAAGTATCGAATTGTGCCTATAAATTACTTAAGTGAAGACGTCCTAAGGGCGTACAACTTTCGAAAGTTCAGAAATTTCTTCTGCTGCTGGTACGATTTATTCACCTTTTACGTCTACATAGCTGAATGAATGTCATAACGCACGTGCTTTGTCCACTTTTCTTGTAGTTATTTACTGTATGCAGAGGACTAGAATATATAGTATTGGTATTTGATGTTGAGTTATTGAGGAAATACAGAATGAATACACTGCTTATATCAAAATGAAAGGTGTGTAACTAACAATTGCAGGAATGGTTGTGGCGAAGCTTTTACAAGATGAATAGCTATCCAAAGGATGTTTGAGAAAAGGAAATCGAAACGCGATACGCGAATGAAGATTTGATTTATTCTTCGGAGTAAGACAGCACTGACACACCAAGAAGATTAGTATATAGATTAGAGGGGAAGAGAATGTCAGAGTTACGAAATGTGATACGTAATTCTTATCAAGACAATGTTACCATGATATCAGATTACTTTTTCATTCAAGAACTTAGATGTAAAAATTTTCATCAAGAGATTCCTGAAATTGTGACGTTTTCTGCTGTATGAAATATGTGGCACTTCACACATAATTTAGCCATAACAACACAACTCTTTAGATTAAACAGTTTCTATCACGTAACGATCAAGAAAAACGTGAGAGTGTTATGAGTGCTAAGTAGATTTCTTCAGCAGGAAGCACTCTCGAATAGTATTGTAGTTGCATATGAACGGGAAGTATACCAATTGCTTGATTATCATGATCAATTAATACTTATGTTTTTTACCTAAAACATGCTAAGTGTTTGAAAAACTTGGAATAATCACAACTGCACTATTCTCGAAGTATTTGTGCTGAAATTAACAATGAGTAAATCCCGTGTAATGTTTCAGCGGGAATAGTTTGGAATCACACAAAAAGGCAAAGTTTGAGGCCCCTGCGCAATTCTTGTGTTACCAAGAAGCCGCCGATTCAAAATGAGCGATATTTTTATGCTGTACAGATCGTTAATGACGATAATGAAGAAGCCTAAATCAGAAGATATAGAAGTTCATAGTACAAGATTTTGTGAAAGGATTGTTCGTCACAAGGCCAGAGCTAATAGCTCATCTGTCTGGTAAAGAATATGGTTTTCTTTCAGAAGGATCTGACATAATAAGTGAGTTGGAGAAAGACATTGATAAAGATGCTATGGCACTAAGTCGTGTTGTTAAGATGCTTCGAAAGGATATGGTATACCACAAGAGTTATTTTGCAGGAAAATTTGAGAATCACTACCAGGAAGATTCTGTTCCTCCTTCACTAATAGCTGCTGCTGTTAATATGTTACTTTATGGTTCATCTGCCAGCCCTGAAAGCAGGGTAAGTCAACCAACTTCAACTATTAGCCTAGTTATATTTTATAACTTCCATCAGAAAGCAGGCGATATTGAAACAAAAACAGCAAGGCACAAACGCAATCGAGTGCAACCCCTGCCTCTCCATGTTGGACTCAGCGTTTTTGCTAAAACACGTAAAAAACATTTCATAAAAGAATTGAATTCACTAGGGATTTGTATATCGTTTACATGTGTAGAGGAAATATCTTCAAGTCTTTCTCAGTGCTTGACAAATCAAAGTGACGAAATGTACGTCCTTCCACTCTTTGTTGAGGTGTTTCAACCATTGCGACATTAGATAATATTGACTACAATCCTTCTAGCACATCAAAGGATTCTTTTCATGGTACGAACATTTCTTTTTTTTTAGAATCTGTCTAAGGATAACCCTGGCATTCAAGGTGACCCTGTGTCACTGGATAATGTCAATATAAAAAAGAGAACTGCTCCTGTTCTTCCCGATAAATATGCTCTAGTACCTCCTGCTTATATCACTGATAAGGAACCAGTTTTACATCAACACAACCCGCAGTTTGTAGAGATAGTTCTTTCACGAAGTTAATTTTTCGCAGAAGAAGGAAAAAAAGCGCCGAATGATGCATGCTTAAAATGATACTACTTGCACTTGCTCTGTATACCATGCCTCGAAAACTCAAAACTTTGCACATGGCAAGTATATGTTGTCTGCTTCCGTTGTTTAAGGAAGAATCTAAATTTATTGCTATGATATGGCACGGAATGAATGTTGTACCAGGACTTACAGACAAACTCAACAATAAGAAACAATGGATTAATTACTAATTGCCTTGGGAAACGAATGAGTTTTATGGCGAAGATCAAATTCTGTGCTGTGAGAGTTACACATCGAACAAGTCTTTCTGCGTCTTATAGGCAAATGGTTAGATTAATGTGGTGGGTAGAAATTTTATGCAAGTCAGATGTAGGAACACCAGGAACCGCTGACAGTTTATTGAAAGTAACTAACATTACAAAAGCTCGTTTTGCTCATCAGATTACTCTGACAGTTTTACATCATTTGCTGCGTGATGCATATCTGAATTCTCCACCAGGCCTATCTTACAATGACGAGTACACTGAAAAGGAATCGTCGTGTCCAACGTCCAAGTTTCGGATAATGTATTACCGTCTCGTGATTTTACTCTTAATTTACATCAGAGCCATACGTCAAGGGAATTTCAAGCTCTACGTTGAAACACTAAAACCAATTGCAGAATGGTTTTTCGCAACGAACCACCTCAACTATGCTAGTTGGATTCCCGTTCGCATTTTTGATTTGAAGAATTTGGAAGAAACACATCCTGAGATTATGAATGATTTCGAAATGGGTTACTTTGTGATAAAAAAGAGAACAAGACTTTTCTCTGCCATAGCTATAGTTCGGCTCACAAACAGAATAACAAAATTCTAAAAGGGGATGGCGGGGGATTGGTCTCTTACACGACTTCAATGCTTTTGTCAAATGGATGACAACGGGACCAGAAATTAGTAGGCTAATTAACGAATTCAAAATGTCATATAATGATAATGATTTTGATAATAAGCACCATGAAGATTACTCGTCGATGCAAGAAAATTTTAAATCGGCCGTTGGAAAGATGAAAGAAGTCTTCGTCGAATTTGTGGAATTCATTTGAAGAAAATAGTGGACTTGTTAATGTTGCTTTCAGAATCATTTATAGCTATGATATACGGTAATTGAATACCTATATTCAACAGAACAAAAAGGGTCTAATATGTACAAGGAATTTGTGAAAGAAGAAAAGTAGAATGGACCAAGCAATTCATTTCTCTTATGAAAAAATCTTCTCTAGTGCTTCATTCTTCCCTTTAAAAGAACAAGACAAACAGAAATAAAATAAAATTACTTTAGATGGACGTTGACCTATTCTCTCGCCTACTACACGTCAGTCATTACACTTGGATAAATTTTTTCAGCAAGAGAATCAACCGATTCCACAGACTCTCTACCATAATTCACAATCCTCAAAGTCGGATTTAGTTATGGATCTAGAGAGTGAAGCCAACATCAAAGAAGAACACTTTCCTTATTCTTGTGATGTTTTATTATTTGATGGAGAATTTGGTTCACACTTTGGAACCGGCATCAGTAGAAACATTTTATGATTATTTCCAGTGCAATTTTTTAAAATATGCTCAAAGAGAAGAGGACACATTCCATGCAAAGCGAGTGGATTTGATATAGGGTGTATACTCTTGAGAGAGCATAAAATCTTCAACAAGAGAAAGCAGGGGTGTAGCAATAAGGACAAAAGTAACACGAACTACACCATTTCCTAGGAGGTGGAAGAATTTCCTTCGTAATCATGAAAATAAAGATCTGTTTCTTTTTCTTGGAAAGTATATGTGTTAAAAAGAAGGAAGTAACTTTGAGGTAGCAAAGAGCAATGGATATAATATAGAAACTTCAAGAAATCTTCCAACATTTTAAAACAAGTCATCAGGAAATCATTTAGAAGAGCTGATAGTAGGATCATCTTATATTCCTTTGACGCAACATTAAATGGACACAAGAAGATAGTTATCCGTACACTAGACACAATTGTTGTAATACTTGCTGTATCGTTTTTGAACGACACGGTCTAGAAGAATTATGAATATCTTCCGGAACCAAGAAACATCATCGATTTCTCCCAATTCATCACATTTCAAAAGCATAAGGAAAAGAAAAATCAACTACGTTAAGAGACTTCCACGCGTTTACAGGATATGATACAGTGTAATACTTTCTCGGAAATTTAAATATATCAGCATGGGAAACATGGCTTTTTTATACAGAGGTGACCACAGCTTTCCTAACAATTTCACACCCTGTAATCCACATAAGCGAAGATTGTTTTAATTCACTGGCACGATATGTTGTCCTAATATATTGAATAACAAGTGAAACATTTCAAGTAATGAATCCCGGCGAGAAATCCTCCAACTTGTCAAGCCTTGTTTCTTCACACCAACCGTGCAACATACCAAACTAGACAAATCTGGGGCCAGGCAATAATGAAGACAGCATATATTCCTTCACCAGTAAACTGGGGATGGACTGACAATGGAAGTGAACTTTCTCCAACATGGACTTCCATTCCAGTTGTATACGAAGCATGTAGAAAATTCTTTTTGAAATGTGCCTGCAAAGACATGTACCACAATATGTTGTTGTAGAAGTGCAAATGCCCCGTGCTGCTTTTTTGTGTTCTGTGTGTGGGGGGAACATGCGGAAAGGTGATGGAAACTTAAAACAAAGATCTAGACCAATAAAACTTTAATGTAAGTTGTACTCACTTGTTTTTAAAATTCTTTTGATCCATAGTAAATTAACACCACGTTGGAAATATACCAATAAATAGATAAACTTAAATGTATGATTCTTTATATAATACCTTGTACACAGAGTAATATTAACTGTTCGTCGAAATCATAAACCTGTTTCTACACGTAAAAAAACCAAAAGATATATTGTGAATTTCAAATTATCGAACCAAATGCTTGTGTTGTATTTCTGTTCTTACAATACGAAAGAAATTATTTACTTACTAATTTATAACAATATATTGCTTTATGTAATTTCCTTATAATATTGTAAAGGTTGTAGGCTATGCACGTATTTTCTTAAGATATTCTTAAATTTAGTTCAAGTGTAAAAGTGAATAGTAACAGAATAGGTGATATTGCTTTGTGCGTATTCGTTTACAAATTTAGATACTCGGGTCAATATTTCGCAAGAAACTAACCCTTACGTATTATAATTAATGGCCGCCATATGGGATTCATAACCGGGCTTGATCAGCCTACTTTGTGCTTCTTCTGAAAGTGGGACTTGTGAAGAACACATCAGAAGAGAATGAATTGTTTCGTACAATGCAGCATCCATGAGTAATGTTTTATTACGGTAAATGAACTCTCTTTCGATATTTGGGAAAATTAATCGACTCAACGTGAATCTTAAAATTGTCATAACTTCGTTGTTTATTAACCAATCTTAATGAGCTATACACAAAAACTGATATAATCTAACACTCTTTAAAAAGTTATACCATATCTTTTTCGATAATCCCAGCAGTTTACATGTTATTTTAAAAAAATATTAGTAAACTCCATTATAAGAGATGCAAAGTTCCAAATTAAGAAATTTTTGAAGGTGTTAATTTCTGAGTTAATTAAAAACTTTTGTTAATTTTTTAGACCCTGTTATCATCTACGTCGCTTAGTTTTTGATTCGTGAAGATTCGACTATTAGTTAAGGAGATATACTCTAAAACTAACACTATGAGTACGTAGAGGCGGCCATTTTTTTTATAGAAGACATATTGGATTCTCCCGAATTGTCAGAGTGGGGCCACTTCGATTCCTGCTTAGTTGGATCAGGGAAACTACATATTCGAGTGGCACCTTTTTAACACAAAATGCATGATATTTCCCGTAAGATCCCCTACTATGTAATGCTGTTACAGAGGTTAGAATATAATGAATGGGTTCCATAGCAAGTTTTACTGGATACAATCGGGAAAATATTATTAATGATAGACCGGAAACTAGTGAATCCTACACAACTCTGTACTTAAGCCCCAGTGAGCACCAAGGACAATAACTAAATGCATAGTTGATAGCTTCGAGAGTTAACACACAGGAGACTTTGTTTAAGCAATTTAGCCATAACAACACAACTCTTTAGATTAAACAGATTCTATCAGGTAACGATCAAGAAAAACGAGAGAGTGTTATGAGTGCTAGGTAGATTTCTTCATCAGAAAGCACTCTCCAAAAGTATTGTAGTTGCATATGACGGAAAATATAGCAATTGCATGATTATCATGATAAATTAATACTTACGTTTTTACATATGGTATAACAACCTTTTTCAACCCCAAGGGCCTACATGAAACAAACTGCTGTGCGGTCCCAATGCTATACGTCTGTGATACCCTTTTCTTACTGAAGGAAGAAGTAAATCAACGATTTTTAAAAATCTACGCCAATATCTAATGTGAGTTAAGTAGCTCTCAAAGCATTTTTGCTTCGTTTTTAACACAACAAAAGGTCCTGCGGCCTCCGGTTCGGTGTTGAATTCCTTTACTAGCTGTAAGCCAATACGAATTAAGGAATACATGCCGAGGTCCGCTGCTGCTTCTAAACTTGTCAGAATTTACGATGGAACTTCTAAACCGTTTAGCCTTACCGGACACCTCGAAAGTGAACCCTCGAATTATTGGCACGCCATTTGCGCCCTAAACCACTAATTAAAAATTATTTCTTTAATCCTCAAAATTACTTCTTTAATCACCACATTACTCAGAGATCGCTTTCATCCCTGATTAATATCTCTTTTGAGACAATGTAGAATACTATTACAATCAAGTCAAGAGACATCCGAGCTAATATTCTCATATAAGGTGATATCTGACTTTACAGATGCACATTACAAAAAGCTGCAGCAGCTCAGGGATTCCTGCCCTATCGCAAGTGACACATAAACTTTTCCATCATTTTAACGCGCTTTCTCTTCACTAATTTTACAGAGGCAATAACTTACGAACTCACCGTGATATTCCTTGTTTCTCAGGTAATGACTTCTTGTTTAGCACGTCACTGGATTTCGCACGTCACTCGAATATTTCGAATTTGCAAATCCTGACGAATATATGAGCTACTATAACTTTCCCATTTCAATCCACCCGATCTCGTCGATTGAACTGCAAGCAATCGGATTCCACTCGTTCTAATGGAATTATTGTGGCGGATCTCGACGTCTACTCTTATTATCTTTTTATCTAAATGCATCCTGATATCTACAATTAGTAATAAATTTTTTTCTGCAGAAAGACACAGCCGGCAGCTTTGTAGATATTCTGAAATCTTTTGCCATGTGAAGAAAATGTTTTGGCAGATTTTGGGGTATTACAGCGTGTGAGTTGCATTCAAAAATTGTAATCTAACTACGCTTCATATCATATATGACAATGTCTCGTTGGTTGTAGTGCATGCTAACTGATTGCATTCGTTTTGGTAAAAGAACAACACGTATTTCGACATCTCTTCTTAGTAAAATATTGTCTAAATGTTTCGTAATGTCTGTACTTGGTGATACAATGTTCCCTGAAAACAGTCTGTGTGTTTCGACTTTCTTCTTGTCAGTGTTAACGGTTCTTAGGTGGACTGTGCTGAGAATGTACTCTAGGCAGTTTGCCATGATATTCCGCTATATGCAGCGCACACCTATACAGAAATCTACAGACGACTTGGTGCTTCTATTTTAATAAAGGAATTTACTTGGTAATCTAGGATGGCTCTGGTCAAAGACCAAGGATTGCTCGAAAACATACCAAACCAAATGTCAGTCTGGTTCAGTGTTAGAGATGAGTACACTTCGTAAGCCTCAACCGCTGGCGATTAGTAGGGTACATTTTGTCGAATGGCTTTCTTCTCTTTGAAGATTCATTTGAGTCGGCGGATACGACAAGCAAGCTGTATTCACGTTAGCGAGTTAAGGCTGTGTTGAATTTAATAAATAAGATAACAGGAATTATGCTTGTTGATCATTCCGTCTAAGATATGAAAGGTGTCGAAGAGCTAATAGAGTTTGTGCAATAACCTGCTCCTGGTCGCAAACTTACCACTAATTTACTCACCGGTAAGAAAAATTTCAGAAGATTGAGAAGTGCAAATCATCCAATAAGTATAATAAGAGTGTGCGACTATGGCAGTCTGTAGTGAAAGATGAACCGTGCGAGCCAGAGAGATTTATGGTTCTATAGCCCAAAAGTTAGAGAGAGAGAGATACGTAGTCTTATCAATAGAGCTTCTTGATAAAATGAGTTAAGATTGCAAAAAAGGCCTCGAAATTTTTTATAGACGCAAGTTAAACTTTCAGGCTAGTTGAAAGTGTATCGCAGTCTCTTTTGTACTTTCTGTGGACAGCGAGATTAAGCTCTCGAACATTAACTATTCCCAAGGGGGTAAATTCATGGTGTTTGGTCCAAGATGTGAGAACAGACTAGGAAGTTTTATATCTTTCAGGTGTACTTAGCTAAAGTAACCCAATGTAACATACGTACAAAAAGAAAATCCAATTAATAATTTTCTTGATGTCTCTGTTCTACACCTGTTCTACCAGGCCTGTATAACTTATTTGGATCACGAATCAGTGCTTTACCCCGGCAGGTTTAGTAATTCATCGGCAGGACCTGTCTTAGAGGCCAAGAGAAGCGGGCATGGTTGTACAAACTAATCAAACACCAAATTACCTAAGGATATACTACTAGAGTTTGAGACCAATAAAATGCATGTGAAACCTTTACAAGCATACGACTATAAGTGTAATATAACTGTTACGGGAAGTTGGTAAGCTTTGTGGGCTTCTGTCTGGAAAGCAGATTGGTAAAGTCGCAAAGGAACAAAGTGCTGAGGAGTAAGCATTGATTATCCTTATGTCGTATAAAACTAGGGCAATAAGGTGAAACCACCTGGGACCGACGTGTAGTTGAGCTTTCATTCTTCCGACCCCGTCTAGGATAAAATCATACATATAGGGTTTGCATGTACGGAAAATCCAAACACCGTTCTTTATTAAGATTGTTAAACTTTGATTGCTTGTAGGAGTGTCAAAACTAAACGATAGTTACACAATTTTATGTGTCCTTGCAGATGGCAGGATCCTTGGAGTCAATCATTTGCTGTTGAACATCTTAACACATAAACAATCAAACAAAAACAATTGTTATAATGATAAATTGAAAGATACTTGTAGTACGCGAATGTCATATCTAAATGAATTAGCTCGATAAATTAAATATTTCTTTTTCTCCTCCGGTATCAAAGCCGCTCGTGTTAAAGGATTAAAAACTACGTAATCAAAACAAAAAACCACCTTCATGTTTTATACATTTCCATTTATTGCCCTACGTTTTATACGATATAACGATAATCAATGCAGGATAATCAGCATCTTGTTCCTTGCGACTGTACCAAGCTGCTTTTTAGACAGAAACCCACGAAGCTTGACAATTTTCCGTAACAGTTAAATTACACTGATAGTCGTAAGCTTGTAAAGGATTCACAAGCAGGTTATTGGCCTGAAACTTTAAAAGGTAATCCTTAGGTAATTAGGTACGTGATTACCTTGTAGAACGTGTCCGTCTTCTCCTGGTTTGTGAGAAACTTCGGCTGCATTATATATAGAGAAGCTCAGAATCTTATTGCTATTCGTCCTAAGGGACTAGATCGAACAGGGGACTAGAAACATCTTTTGTAGGCAATTAAATAATTTCTTCCGTTTTCTCACGCAGCTGGTCATTTATCTACGCAAAATCTGAACATCACTATACTCAGCAGATGGAAGCCTTGGAGGCAACTAAGCTATCAGTGGATTACATGAAATTAACAACTCATGTAACTTTCAGAATTCGCAGAAAAACAGGCCTTCTGGAGCGAAGTTCCAAGTGATATGATTATTGAAGCGTGCTTCCGCAGATGATTGACTCCAAGGATTCTGCCACCTTCAGGGACACTTAAAATTGTGTAACTACCGTTTAGATTTCGACTCTCCTACAAACAATCAGAGTTTAACAATCTTAATAAAGAACGATGATTGGATATTCCGTTCATGCGTACACTGCATACACATTTTTATCCTCGACGGGGTCGTAAGATTAAAAACTCCACTACAGGTCGAACCCAGTTGGTTTCAATTTATTGCCCTAGGTTTTACACGACGTAAGGATAATCAATGCTCAGCACTTTGTTCTTTTTCGACCAAGCTGCTTTGCAGACAGAAGAACACAAAGCTTACCAACATTTCGTATCAGTTATATTACACTTATAGTCGTAAGCTTGTAAAGGATTCACTTGCATTTTATTGGCCTCAAAATCTAGTAGTATATCCTTAGTTAATTAGGGACTTGATTAACTTGTAAAACCGTACCCGCTTCTCTTGACTTTTGAGACAAGGCCTGCCGATAAATTACTAAAAATGGCGGTGTAAAGCACTGATTCGCGATACAAAGACGTTATACAGGCCTGGTAGAACAGATATGAACACACAAATCAAGAATATTATCAATAGACAGACTTTTTTTGTCTGTAAAAAATTTCGAGGCGCCTTTTGCTACCTTCACTCACTTTATCAAGATGCTATATTGATAACACTACGTATCTCTCACACTAACCTTTAGGCTAAAAAAAACCTTAAAATCTCACTGGCTCGCACGGTTCATCTTGTACTACAGACTTCCATAATCGCACACTCTAATTAAGCTTACTAGAGGATTTGAATTTGTCAATCTTCTGAACGTTTTTTCACACGTGAGTAATTTTCTGGTAAGCTTCCGCTCAGTAGCAGACTAGTGCACCAACTGCATTTGCTTTTCGACACCTTTCATCTCTGACACGGAATGATCAACAAGAATAATTTCTGTAATCTTACTTATTACATTAAACACTACCTCTTCTCGCTGACGTGAATAGAGCTTGCGTGTCCTGTCGACCGACTCAAAGGTATGTTCCCAAGAGCAGAGAGCTACTCCACAAAATGTACCCGATTGATCGCCAGCAGTTGAGGCTTGGGAAGTGTACTCATCTCTAACACTCAACCAGACTAACATTTGGCCTGGTATGTTTGCGAGCATATACATGGCCTTTGACAAGAGCCATCCTAAATCACCAAGTAAATTCTTTTACTACAAAAATGCACCAAGTCGTCTGTAGAATTCTGCATAGTTGTTGGCTGCATATAGCGGAATATCATGGCAAACTGCCTAGAGTACATTCCGAGCACAGTCAACCTAAGAGCCGTTAACACTGGTAAGAAGAGAGTCGAAACACACAGATATCTATAATTCAGACTGTTTTCAGAGAACATTGTATTACCAAGTGCAGACTTCACGAAACGTTTAGACAACATTTTACTAAGAGGGGATGTCGAGATATGTGTTGTTCTTTTATCAAAACGAATGCAAGCAGCTAGCATGCATTACAACCAACCAGACATAGTAATATTTGATATGAAGCATTGTGAGATTAGGATTTTTCAATTGCAACTCACACGCTGTAATACACTAAAATTGTCAAAACATTACTTTCATATGGCAAAAGATTAAAGATTATCTACAAAGCTGCCGGCTGTGGCTTTCTGCAGAAATAAAGGTATTACTAATTGTAGATATCAGGATGCATTTTACATAAAAAGATAATAACAGTAGATGTCGAGATCCGCCATAATAATTGCATTGGAACGAGTGGAATCAGCTTGCTTTCAGTACAATCGACGAGATCGGGTGGATTGAAGTGGGAAAACTATAGTAGCTCATATATTCGTTAGGATTTGCAAATTCGAAACATTTGAGTGACGTGCGAAATCCAGTGACGTGCTAAACGAGAAGTCATTAGCTGAGAAAAAAGGAATATCACGATGAGTTCGTAAGTTATTGCTTTCGTAAAATTAGTGAAGAGAAAGCGCGTTAAATGAAAGACAAGTTGATGTGTCACTTGCGATAGGGCAGGCATCCCTGAGCTGCTGCAGCTTTTTGTAATGTGCATCTGTAAAGTCAGATATCACCTTATATGAGAGCATTTGCTCGGATGTCTCTTTACTTGATTGTAATAGTATTCTACCTTGTCTCAAAAGGGATATTAATCAGGGATGAAAGCGATCCCTGAGTGATGTGGTGATTAAAGAAATAATTTTGAGGACGGACGGGTATGTTCGATTTTATATGAGTGGTTTAGGGTGCAAATGGCGTGCCAATAATTCGAGGGTTTTCTTTCGAGGTGTCCGGTAAGGCTAAACGGTTTAGAAGTTCCATCGTAAAATCTGAGAAATTTAGAAGTCAGCAGCGGACATCGGCATGTATTCCTTAATTCGTATTGGCTTACAGCTAGTAAAGGAATTCAACACCTAACCGGAGGCCGTAGGATCTTGTGTTGTGTACGTGGGACTTAAAAACGAAACGAAAGTGCTTTTAGAGCTACTTAAGTCACATTATAAATTGGCGTAGAATTTTAAAAACCGTGGATTTACTTCTCCCTTTAATAAGAAGAGGGTATCACAGACGTGTAGCTTTGGGAACGCACAGAAGTTTGTTTCAGGTAGGCCCTTGGGATTGGACAAGGTTGTTATACCATATGTAAAAACGTAAGTATTAATTTATCATGATAATCAAGCAATTGCCATACTTCCCGTTTATATGCAACTACAATACAATTCGAGAGTGCTTCCTGCTAAAGAAATCTACTTAGATCTCATAACACTCTCTCGTTTTTCTTGATCGTTACCTGAGAGAAACTATTTAATCTAAAGATTTGTGTTGTTGTGGCTAAATTACTTAAACAAAGTCTCCTGTGTTTTAACCCTCGAAGCTATAAAATATACATTTAGTTAGGTTCCTTGGTGCTTACTAGGGTTTTGTAGGATTCACTAGGTTGCCGTCTATCATTAATAATATTTTCCCGATTGTATCCAGTAAAACTTGCTATGGAACCCATTCATTATATTCTAACCTCCGTAACGGGCTTACTTAGTAGGGGATCTTACGGGAAGTATCCTGCATTTTGTGTTAAAAAGGCCACTCGGATATGTAGTTCCCTGATCTAACTAAGCAGGAATCGAAGTGGCTCCACTCTAAAAGGTCGGGAGAATCCAATATGTCGGCTATAAAAATTGCCGCCTCTACGAATTCATAGTGTTAGTTTTAGACTATATCTCCTTAACTAATAGTCAAATCTTTACGATTCGAAAACTAAACGACGTAGAAGATAACAGCGTGTAAAAAATTAACAAAAGTTCTTACTTCACTCAGAAATTGACACCTACAAAAATTTCTTAATTTGGAACTTTGCATTTCCTATGATGGAGTTTACTCATATTTTTTAAAATAACAAGTAAACGGCTGGGATTACCGAAAAAGATGTGGTATAACCTTTTAAAGGGTATTAGATTTTCTTAATTTTCGTGTATAGTTCATTCAGATTGGTGAATAAACCATGAAGTTATGACAATTTTAAGATTCACGTTGAGTCGATTGATTTTCCCAAATATCGAAAGAGAGTTCATTTACCGTAATAAAACATTACTCATGGATGTACTTTACATTGTACGAAACAAATCATTCTCTTCTGATGTGTTCTTCACAAGTCCCACTTTCAGCAGAAGCACAAAGTAGCCTGTTCAAGCCCAGTTATGAATCCCATATGGCGGCCATTAATTATAATACGTGAAGGTTAGTTTCTTGCGAAATATTGACCCGAGTATCTAAATTTGTAAACGAATACGCACAAAGCAATATCACCTTTTCTGTTACTATTCACTTTTACACATGAATTAAATTTAAGAATATCTTAAGAAAATACGTGTATAGCGTTACGTTAGAAAAGTGTTATGGTTTCATCTGAATTCAAAGAGAACTGCACAGGAAGACTTAAGAAGTAAGTTCATGTATGTAAACCATAGACATTAGTTTTACATCCTTTACAATATTATAAGGAAATTACATAAAGCAATATATTGTTATAAATTAGAAAGTAAATAATTTCTTTCGTATTGTAAGAACAGAAATACAACACAAACATTTGGTTGGATAATTTGAAATTCACAATATTACGTGTAGAAACAGTTTTATGATTTCGACGAACAGTTAATATTACTCTGTGTACAAGCTATTTTTTAAAGAATCATACATTAAATTTTATCTATTTATTGGTACATTTCCAAGGTGGTGTAAATTTACTATGGATCAACAGAATTTTCAAAAATATAGAGTACTACTTACATTAAAGTTTTATTGGTCTAGATATTCGTTTTAAGTTTCCATCACCTTTCCACATGTTCCCCTACACACAGAACACAAAAAAGAGCACGGGGCATTTGCACTTCTACAACAACATATTGTGGTACATGTCTGCAGGCACATTTCAAAAATAAATTATCTACATGCTTCATATACAACTGGAATGGAATTCTATGTTGGAGAAAGTTCATTTGCATTGTTTACTGGTGAAGGAATATATGCTGTCTTCATTATTGCCTGGCCCCAGATTTGTCTTGTTCTGTATGTTGCACGTTTGGTGTGAAGAAACAAGGAATGACAGGTTAGAGGATTTCTCGCCGGGATTCATTAAGTTGAAATATTTCATTTGTTATTGAATATATTAGAACAACTTATCGTGGCAATCAATTAAAACAATCTTCGCTTATGTGGATTACAGGGTGTGAAATTGTTAGGAAAGCTGTGGTCACCTCTGTGTACAAAAGCCATGTTTCCCATTCTGATATATTTCTATTTCCGAGAAAGTATAACACTGTATCACATCCTGTAAACGCGTGGAAGTCTCTTAACGTAGTTGATTTTTCTTTTCCTTATGCTTTTGAAATGTGATGAATTGGGAGAAATCGATTATGTTTCTTGGTGCCGGAAGATATTCATAATTCTTCTAGACCGTGTCGTTCAAAGTCGTAGAAAAACGATACAGCAAGTATTACAACAAATGTGTCTACTGTACGGATAACTATCTTCTTGTGTCCATTTAATGTTGCGTGAAAGGAATATAACATGATCCTACTATCAGCTCTTCTAAATGATTTCCTGATGACTTGTTTTAAAATGTTGGAAGATTTCTTGAAGTTTCTATATTATATCCATTGCTCGTTGCTACCTCAAAGTTACTTCCTTCCTTTAACACATACACTTTCCAAGAAAAAGAAACAGTTCTTTATTTTCGTGTTTACGAAGGAAATCGTTCCACTAACTAGGAAATGGTGTAGTTTGTGTTACTTTTGTCCTTATTGCAACATCCCTGCTTTCTCTTGTTGAAGATTTTATGCTCTCTGAAGAGTATATACCCTATATCAAATCCACTCGCTTTGCATGGAATGTGTCCTCTTCTCCTTGAGCATATTTTAAGAAATTGCACTGGAAATAATCATAAAATGTTTCTACTGATGCCGGTTGCAAAATGTGAACCAAAATTCTCCATCAAATAATAAAACATCACACGAATTAGGAAAGTGTTCTTTGATGTTAGCTTCACTCTCTATATGTATAACTAAATCCGACTTTGAGGATTGTGAATTATGGTAGAGAGACTGTGGAATTGGTTGATTCTCATGCTGAAAAAATTTATACAAGTGTAGTGACTGACGTGTAGTAGGCGAGAGAATAGCTTTACGTCCATCTAAAGTAATTTTATTTTATTTCTGTTTGTCTTGTTGTTTTACAGGGAAGAATGAAGCAGTAGAGAAGATTTTTTCATAAGAGAAATGAATTGCTTGGTCCATTCTACTTTTCTTCTTTCACAAATTCCTTGTACATATTAGACCCTTTTTGTTATGTTGAATATAGGGATTCAGTTACCGTATATCACCGCCATAGATGATTCTGGAAGCGACATTAACAAGTCCACAATCTTCTTCAAACGGATTCCACAAATTCGACAAAGACTTTTTTCATCTTTCCAACAGCCGACTTAAATTTTTCTTGCATCGACGAGTAATCTTCATGGTGCTTATTATCAAAATCATTATCAATATATGACATTTTGAATTCGTTAATTAGCCTACTAATTTCTGGTCCCGCTGTCATCCATTTGACAAGAGCATTGAAGTCGTGTAAGAGACCAATCGCCCCGCCATCCCCTTTTATAATTTTGTTATTTTGTTTGTGAGCCGAACTATAGCTATTGCAGAGAAAGGTCTTGATGTCTTTCTTATCACAAAGTAACCCATTTCGAAATCATTCATAATCTCAGGATGTGTTTCTTCCAAATTCTTCAAATCAAAAATGCGAATGGGAATCCAAGGAGCATAGTTCAGGTGCTTCGTTGCGAAAAACCATTCTGCAATTGGTTTTAGTGTTTCAACGTAGAGCTTGAAATTCCCTTGACGTATGGCTCTGATGTAAATTAAGAGTAAAATCACGAGACGGTAATACATTATCCGAAACTTGGACGTTGGACGCGACGATTCCTTTTCAGTGTACTCGTCATTGTAAGATAGCCCTGATGGAGAATTCTGATATGCATCACGCAGCAAATGATGTAAAACTGTCAGAGTAATCTGATGAACAAAACGAGCTTTTGTAATGTGAGTTACTTTCAATAAACTGTCAGCGGTTCCTGGTGTTCCTACATCTGACTTGCATAAAATTTCTACCCACCACATTAATCTAACCATTTGCCTATAAGACGCAGAAAGACTTGTTCGATGTGTAACTCTCACAGCACAGAAATTGATCTTTGCCATAAAACTCATTCGTTTCCCAAGGCAATTAGTAATTAATCCATTATTTGTTTTTTGTTGAGTTTGTCTGTAAGTTCTGGTACAACATTCATTCCGTGCCGTATCGTAGCAATAAATTTAGATTCTTCCTTAAACAACGGAAGCAGACAGCATATACTTGCCGAGTGCAAAGTTTTGAGTTTTCGAGGCATGGTATACAGAGCAAGTGCAAGTAGTGTCATTTTTAACCATGCATCATACCAACGCTCAGCGTTATTTCTTCTCTTTCTGCAAAAAATCCACTTCGTGAAAGAACTATCTCTACAAACTGCGGGTTCTGTTGAGGTAGAACTGGTTCCTTATCAGTGATATAAGCAGGAGGTACTAGAGCATATTTATCGGGGAGAACAGTAGCAGTTCTCTTTTTTATATTGACAATATCCAGTTAGACATGGTCACCTTGAATGCCAGGGTTATCCTTAGACAGATGCTGGAAAATAGAAATGTTTTTACCATGAAAAGAATCCTTTGATTAGTCAATATTATCTAATGTTGCAATGGTTAAAACACCTCAACAAAGAGTGGAAGGACATACATTTCGTCACTTTGATTTGTCAAGCACTGAGAAAGACTTGAAGATATTTCCTCTACACATGTAGACGATATACAAATCCCTAGTGAATGCAATTCTTTTATGAAATATTTTTTACGAATTTTAGCATAAACGCTCAGTCCAACATGGAGAGGAAGGGGTTGCTCGCGATTGCGTTTGTGCCCTGCTGTTTTTGTTTCAATATCGCCTGCTTTCTGATGGAAGTTATGAAATATAAGTTGGCTAATAGTTGAAGTCGGTTGACTCACGCTGCTATCAGGGGTGGCAGATGAACCATAAAGTAACATATTAACAGCAGCAGCTATTAGTGAAGGAGGAACAGAATCTTCCTCGCAATGATTCTCACATTTTCCTGCAAAATGACTCTTGCGGATTACCATATCCTTTCGAAGCATCTTAACAACACGACTTAGTGCCATAGCATCTTCATCAATGTCTTTCTCCAACTCACTTATTATGTCAGATCCTTCTGAAAGTAAACCGTATTCTCTGCCAGACAGATGAGCTATTACCTCTGGCCTGTGACGAACAATCATTTCACAAAATCTTGTACTATGCACTTCTATATCTTCTGATTCAGACTTCTTCATTATCGTCATTAACCGTGTTTTGTAGAGTATAAAAAGATCGCTCATTTTGAATCGGCGGCTTCTTGGTAACACAAGAATTGCGCAGGTGCCTCAAACTTTGCCTTTTTGTGTGATTCCAAACTATTCCCGCCGAAACATTACACGGGAATTACTCATTGTTATTTTCAACACAAATACTTCGAGAATAGTGAAGTTTTTCAAACACTTAGCTTGTTTTAGGTAGTCCCTTGGGGTTGAAAAAGGTTGTTATACCAAATGTAAAAAACATAAGTATTAATTTATCATGATAATCAAGCAATTGGTATATTCCCGTTCGTATGCAACTACAATACTATTCGAGAGTGCTTTCTGCTGAAGAAATCTACTTAGCACTCATAACACTGTCACGTTTTTCTTGATCGTTACGTGATAGAAACTATTTAATCTAAAGAGTTGTGAAGTTACGGATAAATTACTTAAACAAAGACTCCTGTTTGTTAACACTCGAAGCTGTCAAATATGCATTTGGTTAGCGTCCTTGCTGCTCACTAAGGGCTTACATACTGTATGTTCAAGTCTACCATTAGTAATATTTTTCCGAATGTATCCTGTAAAACTTGCTATTTAACCCATTATATTCTAACCTCCGAAACAGCTTTAATTTGGTCCTGGGACTGGTGATCTGATCGAAAAGACAAATAAAGAATCTATTTTAAGTTCCTTTGGGATCTTCTCTTAGCCACGTAGACAGTGGAAAATATTTACGGTATAATCAGTCATGTGTTCGTTATCAAATTAGTAACACTGGTCATCACAAGGCAACAAAACTGTTGGTTATTCAAATAATCTTTTCATATAAACTCACTGTATGCTTTGATTATTAAGTGCCACACATTTCATACAGCAGAAAACCTCATTCATTTCATAAATCTCTTGATGAAAATTTTTATATCCAAGTTCTTGAATGAAAAAGTAATCTGATATCATGGTAGCATTGTCTTGATAAGAATATCGTATCACATTTCGTAATTCTGTCATCCTCTTCCCCTCGAATCTATATACTAATGTTGTTGGTGTGTCAGTGCTCTTTTACGCGGAAGATTAAATCAAATCTTCATTCGCGTATCGCGTTTCGATTTCCTTTTCTCAAACATCCTTTGGATAGCTATTCATCTTGTGAAAGCTTCGCCACAACCATTCTGCAATTGTTAGTTACACACCTTTCTTTTTGATATAAGCAGTGTAGTCATTCTGTATTTCTTCAATAACTCAACATCAAATACCAATACTATATATTCTAGTCCTCTGCATACAGTAAATAACTGTTAGAAAAGTGGACAAAGCACGTGCGGTATGACATTCATTCAGCTATGTATACGTAAATGGTGTTCAAATCGTACCTGCAGCTGCGGAAATTTCTGAACTTTCGAAAGTTGTACCGCCCTTAGGAGGTCTTCACTTAAGTAATTTATAGGCACAATTCGATACTTTATGTCAAGAAATGGTATAAAAGAACTTTGGGGTATCCTATACGCGTAGAAAACGTAAGTGAATATGCTGAATTGCCATGAATACTTAAGATAATGGACTTTGCTCGGCTATCTTTACATGTAGTTATGAATAGATTTACAACCCTCTGAAGAGATGATACAATCTAAGATCTGCGATCTTATTCAAAAATGTCTGACTGAGGAAATCAATATGCAACATTTACAAGAAAATGAAGCTGCATGAAAAAAACGATATCGAGGACATCTCAAAATTAAGACGATGAACTTTACCGAACCGGTAAACTTTGGCTGCAGTATATAGAAAGGTCAGAATCGTAGTGCTATTCATTCAAAGGTACTAGATCGAACAGCGGACTAGAAACTTCATTTGTAGGCAATTAAATTAATTCTTTAGTTTTCTCACGCAGCTGGTCATGTTTTCTATTAAAAATTAGCACGTCACTATATTCAGCAGATGAAATCCTTGGAGGCAATTAAAGTATCAGATGATTACAAGAAATTTACTGCTCAAAGAACTTTCACAATTCGCAGAAAAAGAGGCCTTCTGGCGCGTAGATAAAAGTGATATGATTTCGAACAGTACTTAATGAGTCCACAAAATAGTCTGTGGGATTAACTCAACGTCAGACACTACGTTAGTAAGATTAATATTTCTTTCCCAAATACTGTTACGATAACAGAAGTTCTAAGGACCTTTGTGGGAAAAGGTTTGTCATTGAGGGGCACGTTGAGCTAACGCCACCTTCCTTGTGTGATCATATCTCAATGCGCAGGAATGTCAATTCGACTGCGGCGAATATTACAAAGCCGCTGTTGTTTTGTGTTTTAAAACCCACTCGTAGAAGATGGTGTCCTTCTACACGCAATGGTGTGGACTAATCATGGCAAGTCATATCTGCGTTAAGTATGTATATAAATTATGTTAAGCGCTTTTTTCATCTAATATTTTATGGATATAAATTATAATTAGACACGGAAAGTGCCAAAAGACCAGAAAGAGCTTTCGGGAAATATCTACAACGATCGAATTTAATTATGCCCTTGAAGCCACGACAATTCAATCACACTTCTTGAGAAACCTCAAGTGATGCAAACAGTATTTGAAGGAGCAAAAGGTAGCTGTATATGGTGAACAGTGATGGAAGAGACTTCAAGCGGGAATTCTGTGACTGTGGATGGGTCTGATTCAGATCTTTTAAGAATCATATTAGAGGACTTCATTAGCAGTGGCTGTTTCTCTTAAGGCCACATACAAAATAAAAGAAAATGCTAGAAATCATTAAATTTATAGAAACTCTAGTGTCATTAAAAAACTGCTTTCACTTTTCTCATGATGCAACAGTCTGTGACTCGACCTCATCTATACTCAGGAGAGAATAGTTGGCAGCCTACAAAATCCTTCAAAAAGAAGAGGAATTGTATAAGTTAGAGTCTTCAACAAACAGATCTCAATCTTGAAAAAATGGTCAAGATTAGACATTTTTATTCGCCTGTATAGAGAAGAAAACATGTTCTCTTTGGTGTAAGCCATATTAGGTATAACAAGGAAGTAGTTGCAAATCATCAGTATGCCACTTTTCCCCCTACTAATACGGCAGCTGTGCAGCATCATATCGGAAGTGCCTACAAATCCAGGAGCGAAATAATCTAAGCATGAACCCAACCGAATGAGGTTAGTGTATGCCATTTCCGGGACCCACAGAGCTATTATCAGCTCCAGCCGGATAAGCTTACTTACCTGTAGATAAAAAGTGACTTTAAGATAAGATTGTGAACGAGCCACATGTTAGTTTAAAAGAGCCGATATTAAGTATTGAAGGTTTTGAGCATTCTGCCAAAGGAGCTCATGTACAAATGGGAGATCGGAAGACAGTCTGATATAGATGATGACGAACAACAGCTGTAGAAAATCATTATGTCATTGACAACTGCTTAATTGTTGATCCAATGAGATATGGTTAATATATTGTAATAACTTCCCCCTTTATAGACCTAAGAAAAATGGACATGAAGACAATCTTGATGTAAATTTAAATGAAGTATAAAGACAAGGCATATAACATGGTGGTGGTTTATTATTCTGTTTACACATTTTGGAATCCTTTAACACGAGCGGCATTAGTACCCGTTGAGAAAACGAAACTGTAGCAGAACACATGTAATTTGAGGAGTTAAACCTATTCATTTAGATATAACATTCGCGTACTAGTATTATTCAATATTACGTTTATAACAATTGTTTATTTTTAATTGTTGTTCTTTTAAGTTGTTAAACAACAGATTATTGACTAAAAGGATTCTGCCATCTGCAAGGACACATAAACTTGGGTAACTACCGTTTAGTTCTCGATTCTCCTACAAGAGATTCTCCAAGTTTAACATTCTTAATAAAGAGGAATGTTTGGATATTCCGCACATGCAAACATTTCATGTTCATTTTTATCCAATACGAGGTCGTAGGAATTAAAGCTCTACTGCACGTCGATCCCAGTTAGTTTCAACTTATTGCCCTACGTTTTTATACGACATAAGAATAATCAATGCTTACTGCTCAGCGCCTAGTTCCATTGCGGCTGTACCAAGCTGCTTTTCAGACAGAAGCCCACGAAGCTTACCTATTTTCTATAACAGTTATATTATACTTACATTAGTAAGGTTTTAAAGGATTCAAATCCAGGTTATTGGCCTGAAACTCTAGTAGGTGATCCTTATGTAATAAAAATGTGATTACCTTGTAGAACCTGTGAGACTAGTCCTGCCAATAATTACTAAAGCTAGCGTAGTAAAGCACTGTTTCACGATACAAAGGAGTTATACGGGCCAGGTAGAACAGGTGTAGAACAGAGACATCAACAAAATTATCAATTGACAATTTTTTTTTTTTTTTTTTTTTGTAGTTAGGTAACTTTGGGAGATTTTCAGTTTACACCTGAAAAATATAAAACTTCCTAGTCTCACTTCCAACATCTTGGACCAGAAGCAATGATTTCTCCTCTTGGGAATAGTGTTCGAGAACTTACTCTCACTGCCCAAAGAAAGTAAAGGAGACTGCGATTAAATTTCGAATAGCCTGAAAGTTAAACTTGCGTCGAGGCGGCTTTTGTAACTTCACTCACTTGTTCAAGGTGCTATATTGATAACGCTACGTATCTCTCACACTGATCTTTAGGCTATACAACCTTAAAGTATCTGTTGCTCCCACGGTTCATCTTGCACTACAGATTGCCATAATCGCACTCTCTGTTTAGGCTTCCCTCTAGTGGTATATACCCATGTTCTTGGTGTGTCAATGCTGTCTTACTCGTAAGAAGTAATCGTCTTCACTCGCGTTTCGCGTGTCGATTTGCTTTTCTCAAACAATCTTTGGATATCTATTCATCTTGTGAAAGCTTCGCTACAACGATTGTAGAATTGTGAGATACACACAACTCCTTTTGATATATGCAGTGTAGTCCTTCAGTGTATCTTCAATAATTCAACATCAAGTACCAATACTATATATTCTACTCTTCTGAATACAGTATATAAGTGCAAGAAAAGTGGACAAAACACATGTGTTATAACATTAGATCAACAATTATACTGGAAAGTTGTCCAAATCTCTACTTGCACCTGAAGAAATTTCTGAACTGTCCAAAGTTGTACCGAATATTAGAGGTTTCCATTTAAGTAATTTCTAGGTACGATTGGATACACTATGTGAGGAAATGGCATAGAAGAATATTGGAGTATCCTGTACGCTGAGACAACTTTAGTGAAAATGCTGAATGGCCATGCCTACTCAAGATCATTAACAACTCATTTCTAGACTTTGCTCTTCGACCTTTACATGTGGTTATGAAGACATTTACAACCCTCTGAGGAGATGACAAAATCTAGGATCTGCGATCTTATTTATCAATGCCTGGACGAGGAAATCAATATGCAACTTCATCAAGAAAATGAAGTTGCATGAGAAAAGCGATATCGAGGAATTCTGAAAATTAAGTCGGTGACATTTTCCGAACCGGTGATCTTTCGCTGTAGTATATAGTGATTTTCAGAATAGTATTGCTAACCTGTGAGAAAACGTTGAGAAGAATGACAAATTCAAATCCTCCAATAAGCTTAATAAGAGTGTGCGTTATTGCAGACTGTACTGCAAGATATACCTTGCGAGCCAGAGATAATTTAAAATTCTATTTATTAAAGATTAGTGTGAGAGATACGTAGCGTTATCAATAAAGCATCTTGATAAAGTGAGTCAATGTTGCAAAAGACACCTCGAAATATTTTATAGACGCAAGTTTAACTTTCAGGATAATCGAAATCTAATCGCAGACTCTTTTACTTGATTTGCGAAGCAAGGCGAGCAAGTTCTCGGACACTGTACCAAAGGGGGGATTTCAGGGCTTCTGGTCCAAGATGTGGGAAGTGAACCTAGTAAGATTTATATTATTCAGGAGTACTTAACTGAAAATCTCCCAATGTAATCTAAGTACAAAAAAAAATCTTTCAGTTGATAAGTTTATTGATGTCTCTGTTCTACACCTGTTCTACATGGCACGTATAACTCCTTTGTATCCCGAAACAGTGCTTTACTACGCGAGCTTTAGTTATTATCGGCAGGACTAGTCTCACAGGTTCTACAAGGTAATCACATACCTAATTACGTAAGGATCACCTACTAGAATTCAGGCGAATAACTTAAGACCATAAGTGTTATATAACTGTTACGGATAATTGTTAAGCTTCGTGGGCTTCTGTCTGAAAAGCAGCTTGGTGGAGTCGCAAAGGAACAAGGCGCTGAGCATTAATCATTGATGTTCCTTATGTTGTATAAAATCTAGGGCAATAAGTTGAAACCAACTGGGATCGTCGTGTAGCACAGCTTTCGTTCTTACGATTCGTCTTGGATAAAAATGTACATGGAGTGTTTGCCTTTACGGAATGTCCAAACATCGTTCTTTATTAAGAGTGTTAAACTGCTTCTTTGTAGGAGAGTCGTAAACCGAACGGTAGTTACACATTATTTATTGTCCTTGTAAATGGCAGAATTTTTGGATTAATCATCTGTTGTTGAACATGTGAAAAATATAAATCTAACAATAAACAAATGTTATAAACAAATAGTTGAATGATACTGTAGTAGGCCAATGTGATATCTAAATGAATTGGCTAAGGTCGTTAAATTAAATGTGTCCTGCTACGACTTCGTTTTCTCTTCGGGTACCATAGCCGCTCGTGTTGGAGGATTGTAAAATATGTAAACAGAATAATAAACCACCTTTTTGTATTATACCTTGTCTTTATACCTTTATTTAGAGTTACATCAAAATGGTCCTCATGTCCGTTTTCTTAGATCTATAAGGCGGGAACGTTATTACGAAATATTAACTATAACTGATGGATCAACAATTAAGTAGTTGTCAATGACATATTGGTTTTCTAGAGCTGTTGTTCGTGAACATCAGAATTTCTTCCGATCTGCCATTTGTATACAAAACATTGAATACTTCATATCGGCTCTTTTATACAAACATGTAGCTGGTTCACAATCCTATGTTGCAGTCACTTTTTATCTTTAGGTAAGTAAGTTTATCCGGCTGGAGCTGATGGTACAGTCTGCGGCATAAAATTTGTTACAAAATTCCACGTCCAAATGAATAACAAACTCTTGCCCAGTTTTTTTATGCATTCCCGCAATACATGTATCAATCAATTAAGTGCTTCTAGTATTTATTCCAACTCCTTCCCGTCCAACACCTCTCCTTGTCTAAACCAGTGTGCGTGACGTAGTACACTCTTTCCATTCAGCTGAAAAAGAAACAGGAATCAAGTTTACAACGTTATAGCTTTAAAACAGTCTTTTCCATTCGTTTGTTCTGAAATATTTTTAAGAGCCTAAATTAAAGGAGTCACACAATCTTCTTAGAGCTTCATAAATATCTTTAGTTTCATTCTTTTCTTTCTTTAAAGAGTGCAAGCTAGTAAGATGCTCCCTAAGAAATCTATGAAAATTGCCAAGAGCTCTAAAATATCTACGGACAGAAACGAGTTTTATTCAATGATTCATTGAATTTCTTTTCAGTAAGTGCAAGCAAATGTTGCAGGTTCGTTATTTGGGCACGACAGGAGGGTGTAATTCCCCCTCTCTTGAGCTTCATAAATACGTATTTTTGATCAAATGTATAGTAATACACTAATAAAAAGTGAAAATCTCATGTCGCCGGAGAATCTCTTCCTTTCCCCTCCCCCGAATAAAGTCTAAAAGACACTGGTTTTTACAACAAACCTATAGAGTTACGATAGCACATTGCTAAAGAGTTTACATTTGGTTTCAATTGTCGAAGGTTTGATCTCAAGCCATATGACTTCCTGGATGACATTGAGAGAGAGAGAGAGAGAGAGAGAGAGAGAGAGAGAGAGATTCATGTTTGGAGACAGAGAGGGTTGATTTGTATACACAGATTTTGAATTGGGGAAAAAATGATCGGACAACATTCGTATTATGACGAAAATTCTGATTTTGTGAAAGATAAGAAGGGAAGTTTTCGAACTGCGAGGATCACATTAGGCAGTTGAATTAATGTGGAGAACTCTTGTTAGAGCATCAGATGATTACGAAAGGAGAGAAAGACCTTCAGAACTGAGGAATTAAGATTTTAAAAAATCTGGTTTCGGCGACGGGTTTCGAACCACGAACTTTGTGGTCATCGAACCACGACTATATCCATTCTGCTACGGAGGATTCTATTACTCGTTCACACACGTTTCCCTTAGCTGCGTTGAAAGCTACCTTAAGGGGATGTTCCAAAAGTTGACTTGGTAGATGCGCCGTTCAGTTAGGACGTAAACCACTTGTAACTTAGTTGGAATGTGCAAAATGAACTTCCTCTTCTTCAGGACACTTTTTAAAGCTTTAAAATTTGTAACAATTGTTTTAATTAAGTTACATTTGATAGAACCATCTGATAAAGTAGTGCCAAGCCCTGTGCGTCATTGTCTGTTAGGTGAATGGTTGATGTAAGTTACTTTTACGTGGATGGTCCGAGCTTCCAATCAAGACCATTCTTATTGATTATTTGATTTGAGGTACGCTCATACTGTATATTCCACAAGTTCAAGTTTGAAGAAATGTAGTCACAGCTAGTTTAATTCGAAATAATTTTCCAATATTATATTTGTTACTAAATTTACATGGCACTCGTCACTTGTTTGTAGCCCTGCATAAATGCAAAATTGTTTTAAAAGTATATTTTACATTCAAGTATTATTGATTTTTTAAAAATTGTCCTTCAAATATATTTTATAATTATTTTCTATTTCTTAATTATAACATATTTTCTATTTATATTGTATTCCATGTTACACGTTTATTATTTACATTTTATGTCTTACCTTTGAAGAGGTGCTTTTGACAATTCAGAGCAGCAGGGACATACACAGGATGCAGGCCTTGGCAATCGAGAGCTTTTGCCCCCACGAAATCACTACTTTTTTGTTTGTATATATATCTAATTTTATAGATGGTGATAGCAGGGGCGGATCCAGGGGAGTGTGTTTGGGGTGGACGCATCCTCCAGAATAGGGAACTTTTTATACTTTTTATTGTAAAAATAAAACATATCCTAAGTATTTTTCATCTTTGTATTATAAACGTAAATTAAAACCTAAAGTAGATAGGCCTTACTTTCTTAAGAAAGTTAATTCTACAGAAGAGCTCTTTCTCATTTTCTATTTTTTTCTTTTCTTTCTTTCCTTTCTTTCTCTTTCTTTTTTCTTTTCTTTTTTTGCAATTCGGTCTTACCTTGATTTGACTTTGAACTACCGCCCCTCCCATACAATCATCCTGGATCCGCCCCTGGATGATAGACATTTTAGTAATATATGCTCTCAATCGCTGAAATAAATTCTTTTCAAGCTTTCGATGGCTGAAATAAATTTCTGTCTACGGCCCTGCAAAACAGTGACGATTTTAGGGAGTGATCAGTTAGTAATGCCTCCCTGGAGCAACGACACTTCCCCAGAAGTCATATCTCCGATAATTCAGAATGTGTATTGTGCATTATGACTTTTCTCTCTCAGTGTCTTGAAACGCACCAAAAGGGAATTGTTCTTAAGTATTTACTGGTTCTCCTTATGACCCCATTTCAATATGGCCAACCTTGGACATATACACATCTGAAATATCACCTTTTATGTCAGTGATCCCGAAAACTCTCCATTCGACACAAATATAGGCTATTTTCGATTCTTTATTCCTGTCACCCTTCCATTGTCAACTAGAAGCCAACCAAGGCTTATTTTGGACTTACGCAGCATCCACAGTGTCACTTTTCATCTTTGCATATGAATTCGGCACTAATTTCGTTCGTATTTGACTACTTTTACATGTCACCTTCACCTCTTGGTAGGGATTTTTTCAGTATCTCGCCCTCACAACTATGGAGAAATTTCAACCAACTAAGTATAATTATAAATTATCATCTGAAACACAACAGTACGGGTGATCTTTTTCGCAGAGGAATTCGTTAACTACTGTTTCAATATCAATGTATTGGGTTTTTTTTGCTGTCCATGCTGAAGATTGCCAAAGGGGTAAACTTCATCTGCACTACTGCGCAATGAATATAGGTTTTAGTGGTTTAATTTACTGAATACTCGCTTAGATGTTGCTCTCGTCACAGAAAAAGTGATATACAGTTATAAAAGAAAAATGAAATGAAATATCTAATTTTTACGTCCCACGATTATGCCGACTATGTTAATGGAGAGAGTAATGGTGAGAAATAAATGAAATGGTTTAATGAAAAAGTGGAAGGAAACTGAGAAACCCAAGGACACTCATGCACACGGTGTTTGTCCATAATAAAGTTCATTCGGCGTGAGCTGGGATCGAACCAAGGACCCTATGCACCATAGCAAAAGTTATAAAAGAATAGGCGTCTAAACAAATATTGAACACTACTATCAATGAGAGTTATATAAGATTAGATTTTTAGTTATTTCATTCTAAGTTAAAATTTCAATCAATGTTGTTCTTCATTACTGTTCGAAAACTTAAAGTTGTTGCTGCAAGGATGTGATAAATCTTTTTAGTAGACTTCGCAGTCCCCTCCACAGCTTCTTTTTCATGTAAGGTTAAAGTAGTCTCATTTTAGACATCGAGGAAAAATAGTGGAATTACGAATTTTCAATGGGCCCCGTTTTACTCTGGGCTCCCTCAACGCACTGCCGTTAGTTACGTCACTGTTCAGGATGCATGATGCAGCTTCTGCTTTTAGGAATACTTTCTAAGGAAGTACGAGTTTTTTTAACTGCTGTGTGAATTAAGTTGTATTTCTAGAAGTGTCGGTTAAAGGAAACTAAAGATCCTACACTCAAACACAAATAATCTCTTTCGAAACTCTAATGGAAAACGAAACGAATCGTCCTAAACATGTTACGCTTTTGAAGAGAAAAGGAGCAAAGCAGTAGTTCCACATACGCTTAATGGTGTTTCTTGGATACAAATTTATAACTTACAAAAGTCATGTTCACGTCATGGTTTGATAGATGAAGGGTTAGTAAAAGGAATTCTTACGCCGGTGGTCGTGGGTTCGAATCTCTGCTCTTCTTGTTACTTTTTTCTCTTAGCTACACTTAGTTTGTGCATTCCAAACCTCGAAATTTGGTTTGGATTATTTATGAAAGCAGGTAGAGAATTAATTGTAGTCGAAATTAGTTTCAAATATGAGATTATAATTACATATTTTGTCTTTAACTTATTACGTATCAATTTTTATATCAAATTTTCCAGTCTTTATTTAATTCATATTCCGGTGTAATACAATGAACATTTGCAGAGCGACGTCAGTCGGACGAAAGTACTATATTCCATTATTACTCTAATATACCTAGGTATTTGTTCATACATTTATAAATTGTTAACTATGTGAAAACTTATGGCGGTCCACATTATATGTCATATAATAGACCGTACGAAGGTGGACATAGCAGAAGGCGTATTGCAAATATCCCTGGTGATAGAAAGTAGGGGTCTTCTTCACTAGATTCGAACCACTGTTACAGGCGGTTTTGGTTTACATAGCAAGCATAATACCACTCGGCCACCAATTCTCGCACGTTAGCCTCTTTATTAATGCAGAACATACTGAGACACTTACGTTCACTGGTGTCGCGTTAATAAGTAGGTTGAATTAGGTAGCCCTCGAGAGGGCTGATGGTATTGTGGGAGAGCATTTATTAATAGTGTGTATAGTCCCCTTGGGACTCCATTACAGCTGTCATACGCCGTGGCATTGAATCCACCAGGCGAGAGATATAGCGTTGGGTGCAACAGATCGACCACGCATCTTCAACACGCTCCCAAAGATCATTAGATGTTCGTGGAGTATTGTTCGACCAGGTTTCCCGCAATGTTCTTGCAAAAGAGGCCCACGTATTTTCAATAGGGTTCAGATCTGCTCCATGAGGAACCCAGTCAACTATTTCGACATCAGGTTGCCTCTGCAACCATGTCTGAGCCAGATTTGAATTATGTATCGAGCTATTGTCCTGTTGCAAATATAATATGCCGTGACCTACATGAGCTTTTATTTCCGGAAGCGTTTCATCCGGATGCTCCACATAGTTCTGGGCGTTTAGGCGACCAGGAATCCTGTAGATTCCTCCGAAATATGCAGCCTTGCATATCCATGCCCAACAGTGGACAGTTACATGTCCCATTCGACCAGAACGGGAAACATATTCAGAGGCATACCTTTTTCCAGGGGGGCGGTAAACACGCTTCGGCCCGAAGTTTGCACTGGAAAATGTTTTTTCGTCTGTGAAAACGACCTCGTCCCACACACGTGCAATATTTAACTGTGCAAACGCCAGACGGTCAACCATGTGGTCTTCTGTTAGTCGCTCCTTAACAGCTGCCCTGTATGATCTCAAACCAAAGGGTTTGAGTCTACGACGGACACTCGTAGCATCGCCTGGGAAATTGGTTTCCTCTCGTAACTGTCGGGCAGACATGAAAGGGTGCTCACAGCATTGGGCAATTACACTCTGGTCTTCTTCGGCAGAGGAAACTCTTTGTCGCCCACTTCCTCTTTTACGTCTTACATCTCCTGTTTCCTCATATCTCCTCCACCACCCCGTGCTGTAGCACGGTTAACGCAATATCTCGCGCCTGCCTCGCTATAGGTGTTTGAACGGAACGTGTTTCATGTGACGTCACGTAACAAGGCGGAGTTTCCTCTCATTGCTGTAGACGATATCGTACGCCCTCTGCTGATTGTTTCGTGACGGAAAACGTGCTTTTAAGCATTCATGGCGACCGCTTTGAAATCAAATGTAAAGTATGAGAATTAAATTTGTCATATCTGTAGTTTGGTGTAGAGACAAAACAAAATTGTAAACCAAAGGTTTAAGAACAACTCAGATTATTAATATAAAACGAGTTAAAGATTATTAAATTGTATTATCATACAAGAAATGCGACAATTTTGAAACAAAGAAAAATAACTTAGGAATTTGCAACTGAAGACAAAAAAACTAACTTAAACACACTAAAGGGTATGAGTAGGGGAATTAATGGGGACGTCAGCAATGATGTTATATGTGCCCGTCTCCACTAACGCAAGGGATGGATTTTACCATTTCACTTTGACGGAATAACGTAGAGGATGGAGAGGAGGGGCAAGATACATAACAGCTATAAATACAAAAATAAAAGTTACAATGTTCGGTGGTGAATAACTCTTGAACAATCCGACTGATCCCAATCAATCAAACATTCAATATAGATAAGGTTCGGACCTGGGATGTTTTCATTTTTTGCCTTGACGGCACAATGAAGGGGGGAAGGGGGGACTATGTAAAAAAATAAAAATAAAAGTGCTGTCTTGGTGACTTCATCACGCTTAAACCACCGATTTGATCTTAATCAAATGATCAACATAGATGAGGTTCGGACCTGGGGTAGTTTTCATCATATCCCTTTGATGATAGATGGAGGGGAGGGGAGATATCTATAAAAATGAATAAAACTTAACAACTCTTGAACCACCTGACACATCTCGATCTAATTTTCAACATAGACGACGTTCGGGCCTAGAAACCTTTGTTTTAATATTTTCAATTTGACGGTAGAACACAGGAGAGGATAAGAGAATGGGAGATTAATAAATAAAAATAAATAAAACAACTCTTGAACCATCCAACAGATTTCGATCTAAATTTCAACGTACATGACATTCGGGCCTCGGATAATTTGTCATACCGTGCCCCCAACGTGGAGAGGGGAGAGGGATACATAAAATCATCGAAAATGACCAATATCAAAGAGTGCTTTAGTAATAGTAAAACCATTACATATTACTATTTTTCTTTAATTTAGCCGAGCGAAATCGGGGTGCGACTTGGATTCGAGGACGTCTTAAGTTCGAGTAGTTATCGAGAAATAATTAAAGATATTAACGTGTTATTCAATTACTTTGCTAATAATAATAATAATAATAATAATAATAATAATAATAATAATAATAATAACTATAATAATAATAATAATAATAATAATAATAATAATAATTATTATTATTATTATTATTATTATTATTATTATTATTATTATTATTATTATTGAAGATTTGATCATTCAAATATTGAAAGATCAAAATATTCAAATACCTTAAGGCTATTAAGCGTGTGTTATCGCCGACTAGTGATCATTAAAAATTCTAAATTTAAACAAAATATTCACACATGTTTCCGACTTGAGAACCTCCAGACAATTAGCTAACGCCTTGAGCACAGATCCACGCTCTATATGCGCTAAATGGTATGTTTTAGTATGTTTAAATTAGATTTCTTTGCCTCCAGTTACAAAATTCTAAGTTAGTATTATTCGTTCTTTCAAAATTTTTTTCGATTTTTTTAAATCACATAAGTCAATAATCTTTGGCATAGTTTATATTAATAACGTGGTTGTTCTTAAACCTTTCGATCGCTATTTGGTGTCTTCTCCACACCAAACTACAGATATGATCCGTTTAATTCTCATACTTGTCATTTGGTTTCAAAGCAGTCACCATTATCTGGTAAAGAAATTTTGTTCGCCACGATTCATGAGTTTTGTAACAAAACACGTCAAGAAATGAGTTACATGAAGGCTGCTAGAGTTTATATCAAAGTTGAGTATTGTGAGCTAGTGACAAGCATGTAATAACGTCTCGTATTTGAAAATAATGTTAGCTACTTTTAATTCACTAACTGGTATTAGATTTAATTCAAGCTTAAAGAATTGGAATGAACAAACTCCGTGTAGCTTAAAGAAACAAAACGTAAGAAGAACGGACGAGATTCGAACCCTGGACCACCAATGCAAAAATCCTGTTCGCCTACCCCTCACCTAACAAGCCATCAACTTTTATAAGTTTTAAATTTGCAAGCTAATCATACCATTATACGTTTTGCAATCAATGTTTTGCTGTTTTCCTCTTCAAGAACGTAACATGTTTACGACGATTCGTTTCGTTTTCCATTAGAGGTTCTAGAGAGATGATTTGTGTTTGAGTATAGGATCTTTTGTTTCCTTTAACCGACAGTTCTAGCAAATACAACTCAATTGAAACAGCTGTAAAAAAATAGTAATGTCTTAGAAAGTATTCCTAAAAGGGAGAAACTCCATCGTGCACCCTGAACAGTGACGGGAGTGCGTTGAGCGAGGCCAACAGCAAAATGGGGTCCATTGAAGATTCGTAACTCCACTTTGAAACGTTTTAATTAATTTCACACTTTTTCCTCAATCTCTAAAATGTAACTACTTAGCATTAGATGAAGAGGAAGTTGTGAAGGAGTTATAGACTGTGAAGTCTACGGAAAAGATTTATCACGTCCTTGCAGCAACTATTTCCAGCAAAAGAGAATAAGTACATCAGACCTAAGTTTTCAGAAACGCTAAAAACCTTCCCGAGACGTATTTGTATTTGTTTCAACACGTGTATAACTGATTAATAGTAGCAAAAGAACTGACAAACTCTAAGAAGAAGAATCTTGTATTGTAGCACTGCAATTGGTGAGAAAAGCTTAAAAGTGGAAAAAATATTTTTATGTACTTATTCCCTTTTTCCAATCAGTGGTTCAATTATGAGCCTATATTTTTGAGATGTTAAAAATAATAATAATAAGAAGAAAACTTATTAACTGGTAGGTTACGCTGGACTCTTAATTGTGTATATGGAATAATTGAACGTGGGGTTATACAGAGGATTTTGGATTTCTGTTGGCGATCAATTAATCTTTACCCTAGTAGGGAATACTGGTTGGTCCGGACTTCGAACAGTAATGAAGATCAAGATTGATTGAAATTTCAACTTAGAATAAAATAAATAAAAATCTAATCTTATACAACTCTCATTGATAGTAGTGTTCCGTATTTGTTTAGACGCCTATTCTTTTATAACTTTACCTATGGTGCATGGAGTTGTTGGTTAGATCCAAGCTCGCGCTGAATGAACTTTATTATGGACAAACACCGTGTGCATGAGTTTTCTCGGGTTTCTCCAGTTTCCTCCCACTTTCTTCATTAAACAATTACATTCGTTTCTCACCATCACTGTCTCCATTAGCGTAGTCGGCATAACGTGGGACGTAAAACTTAAATATTTCGTTTCGTTTTTTCTTTTATAACTGTATCTCAATTTTCCTGTGCCGAGAGCATCATCTAAGCGAGTATTCAGTGAATTAAACCACTATAGTCATAGCACAATAGTACAGAAGGAAGTTTAGCTCTTTGGCAATCTCCAGCATGCAGAGCAAAAAAACCAATACATTGATATTGAAACAGTAGTTAACGAATTCCTCTGCGAAAAAGATCACCCGTACTGTTGTGTTTCAGATGATAATTTATAATTATACTTAGTTGGTTGAAATTTCTCCGTAGTTGTGGGGGCGAGATATTGAAAAAATCCCTACCAAGAGGTGAAGGTAACATGTAAAAGTAGTCAAATACGAACGAAATTAGTGCCGAATTCATATGCAAAGATGAAAAGTGACACTGTGGATGCTGCGTAAGTCCAAAATAAGCCTTGGTTGGCTTCGAGTTGACAATGGGAGGGTGACAGGAATAAAGAATCGAAAATATACTATATTTGTGTCAAATGGATAGTTTTCGGGATCACTGACATAAAAGGTGATATTTCAGATGTGTATATTTCCAAGGTTGGCCATATTGACATGGTGTCATAGAGAGAACCAGTAAATACTTCAGTGATCGCCCGAACGCACTCCTCTGAATCCGCCCCTGCTTTCATCATCTCTAAATTTAGATTTAATTTACAAAAAAAAAAGAGTGATTTCGTGGGGGCAAAAGCTCTTGATTTCAAAGGCCTGCATCCTGTGTATGTCCGTGCTGCTCTGAATTGTCAAAAGCTCCTCTTCAATGGTAAGACATAAAATGGAAATAATAAACGTGTTTCATAGAATACAATATAAATAGAAAATATGTTATATTTAAGAAATAGAAAATATTTATAAAATAAAATTGAAGGACAATTAAAAAGAACATTAAAACTTGAAAGTAAAATATTCTTTTAAAACAATTTTGCATTTATGCAGGGCTACAAACAGAGAGGAGTGCCATGTAAAAATATAATATTGGAAAATTATTTCGAATTAATTTAGGTGTTACTACATTATTTCAAAATTCAACTTGTGCAATATACAGTATGAGCGTAGCTCAAATCAAATAATCAATAAGAATGGTCTTGATTGGAAGCTCGGACCATCCACGTAAAAGTAACTTACATTAACCATTCACCTAACAGACAATGACGCACAGGGCTCGTCACTACTTTATCAGATGGTTCTATCAAATGTAACTTAATTAAAACAATAGTATCAAATTTTAAAGCTTTAAAAAGTGTCCTGAAGAAGAGGAAGTATATTTTGCACATTGTAACTAAGTTACAAGAGGTTTACGTCCTATCTGAACGGCGCATCCATTGGGTCAACTTTTGGAATATCCATTTAATGTAGCTTTCAACGCAGCTAAGGGAAACGTATGTGAACCAGTAATAGAATTCTCCGTAGCAGAAAGGATGAAGTCGTGGTTCGATAGCCACAAGGTTCGTGGTTCGAAACCCATCGCCGAAACCAGATTTTTTAAAATCTTAATTCCTCAGTTCTGAAGATCTTTCTCTCCTTTCGTAATCATCTGATCCTCTAAAAGGAGTTCTCCACATTAATTCGAACATGCCTAATGTGATCCTCGCAGTTCGAAAACTTCCCTTCTTATCTTTCACAAAATCAGAATTTTCGTTATAATACTGTAGAGGATATCAGGCTTAGCGCCTATTTTGAATTCTCCCTGTATGTTGATATTGTTCTTCAAACAAGAAATTGTAATTATTAAATAATAAAGAAGAGACTTCCCTATGTTGTCACCTCATCCCAATACAAATTCATGCTTACCATTCTCTTCCTAGTTTCCGTAACTTCATCAAAACAAGTTCAGCCACGCCGTTTCAGCAATTAAACTTCCCTATTAACCAAGATAATTGTGATGAGCTAGTCATCCACGTGCGGAGCACCAGGAAGAAGCGAAAGCTAGGAAGTAGAACAAAACCAGGGGACACGGAATCCGCCAGGTGAGAAGTGTAACAGAAGCCGCCAGAGACACACTTTGGACCCCTATTCAGAAGAGTCGTGCTAGCAGCAATTGAGAGACGGTCGGCACGCCTGGGCCCTCACCATCCATTGCATGACAGAGGTGTCATTCCAAAGAGGCCAGGACATCTGGGAGTTGTTGCCCTGAGGTCGAGAGGTTCTTCACTCTCGAACGTGAGGTCCAAGATTGATACCAGACGGAACCACTCAACGGATTGGAGGATAAGGCTTCACCCAATATTTGAAGAGGCTCATCACATCGAAATGGCTGAGGTACAGTAAGACCCTTTCCTTTCCTAACCTTTGCGTCTCTGTGATTTCTTCTATTAGAAAACATGAATTTCATTGCATTCATCCCCAATTAATTACTTCAGCGCTGTACTGCTCAGATCCCCACGTACTTTCTCTCTTGCCATCCAAAGTGCTATCCCCACATTCTTTCAGTAAAGAACTGATAATTGAGCAAATAACTGTGGTTGTAACCCCACAGTACAGTACAGCAAGATGGTGGAGATGTGGACCTTCACTTTGTGAAGATTTTTGAGGCCTTTGCCTAGCATTTAGGAATTTTTTTCCTCCTAATATAGAAATGCAGCTTCTGTGAGACATTGTCATTATATATTCCGAACCATTAGACTTTTAAATTGACGTCAATCCATCGATGTTTATCATATCATTTTTTGTTACAATTCTGTTACATCAAACCATGTCTTTCGTATTATTTATTTTTTGAAGTGACGCAAAGATTGGGGTTATTTTAACTTTAAGTATGTTGTGTTGACACTGATTTTATCTGCATGTTTACTTAGCATTTTCTGCATGTTTCGATTATTAGCTGAACAGTATCTACAACCTTTTGATGATCTAAACGATATTTCCACTACGCAGTACTTTGAACCTATAATTTGTTCATCACCGATTGCCATTCCAGTTACTAGAAATTTTTATACCAATCTTAAAGACAATTTGCATTTATCTACCCAAGTTTCAAGTATTTCTTATTCTTTCACACCGGACAGTTAAAACATGGCCCAGAATAATAGTGAGAATGTAGAAGGTTCATTGACCTCGATTCATACGATAGTAAGACCCGAACCATTTTATGCTAAATTAGGAGAAGACATCACGCGGTAGTTGCAGAAATACGAGGCTATTGCCTCCAACAATAATTGGACAGGCATAAGAAAAAAGCTAATCCTATGTACATTGATGAAGGGTCCGGCTGAATTTTGAATGGATAATACTTCCAAAAAACCCGAATTTGCTAATTGGACTTACGATGAGTTCAAAGCGAAATTAATAGAAGCTTTTGGGAGCAACACCATGCCTCAGTTGATAGAAAGTGAAATGCGTGCTCGAGAACAAGGAGAAACTGAAAGCATATCTGATTATGTTCATTCTAAACTCAACCTCATTTTGAGGGTAGACCCTCAAGCCCCCCAGCGAAACAGACAAGAAGGGTTGCAACCTGAGTATTTTAGGGCCGTTATTCGCAAGGAATATGATTCAGTTGAAAAACTGATATCAGACTTAATAACTGAGGAAAAAACAAAGATCTTATTAGAACGGAAAACCATCGAGAAATACATTAAGCGCAATTCGTCAATATTGCAGTCTTCATTAGTTTCTAGTAATACGAATGTTGACCCGATGAATACGCATTCTTGCTCTCAGCCTACCACACAGTCCAGAGCTGTTGAGAAAATTTCTGCTCAGAAAAATGCTGACGCGCATGTAAACTCTCAGGTCCCTGACTCCAATCCACTGCAGCAAATACAGCAACAGTTAGAGAAACTTTCTTTAAATATTACGTCTCTCACTGCAAATCAAGGTCAATCGACAAACATAGGAAATGCAAGTTCATCTTTCCGTGGTAATAACAGAGGAAGAAGAGGCCGAGGTAGAGGGGGAAACCAAGTTCGCTACTACAACAACTATGCTCAAAATCAAGGGAGTAATGGTGAGAGGGGTAACGCGATTGACAATAACTCAAGTGACCAGGGTTCAAGCCCCGCTGCGGGAACTTCTAAACCACCACGTTCTCCTATTGTCTGTTGGCGCTGCCAAGGATTAAATCATATAGCCCGAGATTGTCGCGCATTTTTAAACGAAGAAACGGAATAGTTGGTCGGGACACAACTATTCGTCATTCTGTGTTACAAGTCCCTATATTCAAGGAATCAGAACTCCCATACGTTAATATTAGAGCAGGGAGCGTGTACACTCCATTGTTAATGGACTCAGGGTCACAAGTTTCTTGTCTCCCTGAAAATTTAGTTCCTAAAGGAGCAAAGAAAATTGCAATTACTACAAGATTAAAGGGAGTGACGGGCAACACAATTGAAGTATCTCATATTGTTTTTTTGCGTTTCTTCATAGGAAAAAAGAGCTTTACGCATCCGTTCACAATAATTCCTCGGTTTCCATTTAAGCCTCTGCTTAGTCAGGATTTCTTAACATCCCATAATGTTTTCCTGGATTTTCAGAACAATATTTTTTCAGTTAATAGATTTGGGAAACCACCTGTAAACCAGCTCCCACGTAATAACAATGAGGGTGTAATTTCTGAAACTTTAAAAGAGAAATTAGCGTCTCTTTCTAAAGCTATTTACATACTTTCTGAACGAATAGTGCTTCCAGCGAAAACGCATACTCAGTTTCTCTCACTAAACGTTATGACATAGGAGGGAATAAGAACCTTTTAGTGCCAAATATTTCTTTGCAGAATAAATTAGAAATTTTTATTCCTTTTTGTGTGTTGTCACCATCTCAGCCTTGTGTATGGATTACGAATCCTACTGTTAAAGACATAACGTTAAACGAGGGTCAAGAAATAGGGTTAGCCGAAGAATTTGAAGAAATATCAGAGGAAGAATCTGCTTATCTAGTAGGTCAAATTCAGGAGGAATTGTCACCGGAAATTTTAGAAAAAAGAAAACTGTTTGACAGGTCACAAATTCAGGTTAACCCCGAACTTTCTGAAAGTGATAAAGAGAAATTTTATGATCTCGCTTATCGTTATAGTGATATTTTCATGTGGCACGATCAAGATTTTTCTTTTGCTAAGGATTATGAATATCAAATCCAGCTCAAAGACAACACGCCTATATGCAAACCAGCCCTACCTATACCGTATCATTTGCGCGCTGTAGTTAAAAAACAGCTGGATAATTTATTACAAAGAGGGATCATTTCGAGAACTATATCCCCATGGAACTCACCTATTCTCTTAGTTAAAAAAAGAACAGGTGATTATCGTTTTGTTTCTGATTTTCGGGCTGTAAATGTCCAATGTAGGGTGGATTCTTTTCCGATTCCTAGCATGGAGGACGTGTTAAATCGTGTTTCTGGAAAGAAATTTATTACAATGTGTGACCAAAAAGATGCCTTCTTCCAAATCCGCATTACAGAAGATAGCAAACCAATCACAGCATTCTCTGTTCCGGGGGAGGGATCCTTTCATTATAATGTGGTTCCTCAAGGATTACTTTGTTCTTCTGCGGCGTTGAACCGGCTCATAAAACTGACATTAGCCGATATTCCATCGCCCCATATATTGAATTACCTAGATGACTATTTTATAGTATCCGACACCATACCGGAAATGTTGGAATTATGCACATTACTTTTTGATGCTTTTCGCAAGCGAGGTTTAAAATTGTCTCCGAACAAAACCAAGTTTGCGCAGACTTCTGTAGTTGTTCTTGGACATAAAGTAAATAAATGTGGTATTTCCGTTTCTGACAAAGTGATTGACACTATAAAATGTTACAAACGCCCTAAAACTAAAAAACAGCTCAAATCATTTTTCGGCACTAGTAGTTTTGTGAGACGCTTTGTAAAGAATTTCAGTGAAATTTCAGCTCCTCTCTTACAATTACTTAAGCGTGATGCTAAATATAGCTGGAAAAAGCCACAACAAGATGCTTTTGAAAAACTCAAAGAAGCAATAATAAATTCACCAACTTTAATGAACTATCACTCCAACAGACCATTATTTCTGTACACGGATGGATGGAAATCTGGGGTGGGGGCGGTTGCTAAGCAACCAATTGATGATAACCCTGACAGTGAATTAGTTCCTATTGGGTATTGTTCCCGGTCTCTAAACGCCACAGAAAAAAATTATTCAATATATGAGATTAAGCTTCTTGGGGTGCTATACGCACTACGTTCTTTTCGTTACTGGCTCATAGGAAGACATTTTTTTCTAAAAACGGACTGTAGAGCGATCAAATTTCTCAAACAATCTAAAAATGTTAGTGGCAAGCTAGCTCGGTGGCTTTCTCAACTGGAGCAATTTGACTTTACAATATCCCATGTCTCAGGAACCGCCAATATAGAAGCCGATAATATCAGTCGTTTTGCTTCCAATAAAAGAGATCTCGAAGATGAAAAGTTAAGTTCAGAGGACCCCTGTGTTTTTTTTCTTGAAGATAACACCGATATTAATATTAGCGAAGCTCAGAGAAAAGATAATGTTCTTAAGCACATTATTGGCTGGCTTGAGGGCAAATCTAAAGACAATCAGTATGAAAGACAAGGTTCCTGTTATGAATTGCGCAATAACATTCTTTAGAGAAAAAACAAAACACCTATGGGTATGAACTACTTGCTTGCCATTCCTTTGTCATTGCGGGAAACAGTTTTTAAGAAGTGTCATGAGGAGATTTTGGGAGCCAATCACTCTGCTTTTAGTAAAACATATAAATTATTAGTTAACAGTGTATATTTTCCTGACATGAAACGTTTTGTATATAGACGCTGTAGAGAATGTCTTCACTGCCAAATGTTAAAGAAAAGAGTTGGTTTGAGTTATGGTAAACTGCAATCTCACCCTAGTGTTATGCCCTTTTACCGGCTTTATTTGGACGTAGCTGGGCCTTATTGCACTAACAATATTTTGAAACACAAATATTTTGTAGTCTGTGTGGATGAAGCCACAAGATTTTGTATAACAGCTAGTATTCCAGACACCACTGCCAATACTTTGGCATCATTCCTTTTTAATGACGTCATTTTAAAATATGGGTTATTTTATGAACTCTGCCTAGACAGGGCAGCTGCTTTTACAAGCGCCATATTTAAGGAATTGTGCAATATTTGTGGTGTTACGTTGAAATTTGCAGACGTGAATGCACATTTTTCTATTGGGCTCGCTGAAGTAACAATACGTAATTTGGAACAAAAATTGAAGCTCAACATTGACCCAGATAATTCAGGAAACTGGGTTAAGTTACTTCCCAAAGTTACATTCAGCCATAATATTTCTATTAACACAAGTATGGGATAGTCCAGTTTTGAATTACTCCATAGTTTCAAACCAAGGTTAATACATCAAGCTATGTTTGACACACAGTGTCAATTTCAAGACAACGCAGTCAGGCTATCTCATCTTAATGATATTCGAGAGCAGGCTGCTGAAAAATTATTCAAAAGGTTCCAAACTTCTGCGAAATCATATGACAAGCGTCATAAACAAGTGCAATTTCAGAAGGGAGATCTTGTTTGGATATATGTAGATAATATGAAACGTTGCCAGACACGTGCTTTCACTGGGAAATACATTGGACCAGGTGAGATACAGGGCAAGAATAACGAAAATAGTTACTTCGTTAAATTCACTACTGGCACAGGAAGACAGAAAATAGACTCCATTACGGTTGACCGTCTTAAGAAATATTACCCTCCGTCGCCTCTGGACGAGTTAGGAGATCACGACCATCAACGCAAGAAGCCTCCCACCAGTGACGATATTGAAGTCAGAGACTCAGCCATTCAAGGAGAGAACGTACCCCTTGAAGAGAACTGTACAGAAGATGAGGAGGACCGGAATCAGCTGTCTCCACGGAATGATGAAGACGAAACAGGCTTACCAACATCTAGGTTTATCATTGAATTCACTGGAAGGAAAGAGAGAGAGGAAGAAAAAGATGATCAAACTGACAGGTACACGTGCCTAAATATCGTTTATGCCATTTCTATGCTCCATCTACCGGCGTGGAATGTCACAGCCAGACGTACGCTACATAATGCACCAAAAGTTCCTTCAAAATTTGGTGTGAATACTGAGATCAATTCTAAAGTAGCTTTGTACCATGGAAGCATTGTAGAACTCCAGGGTGATGCCATTGTAAACCCAAGCAACACGGATTTATTACCAATAGGGGGTGCAGACAGGGCAATACACTTAGCAGCAGGGCCACAATTAACTCAAGAATGTGCACGCATTGGGAAATTAAAAGAAGGTTCGTGCATAACTACAGAAGGCTTCAATCTTCCAGCTAAACACGTAATACACACTTGTGGACCTAAAGGTGAAAATAGCAAATCGTTACAGTCTTGTTACGAGAAAATCTTATTTAGTGTGTTAAACACTGATTTTCGTACAGTTGCATTGCCCACCATTTCAACAGGTGCATTTTTATATCCTAAAACACCAGCATGTCACATAGCCTTAAGAACTGTGAGAAATTTCTTGGAGGAAAATTTGGATTCCATCGATAAAATTATTTTTTGTGTTTACGATGTACAGAATAAACGAATCTATGAACATTTGATGCATGAATATTTTCCTGTGGTGTAAAAAAAAGTAAGCTTGAGCATATGAGTGAATAAGCTAATCTTATTATTACGATACGTTAGCAATGTATAGTGAAGTATTTATACTCTATTTTTGATAATTTTGAAACTACTTTTTAGTTTCTGTGGGATATTTTCATAATCCTTTTATTTTGAGTATTATTTATTGTGTATGAGTAGTGGGTTGCATGACAAGTGTTCTTTGAATATGTTTCATATTCTTTCCTGACCTTTTTGTTGGTCGTTTTTTTCACTATCAGTGAACCTTCAAGTAACATGGAAATAAATAAATAAATAAAAATATATGTACATATTAGACGAAAATAAGGGAAAGATGCACTCAAATGTTTCTAGTGCTGTATATAGTACATAATTTTAATATTGTTTTATTATTGCTCATAGCTCTTCACCATGAAGTTAAGAAGTAAACACAGGAATACTTCTTCAAGTCTATATTTAATTGTAGAATTAGGCATGATTTCTATTCTAATGTGCCACTTTTCTCACTTTGTTGCAGGCAAAATATCTCATTCTGCTTTTTGTGACGATAACTGCTGCCACTACAGTAGCAACTTTAGAATTCAGTATTTCGTCTGGATTTTATTTTAAAAAGTTAAGTAATATGGTCATCTATCAACACTCAGTACCATTAACTTTCAATATCAGTTTTGTGTTCCCGGAGAAATTAAACTCTTCTACGTTGTATAAATTTTTACACTGCAAAACACAAAAGTATTATCACATTGATGTATGTAAAGCCGCAGATACGCTTAAACGATTACACGATCACATTTTGAAAAATTTTTTGCATATACCGAAACCTATGTTTCATAAGCCGGCACCTAAGAAATCTAAGAGAGCGTTATTGGGTTTTATTGGCAATCTTCTAGGATATTGTTGTGATGTAGCTGAATCATCAACTGTAGATGCTTTGCATCAAAAGGAAGAAAAGTTAGAAGAAACTGTATTGCAAGTTCAAAAGCATTTAATGAAAAATAACATATTTTTACAGAACTCATCTCAAGAACTTTCAAATTTTCAGGCTCAAATTCAAAACAACTTCCAGAGAATTATAAATTTTTCCCAACACATTGTAGAACAAGAAAAAAGATTAGGCAAATCTCTTAACCCGCTAGATTCTAAAGTGACGGCTGAATCGTATGCTTTTATCTCCGAATTTTATGAAATCACGGCACAATTTTTTAAATGCTTGGGAATTTATAAATATGATATATTAGTAGAAAGCTGTAGAGATGGCAAACTCAAAGCCAATACTATACCATATGATGTTCTTGATGCACAACTATTAGCTTTAGAATCTACTCTTATTAAAACTGGGTTCGTTTTAGCAATTGATAGAAACATATTAGAAATTTATTACACTATTTCAACTCTGTCATGTTCTATAACAGAAAATTACATATATTTGCAACTGAAAATTCCTATTCTGGAAAAAGATTCTAGCTTTGAAATTTTTTCTGTAAGAAGTATACCCTTCGCAATTAGAAACCAAACATGTGTCGTCAATTTGGAACCTGTTATTGTAGCTGTTCAAAACAAAAAGACTATAATTCCCATAATAGGATCTGATATGCTTGGTTGCCAGTTTCGAACTACTCGCTTATGTAAAATTCCCAACCACGTTATTACAAATTCTCGCCAAACAGAATGTATTACACACGGATATAGGGACAAACTGTAAAGGATATTACTTCTACTTGCGATTTTCGATGTGAATCAGTCACAACAGTTCAAATAATGGAATTAGATGACCACCAATACTTATTAACGCACCCTCCAAAATTTGTTACCCTATGGAATAATAGTATCCCAACCAACCTCTCATTACCTGATCACTTGAATTTTTGTGCTGTACAAATAACTCTACCGTGTAACATCAAATTGGAAGTCACTCAGCATCTCTTTGTAAAAACAAATTTTCCCTGCTTCGATAATGATTTATCAAAACCTAAACTTCTACATTTATTTCCGGCAATGATTGTAAACAATGATTTATTTCTCGTTGGACAAAAATTCATACCCAATGTTTTCTTTAACGTCAATACATTAGTGAATGATTTATGGATTTCATCTGTTAGCCACATGAATGTAACGCCTTTTTCATTGGTTGAAACATCACTTGAACGTCCTATCTTTGAACATGACTGGTTTGTTCCCGGAATCATTTTTATTTGGCAATTAATACTCACCATTTACGTAATTTACGTTCTCAAACAAAACAAAATGTTAATTCTGCCATTTTGTTCCAAGCCTGTGAGAGCAATGGAATTATCTTCGGCGTTTCAAAGCTTTTTAGGAATTACTGACCTGCTCATCTTTATAACCCTAGTTCTCATGTTATTTGTGTTAATAAAAATCTTCCGATTACTACAAAAGAAACCATCATCTCTTCATCGTACTTTTCCAAGATTTTTGCCTGCTACTGCTAGAAACAACGCCTCGACGGAGACACGCGAGGACTTGCATCACTCCACGCTAGAACTCACTCCGAGAAATATCTCAGCATCATATTTAAACAATTACATCCCTTATGTGTAACGTATTTTAGCTCGTGGTATCCCAGTCATTTAACTAATCTGGAATAGTGCTACTCTTCATATACCGTTACCGAGTAGTCCGCGGTATATCGGACTCTTCAGCCACTTAGTAGAGGAAATGCTACTAAACAAATTAGTTAATCTAATTGTATCCTCCCATATTCTAACACTCCCACGAATATCAATTTTAACTAACACAAACTTTTACGAATACCTAAACTTAGAGATATTTTCCTTTGCACATGTATGATATATATATTATTCATCTTATATGTTATTCATTATTTATAATTTATCTTATTATATTACATATATTCATATATTTATTTTATATATCACAATTAGGTTAAGGAATAATATAATTATTATATATAAGCAAGTTACCTTCACATTTAACCCCTTACTTGTATCTCAGCCATAATATATATTAATAATCCCATATTAAAATTATTACACTTACCTCCATCAAGATTGCATAACACCACACTTCCTGATGTACTATGAACTAATTCGTTTTATTTTTCTTTCATGTAAAAAAAATCTGAATCAGCGCAACCTTGAATTCTATCCTTCTACATCTTCAATTTCTACGTAGTAATGGGAGCGTCCGCCAGAGGGCAACCTTCGACAACATATTATAATTAATTCATACCTGACCGCCATCTTAAGGACATTGGAGAATTACTACAGCATCTTTGGGTCATCAACACTCTTCTCCAGGAGAACACTCCGAATTTTTTTCAAAATCGTCGTGGAGAAATAGAGCAGGGAGTGTAGAGGATATCAGGCTTAGCGCCTATTTTGAATTCTCCCTGTATGTTGTTATTGTTCTTCAAACAAGAAATTGTAATTATTAAATAATAAAGAAGAGACTTCCCTATGTTGTCACCTCATCCCAATACAAATTCATGCTTACCATTCTCTTCCTAGTTTCCGTAACTTCATCAAAACAAGTTCAGCCACGCCGTTTCAGCAATTAAACTTCCCTATTAACCAAGATAATTGTGATGAGCTAGTCATCCACGTGCGGAGCACCAGGAAGAAGCGAAAGCTAGGAAGTAGAACAAAACCAGGGGACACGGAACCCTCCAGGTGAGAAGTGTAACAGAAGCCGCCAGAGACACACTTTGGACCCCTATTCAGAAGAGTCGTGCTAGCAGCAATTGAGAGACGGTCGGCACGCCTGGGCCCTCACCATCCATTGCATGACAGAGGTGTCATTCCAAAGAGGCCAGGACATCTGGGAGTTGTTGCCCTGAGGTCGAGAGGTTCTTCACTCTCGAACGTGAGGTCCAAGATTGATACCAGACGGAACCACTCAACGGATTGGAGGATAAGGCTTCACCCAATATTTGAAGAGGCTCATCACATCGAAATGGCTGAGGTACAGTAAGACCCTTTCCTTTCCTAACCTTTGCGTCTCTGTGATTTCTTCTATTAGAAAACATGCATTTAATTTCATTCATCCCCAATTAATTACTTCAGCGCTGTACTGCTCAGATCCCCACGTACTTTCTCTCTTGCCATGCGAAGTGCTATCCCCACATACTTTCAGTAAAGAACTGATAATTGAGCAAATAACTGTGGTTGTAACCCCACAGTACAGTACAGCAAGAATACGAATGTTGTCCGATCATTTTTTCCTCAATTCTAAATCTGTGTATACAAATCAACCCTCTCTGTCTCCAAACTTGAATCCCTCTCTCTCTCTCTTTCTCTCTCTTTGTCTCTCAATGTCACCCAGGAAGTCATATGGCTTGAGATCAAACCTTCGACTCTTGAAACCAAATGTAAGATCTTTAGCAATGTGCTATCGTAACACTATAGGTTTGTCGTTAAAACCAGTGTCTTTTAGACTTTATTCGGTGGGGGGGGGGGGAAGAAATTCTCCGGCGACATAAGATTTTCACTTTTTATTAGTGTATTACTATAGATTTGATCAAAAAATTCGTATTTATGAAGCTCAAGAGAGGGGGAATTACACTCTCCTGTCCTACCCAAATGGCGCCCCTGAATCATTTGCTTGCACTTACTGAAAAGAAATTCAATGAATCATTGAATAAAACTCGTTTCTGTCCGTAGATATTTTAGAGCTCTTGGCAATTTTCATAGATTTCTTAGGGAGCATCTTACTAGCTTGCACTCTTTAAAGAAAGAAAAGAATGAAACTAAAGATATTTATGAAGCTCTGGGAAGATTGTGTGACTTTCCTTTAATTTAGGCTCTTAAACATATTTCAGAATAACCGAATGGAAAAGACTGTTTTAAAGCTATAACGTTGTAAACTTGATTCCTGTTTCTTTTTCAGCTGAATGGAAAGAGTGTACTACGTCACACACTCTGCTTTAGACAAGGAGAGGTGGAAGACGGGGAGGAGTTGAAATAAATACTAGAAGAAAATAATCGATTGATACATGTATTGCGGGAATGCATAAGAAAACTGGGCAAGAGTTTGTTATTCATTTGGACTTAGAATTTTTGTAAGAAATTTTATGCCGCGGACTGTACCTGTGTGGGTCCTGGAATTCGTATACATTAACCTCATTCGATTGGGTTCATGCTTATAGCATTTCGCCATTCTGCATTTTAACTTGTGTTGTATTAGCGTACAGGATGCTTCAAAGTTCTACTATACCATTTCGTGACATAATGTATCCAATCGTGCCTAGGAATTACTTAAGTGAAAACTTCCTTAGGGCGGTACAACTTTGGACAGTTCAGAAATTTCCTTAGCTGCAGGTACGATTTGAACCCCTTTAAAGTATAATGACTGATGTGGTAAAGTCGTAACACATGTACTTTTTAAACTTTTCTTGCACTTATATACTGTATGCAGAAGAGTAGAATGTATAGTATTGGTACTTCATGTTGAATTATTGAAGATATACAGAAGGACTACACTGCTTATATCAAAAGGAGTTGTGTGTATCTCACCATTCCACAATCGTTGTTGCGTAGCTTTCACAAGATGAATAGCTATCCAAACGTTGTTCGAGAAAAGGAAATCGATACGGGAGCTACGAGTGTAGATTTGATTAAATCTTCCGAGTAACACAGCATTGACACACCAACAACATGAGTATATACCATTAGAGGGGTAAGCAGTGGCGGCGGTTGGACGTTAAAAGTGGGGGGGCAAGACATGATCTGATTATTTGCATATAAATGTTAGTGTTTCTGCTTGTTTCTAATATTTTATTTGACGAGAGGTTGTATAACTAATAGGATACTATCTTTTTCAGTTAAAACACCGTACATAATATTTCATATTTTATTAAGTAAATTGACAAGAACAACGTCAGTAGGTAGTAGCCCTTTGTACTCTTAAACAACGAAAGTGTAAGAAGAGATTTGATTCCTTGCTCATGAACATCTTAAAATTCTGTCTGGAAAACCGTGTGATCAGATTATTGAATAACAAATTTGCAAAACAAATAAATAGAAAGGATAATATTAATCATAGTAATAAATAATGATTAGGGGCACGAGTTTTTCGCACTAAAAATTTGAAAATTTCGCGTTTCGTTTTTCATATTTCGCGTTTCGTCGCATTTTCCAAATAACTTCTGCATTTTTTAGCTCTTGTAAAAAAGATATTCCCCGACATTTTTATAATTGTTCCTTCTGTTCGTAGATCACTACAGAAATAAACCATTAATAACCTAAAAACAAAATACACTGAATATTGCACTCGACATTGTAAATTTCACTTATAGAAAATTATATTTTTTAAAAATGAAATGAAAGAAAATCAGTAACTAAACTTACTATGAGTAGGAAAGTTTTGCTGTCTTATGAAACACATAGGGACAAGTTACATTTAAGCATTAAACATAAGCATGTTACACGTTTCCACATTTTCCTGCATTGTTGTACGTTTGCCACTTATCACCAGTCCATAGTTGGGGAAAGAAAACTCTCACAAATGGCATTGCTTGTTGGAAGCCACACATATGTAAGTGCGTTTACAACAAACTTCAAACAATCATCACTTCAGAACTTTTGTCCATTCAAAATATTCATTACACTGTACTTTCCAGACGAATCACTTGTCAAGAGTTCATAGGGTGCTTTCTAAAACTCCAAATGCGGTACTTCATAATCAAATGCTTTCATTTTTTAAATGAAGGCTAAGCTTTAAAAAAAAAAAAACTTCCTTAATGTAACAATGTCTGGTTCACTGCCACATGCAATTACAGAAGGATCAAATAGCTTTCCCAAAGCATCACATAGTTCTATAGTTTTGGAGTCTTCTCTTTGCAAAGAAAGCTTCAAGGATGATTTTTATGCACATTTTTAAAAAGTCACAGTCAATACTAGCCCCTTTTCACTTCGTAACAAACGTAAGTGTGCTTTAGTTTATCCACCAAAGAGGCCCTGCAATATGTTCTCTATCCGAATTACCCAGAATGCACAGTCCATGCCATTCTACCATTCCGACAGCGGAAAACTGGCGTTTCCAAATTAATGAAAACGAATGTTTAAAATTTCACATTATATCGCGAATTGTTAGAAATTTCGCGCAAAACTGCCAATTTCGCGTTTCATCGCGTAACAGAAAACAATGAAAATACACACAGAATATCACAAAACGTCAAGAAACTGAAAATTACTTAAGTTAATTCTGACGCATTTCATTTTGTCGCGCAATGCGAAAACCTCGTGCCTCTAATAATGATGTTTGTTTTGCAAAAGTCATATTGAAACAGGGATTAATAAACAACTTAATTTTTATCCACACATCCTATTAAATGTATATTATTACTCTTAGAAAATGAAAGACAGTAAATACTACAAGCATATGATACGACATTTAAAGAAATATTTGCTTTTGCAACTTCCCGAAACATGTTCGTTGTCATTAGGTGGTTTTAATTTTCTTGGAGCACATGAAAACACAACACTACTTAGAATCACTCCATACTCCAGTTATACAAAATAACACTAAAACCTAGAATTATGTCGAATTCACTAAATTTAATTGTATATAGACTCGTACATCTCTAACACACCACTTCATTCATACATTACACTACAAAACAATGGAAAAGGTAGAAGTTGCTTCTTATTACGCTTGCTCCCCTTACTTTAGAAAGAAAAGACATTTCAGGAAGTCAATTTTTGTGCAATTAAAAAATAACTTGTGAAATACTTTTTTCTTTTGCGAAATGCTTTCTGAATTACTTTCAAACCGACTGACTAATATATCGAACCCTTGTAAGAAGTGAAAGTATGCTGAAATTGTCGTGCTCCAATAGGTTAATTTTGGGGTTACGTATTTTCTGTGTCAATTAAAACGCAACTCCTGTAGTTTTCTTTACTCCACGGGAAGACAGCCAATACCTACTCACGGAATGGCAAATATATATGGCACCATTTTTTCTATGAACCAGTAATACATAAAATACTTTACATTTCTAAATGAAACTATATACATTAATGGGTTACTTCAAAAAAGTGGGGGGACAACTGACCCCCTTTGCCCCCCCTAATCGCCGCCCATGGGGGTAAGGATGTCAGAATTACGAAGTGTGATACGATATTCTTATCAAGACAATGCTAACGTGATGTCAGATTACTATTTCATTCAAGAACTTGAATATGGAGAACTTTCATCTAGACTTCTGAAATGAATTACTTTTTCTGCTTATGAAATGTGTGGCACATAGTTAATAATTAAAGCATACAGTTTGCTTATATGAAAAGATTTTTTTATTAGTCTACAGTTTGGTTGCTTTGTGATGATCACTGTTACTAAGTTGGTAGCGAACACAGGACAGCTATACTGTCAATATTTTCCACCTAACAGTCTAAGAGAAGATCTCAAAAGAACTTAAAATCGATTCTTTATTTGCCTCATTGATTATATCAGCGGTCTCAGCCCCAAAGTAAGGCTGTTTCGGGGGTTAGAATATAATAAGTTCCATAGCAAGTTTTACAGGGTACAATCGGGAAAATATTATTTATGATAGACAGGAACCTAGTGAATCCTACACAACTCTGTATGTAAATTTTGTGAGCATTACGAACGCTAATTAAATGCATATTTTTTGGCCTCGAGTGTTAAGACACTGGACTCTTTGTTTGTATAATATGTCCATAACAAAGCAACTTTTTAGCCTGTTGCAACCGAAACACCTAATTAGAAATCGAACATCCACGTCCATCCTCAAAATTATTTTTTTAAATCACCGCATCTCTAAGACATCGCTCACATCCATGTTTAATATCTTTTTTAAGTCAATGTAGAATACTATTACAATGAAGTCAAGTGACATACTTGAAATGTTCATATTTTAAGGAGATTTCTAACGTTCCAGATGCATATTACAATTAGCTTCACCTGGTCAGGGATGCCTGCCCTATCGCAAGTGACCCATCAAATTGCCCATCATTTTAACGCGCTGTATTAAAGGAATGTGATATCTAAATGAATTAGTTTAGCTCATTAAATTAATTGTGTCGTGCTACTGTTCCGTTTTCTCTTCGGTTACCAAAGCCACTCTTTAACAGAATAAAAAACCACCTCCAAAATATATAAACAGAATAAAAAACCACCTCCATGTTTTATACCTTTTCTTTATACCTTCATTTAAAGGTACATGAAGATAGTCTTCATGTCCATTGTGTTATCTATAAGGCGGGGACATTATTACAAGATAATAACCAAAACTGAGTGAATTAAAAGTTAAGCCGTTATCATTAACATATTGGTTTTCTACAGCTGTTGTTCGTCATCATCTATATCAGACTATCTTGCGATCTGGCATTTGTACATGAACTACCTTGGCGGAAAGCACAAAACTCTGAATACTTTATATCTGGTCTTTAACACGAACATGTGGCTCGTTCGCAATCCTATCTTGAAATCACTTTTTATCTGGAGGTAAGTAAGCTTATCCGGCTGGAACTGATGGTACCTGTGTGGGACCAGGAATTCACATACGCTATCCTTATTCGATTGGGTACATACTTAGACCATTTCGCTCCTGGACTTGGTGGTACTTCCGTATTGAATGCTGCAGAGCTGACGTGTTAGTAGGGAGAAAAGTGGCCATATTGAAGCTTTGTAACTACTTCTTTGTTATACCCGATACGGCTTATACGAGAGGGGACATGTTTCCTTCTCCAAACAGGCGATTAAGAAATGTCTAATCTTGACCATTTTCTCAGGATTGAGATTTGGTTGGTTGAAGATTCTAACTTGTACAGTTTTTTTTGAAGGATCTTCAAGGCTGTAAATATTCTCTCCTGAGGTAGTGTAACAGCCTGTTGCATCATGGAAAAATGAAAGCAGTCTTTTAGATATTCTATAGTTTCTTTAAATTTAATGATTTCGTAGCATTTCCTTTGAGTTCTGCTTCTATATGGCTTTTTAGAGAATCAGCAACTGCTCAAGAAGTCTTCTAGCAAGATTCTTGAAAGATCTGAATCAAACCCATCAACAGCTACAGATTTCCCGTTTGTAGTTTCTTCCATAACTATTGTTTATAAACAGCTATCTTTTGCTTCTTCGAAAACTTTTTGCATCTTTTGAAGCCGTCTAGTATTCATCTCCAAGTTTCTCAAGAACTGTGATTCAATTGTCGTGGGTTCAATGGAAGGATAAAATTCGATAGTTGCAGATATTTCCCGAAAGCTCTTTTTTGTTTTTCAGCAAGTTCCGTGTCGGCAAAATATAAGGTGATAACAGCGCTTAAATAATTTTTATACGTACTTAACGCAGATTTGACTTGCTATATTTAGTCCACACCATTGCGTGTAGAAGAACCCAACTTCTACGTGTGTGTTTTAAAACACAAGACAACAGAGAGTCTGCAATCGAATTGCCATTCTTGTGTATTCAGATATCATCACATATGGAAGGTGGCATTAGCTCTACGTGCCACTCAGATGACATAATGGTTCCGACAAAAGTCCTGTAGAACTTGAGTTATCGTAACAGTATTTAGGAATCAATGATTAATGTAGGAAGCGTAGTGTCTGACGTTGAGTTAATCCCCCAGAAAATTTCGTGGCCTCATTAAGCACTGTTCGATAATCATATCACTTGGAACTGCTGCAGAAGGCCTCTTTTTCTTTGAATTGTGAAGGTTGCTGAAATTAAGAAGTCAGCAGCGGAAGTCGGCATGTATTCCTTAATTCCTATTGGCTTACAACTAGTAAAAAAATTTAACACTGAATTGGAGGCAGCGGGATCTTGTGTTATGTACCTAGGTCTTAAAAACGAAGCAGTAGTGCTTTTAGAGCTACTTAACTCTCGTTATAAAATGGCGTAGCATTTAAAAAACCGTGGATTTACTTCTCCCTTAATTAAGACGAGGGTGGCATACACACCTCTCCTTTTGGTATAAGCAGAGTAGTCCCTCTGTAATTCTTCAATAATTCAACATCAAGTACCAATACTCTATTTGTACTCTTCTGCATACAGTAAATAAGTACAAGAAAAGTGGAGAAAGCACATGTGTTATTACATTAGATCAGCCATTATACTGGATAGGTACCTGCAGCTGAGCAAATTTCTAAATTGTCCAAGTTGTACCACCCTTAAGAGTTTTCCACTTAAATTAATATTAGGCACGATTGGGTACATTATGTCGGGGAATGGTATAGAAGAATTTTGGGGTATCCTGTACACTAAGAAAACATTAGTGAAAATCCTGATTTGCCATTATTACTCAAGATCATTGAGATCTCACTTTTAGACTTTGCTCGGGGACCTTTACTTGTGGTTATGAAGAGATTTAGAACCCTCTGAGGAAATGACAAAATCTAGGATCTGCGATTTTATTCAAGAATTTCTGGATGATGAAATCAATGTGCAACATATAAAAGAAAATAAACCTGATGAAGAAAAACGATATCTAGGAATATCAAAATTAAGTCGATGACTTTACCGAACCGGTAAACTTTAGCTGCGGTATACAGAGAAGGTCACAATCCTATTGTTATTAATCCAAAGCGACTATATTGTACATGGGACTAGCAACTTCGTTTGTAGGCTATTAAGTTAATGCTTCTGTTTTCTCACGCAGCTCGCCATCTTTTCTATGCAAAATTTGCACATCACTATACTCAGCAGAAGGAAGGTTTGGGGGCGACTACGGCATCAGAGGATTACAAGAAATTAACAACTCAAGGGACCTTCAAAATTCGCAGAAAAAGAGGTCTTCTGGAGAGAAATTCCAAGTGGTATGATTATCGCACAGTGCTTAATGAAGGACACAAAAATTTCTGGTGGATTAACTCAACGTCAAACACTACGTTAGCAAGATTAATCCTTCATTCCCAAATACTGTTACGATAACTGAAGTTCTACAGGACTTTTGTGGGAAACTGTTGGTCATCTGAGCGGCACGTTAAGCTAATGCCACCTTCCTAGTTTGATAATATCTCAATGCGACAGAATATCAATTCGACTGGGGTGAATATTGAAGAGTCTCTGTTGACTTCTGTTTTAAAACCCACACATGGAAGGAAGAGTCTATGCGCAATGGTGTGGACTAAAAACGGCAAGTCAAATCTGCGTTAAGTACGTATATAAATTATGTTAAGCGCTTTTTTACCTTATATTTTATGGATATATTACAACTCGACACGGAAAGTGCCGAAAGACAAGAAATAGCTTTCGGAATATATCTGCAACGAATGAATTTTATTCTGTCATTGAAGCCACGACAATTCAATCTCAGTTATTGAGAAACTTGGAGATCAATAAAACACGGCTTGAAATGATGCAAACAGTATTCGAAGGAGCAAAAGGTAGCTGTATGTGGACAGCAGTAATGGAAGAAACTACAAACGGGAAATCTGTAGGTGTTCATGGGTCTGGTTCAGATCTTTTAAAAATCTTGCTAGAAGACTTCATAGGCAGTTACAGATTCTCTTAAGGCCACATACAAGCAGAACTGAAAGGAAATGCTATGTAATCATTTAATTTAAAGAAACTCTAGCATCAAAATAAGGCTGCTTTCACGTTTTTCATGATGCAACAGGCTGTGACACGACCTTGACTTTCTTCAGGAGAAACAGTTGGCCGACTTCAAGATTCTTCAAAAAGAAAATTAACTGCAAGATAAAGTCTTCAACCAAAAAAATCTCAATGCTGATAAAGTGGCCAACATTAGAGATTTCTTATTCGCATTCATCGAAAAGGAAACATATCCTCTTTTGTATAAGCGATATCAGATATAACAAGGAAGTAGTTACGAGGCTTCAATATTTCCACTTTTCCCCCTACTAACACGGCAGCTGTGCAGCATTCAAATAGGAAGTTGTGAGCGTGTATCCTCCCCCACTCCCATTCCATTTTAATTTTCCCAGTTTCTCTTGGCTGAAGTGGAATAACGGTCCATGGATTATACGTCGACGCAAACATTGTTAGTTTTATCTTTTTCAAGGAGTTGGCAGTACTGTGAATGGTGACTTGAACTTCTTGTGCATCGGACAAAGGAATGTTATGTGGTCATGACTTTATAACAAAATAATTCCTTAAAATCTGATGTAATCGAAAAACATTTTTACTATTTTCAATACTTTGAATATATTGCCCTAATGGTGAATCCTTATAGCACTTTTTGATATACATATTCTTTGTATAGAACATTTTGTATAGATATTATTAAAATTTCACTCTGTCATCGTAAGCGCAAGTATACCGACGCTAGATAGAGAAGCCGCGAGAACTATTGTGCGAAGGGACGCCATGAAAAAGAAAAGATGTGAACGACTCAGCAAAGAAATCTGTCGTTTATTTGGTCATCATTTATGTTATGGTGTTAAAATATGTATGAGTGAAGTGTGGAACTTATATCGTTTCGTCACTGACGTATGTTAAAGTAAATTACAACGAAAATGCTTTAAAAGAACTTAATTTGTGTAAAATTGGAAATGCCACATTGTATCAGTTCCTTACAAATGTTGTTTTAGAAGAAATACCAAGTCTACTATTGAATTTTACTTATATTTGCGATAAAGTAACGTAAGTAAGACAAGGGATAAATTTACTTCTTTAATTGTTAATCAGTGGCACCACAAGTAACTTTACGGTCGACTACCCAGCCGGACAATGGAAATTGGAATTATTCAAGGAAGTCGGAAAACTATTGAAAAATGGGAAGAAGATTCTAAAAAGGGATTGCCCTCCAAAAGAGTCCACTAAACCCCCCTTTTTCTTGTGAAATCTCGAAAACCAAAATGTTGTGTGAATTAGTGCTCAGTGTGTAACGTGTGAAAAATAATCATTTCTCCAATCATGCAATAAGCCGGCTTCGTCGTCATATCATATATTTTCGAGTTGATCTTTTAAAATTCCTTTTTTTATTTTTCTATTCTTTTATTAGCAAATACATGGGCTTAAATTCATTATGTTGAAATGATAAAAAGCAAAATGTAAAATACAAAACCTCAAAAGGTATCAATAATAATCATAACAACAAAATACAGAAATAAGTATGTATATGAAATGTGTAATATTTTGTGGTTGAGTAAAACCATTTTCGTGTATATTTCTTGTTTTCAGTTGTAATTCATGTTTCTCGCATCGATCACTACCAGAACGGTAAGAATTCAGTAGTTAATATCACAGCACTTGAGTTAATGCGAAGGAGGCGTGTCGCTGAAGGTGGATACGCGCATATGCCAGTTTGGTTCGGACTCATCTCAAGTTGCAATCTGGTGCAGTTCCTCATACGAATTCTAACCACTAAAACCACCATTAGTAAGGCGTACCGAACAAGATTCGAACTCAGAAGGTCATAAGAATGTCTTCCCAAAAGGGGACAAACGGGAATCGAACCCCACCATGTTATAAAAATGGCCTTCCCGAACAAGAACACAAACCACTCGTGTTATAAAAATGGCGCCCGAAAAGGGACAGATCTCCTGCACCGTGCATGCAAAAGTAGTGATTCATGTGTAGAAACGCAAAGGTACAAGGTAAGTTTCTGACTCGTGTTTAAAATTTTTATATAGTTGTACAAAATGGATGAAAGTAATGTTAAGTTAGTGCTGGACGCACTTAAAGCAAATAAAGATGAACTCATTGAGCAAACTAATAATGTACGCGAATTTTTAGAAAATAAGATAGCTGAAGTCAGCGACCAAACCAATAAAGTGAGTGAATCTTTGAAAAGTAAATTCGTGGAAATTAGTGAAATAACAAAAAAGCAAATTAACAATAAACTCCAGGCACAAGTAGAGGTAGTGAAGAAAGAAATTTGGGGTAAATGTGAAGAAAAAGGGGACCAAGGACTTGAGAAAATTGAACCAATCGAAGCTCCAATTGAAAAGTTTAGTTGTGCAGATGTAGAACAAGGGTGCCAAAAGGCTGTATATGAGTCAGTTGTTGTTAGCGCGTGCATTGTTAAAGAAATAAGTAGTCATCCAGTGTCGTACAAAGGTAAAGGTTTAGTTAGCCAAACTGTTACGTCAAGTAGGCATAATGTTTGTTCGAAGTCTAAACAGAATGTAGATGTGTTGAACATAAAATATTTGTCATGTTACGGAGGAAAGTGCACTGATAGGTTTTGTGCGTGTAATTGTACTAATGTAGTAATATTAATAAATAGAGGTAAGAGAATGCGCTCTTTACTCATTAGTCATATGTGGAATTTAATGGAGCTAGGATGCGTCCAAAGCACGTTACAAACAAATAGGTTGGCATGTATTCCAAGTAATGACATATGTTCGTACTTTGTGAACATAGTTATTGTTCAGATTGACAACAGGGAAAGCAGCGGTAACAGTTCTCACTTGGTAGTAACAAATATGTATGTTACGAAATTCAAGCGCATAAGTTTTTATTGTTTTCTATGCACCCACGTATATGTAATGAATGATGAAATCAGTTCAGGTACTTGTAGCATCAATGAAAATAATGTTAGTGAAATATCATGGCGTAAAAGAGTTGAAATTTGTCAACAGAGTTTTGGTACGGTGAAATATACCTTGAACAAATCCGTCAGGAAGTACAAAGATTGGTCAGGACGTGGTAAGCATACGTACGGTACGAAACAAAAGTTGAGTAAACTAAAACGAAAAATAAAAGGCATGCACGGAATTTTGCGATCTTTTGAGAAAATGACAAAATTTGTCCGTAGAAATTTTAAGAAAACCCAATGTCAGCGTAAAGGCAATTCCATGGTAGCTAATATTAATGAAATGGTCAATGTAAATACTCTAGAGAAACTACAATCAGAAAATGTAAGTGAAAATGAAAGTGAAAAATCAAAATTTAGTAAGCATTGTAAGTTGTTCAAAAAGTCAAAAGTCAATGCGAAAGGAAACTACATGCAAAAATTAGTCGTTAAAAATCATGTTGGTGTCCGTGAAAACTTTAAAAATCAGGTAAAAAAAACCGCGTAGTAGCAAAGCGTTGAAAATTCAAAACAAATGTAACAAAAAAGTAAAAGTCAGGTTAGTCAAACGAACTTGTGGTAGGTGGCCCGAACATCCGGTGGCAGTACCCACGCGTAATCACACAGGGAAAATGAAAAGCCAGATTGAGCACAAAAGAAAATTCAGTGTTTCATACAAAATTAGGCAGAAAATTTCCCGTAACAAAAATTTGAAAGAAAAGAAGTGCAGTAAACGAAATTAAAAAATACGTGGAAATTGCAAGTTAGTGAAGCAATGTGGTAAGTCGAAAGTTAAAATTTCTGCCAATATGCAAATTGATGTCATTACTGACAGTGAAAGGTTGTACGCGTATGGAAAGCCAGTGTTTACTAAAGTGAATATTTGTTGCAGAAAACATAAAGGCAATTGCGAAGATACGTTTATTAAATGTTTTGGAATAAAATTCAAAATTCTTGTTGTACTCGAGAAACCAAGAGTAGGAATTGGATAAAAATATATGTTTGCAAAAAACAGGACTGTGTACATTTTAGAAATTTGACAGCAATGTTTAAGATTTCTGGTAATAACAAAAAAAAAGAATGTATAATAATAATAATAAACAAAATTAAAATTACTTTTTTGAACCGTATAAAAATAAAAATTGAAAAAATTCGAATTGTTAAATCCTTTAGCTGGTAAATCAATTGGGTTCACATTCAGTAGACCGACTTAAGGTGTGGAAACCTACGAAACAAACTCGAAAAATTTGGTTAGACTTAGCTGTAAAACTTAGTTCTGAGAAATACCATGACATTATTTCAAACGAATTGAAAAATTCAGATTTGGAAAGTAGTGTTGAAACAGTTCTTTGCCACGCATTAACCACAATACCTGTATGTTTGTCTCAAAGTATTCAATCAAGACGTAATAACCAACGAATACACAAAATTTTAGAAAAATTGTTGGATGTTGATAAGTATTTGAATTTTCTGTACTGTAAAAATTTATGCTCATCTGATGTATTGGAATTTGCGTTGGTAAATCTACAAAATCCTTATGTGGTACTGAATGAGCGAGTTTTAGAAATGTAAAGAAAAAAAGTTTTGATACGAAATATGCAGGCACCTGTGATCAGCTATGCGATTTCCAGATGGCCGTAAATTTTTTTTTTGCCAATGTAATGGAAAAACTAGCAAAGATATATGCCAAGTCATTGAGATGACGTTTTCCCCTATATAGTTTGGGTAATGTAATATTTCTTTAACGTTCGAAGTAAGCAATTTTGGTAAGTCCCATTCTTTATTATTTTGAAATTTTTAACCTTGTGTTCTATAATTCGGCCTCATCTCGTGGTGGTAAAACAAATAATTCATTGTGGGTAGGTATCTTTGAAATTTAGCCAGGCAGACCTTGTCGAGTGGTCAGAGAGAATCATAACTGAATTATTACGTTGTAAAATTATAGCTGTGAATCTCAAAGGCGCCGATAAATTTTATTAAATCTCGACAAACGTATATTATTCAATATTGTGTGAAATAAAGTTTTTAATATGTAATATGTTTTGAAATATTATTTACTAATGAGAGAACTCATTTCGTATATTCATGTCACTATATCATTGCATTATGTTTGAAATTAACTCGTAAGTTGATATATTATCGTTTAAATGTTGTATTTTAAGAGTTTGAATAATGAAAATGTTACATTATTAAGAGTTATTTTGAAAATTAGCCATAAGTAAGTATAGACGTATAAAAATAGTAATTTTTGCATTTTATATTTCATTCTGTTTAAAATATTGAAAATTTCGTATGTTTAGTATAATAAGGATATTTAGTGTAAGATGTAATCACACGGGTCAGATACTTAGAAGAAAAAAAATATTGAAATTTTACGATTTGTGTAATGGTGTAAGAAATATATTAGATATTTGATGTGAATAAGTAGAATATGAAAACTACATATATATGATATAAAATGAAAATATAATAGATAATTAATATGTTATTCCATTTGTTTTAAAATATTGTGCTATGAACAAAAATATAAACTTATACAAAAAAGCCCATTTAAATAGCCCATCTACGTTTGTGTAAAGTATTAGTGAACCATCGTGATTTAAATATTAATAGTGCAAGAATGAAGAGGAGTAATAGCCGGAAAAATAAAATTAAGAAGAGGAAAATTGCAAGATTCCAGGATTCTGATAATCTTCAAAGAAGATCATCGTCGCTTGCGCGCGCCATTTGTGAGCGTGTATCCTCCCCCACTCCCATTCCATTTTAATTTTCCCAGTTTCTCTTGGCTGAAGTGGAATAAGGCTCCATGGATTATACGTCGACGCAAACTTTGTTAGTTTTATCTTTTTCAAGGAGTTGGTAGTACTGTGAATGGTGACTTGAACTTTTTTGCATCGGACAAAGGAATGTTATATGGTCATGACTTTATAACAAAATAGTTCCTTAAAATCTGATGTAATCGAAAAACATTTTTACTATTTTCAATACTTTGAATATATTGCCCTAATGGTGAATCCTTATAGCATTTTTTGATATACATATTCTTTGTATAGAACATTTTGTATAGATATTATTAAAATTTCACTCTGTCATCGTAAGCGCAAGTATACCGACGGTAGATAGAGAAGCCGCGAGAACTATTGTGCGAAGGGACGCCATGAAAAAGAAAAGATGTGAACGACTCAGCAAAGAAATCTGTCGTTTATTTGGTCATCATTTATGTTATGGTGTTAAAATATGTATGAGTGAAGTGTGGAACTTATATAATTTCGTCACTGACGTATGATAAAGTAAATTACAACGAAAATGCTTTAAAAGAACTTAATTTGTGTAAGATTGGAAATGCCACGTTGTATCAGTTCCTTACAAATGTTGTTTTAGAAGAAATACCAAGTCTACTATTGAATTTTACTTATATTTGCGATAAAGTAACGCAAGTAAGACAAGGGATAAATTTACTTCTTTAATTGTTAATCAGTGGCACCACAAGTAACTTTACGGTCGACTACCCAGCCGGACAATGGAAATTGGGGTTATTCAAGGAAGTCGGAAAACTATTCAAAACTGGGAAGAAGAATCTAAAAAGGGATTGCCCTCCAAAAGAGTCCACTAAACCCCCTTTTTCTTGTGAAATCTCGAAAACCAAAATGTTGTGTGAATTAGTGCTCAGTGAGTAACGTGTGAAAAATAATCATTTCTCTAATCATGCAATGAGCCGGCTTCGTCGTCATATCATATATTTTTGAGTTAATCTTTTAAAATTCCTTTTTTTATTTTTTTTATTCTTTTATTAGCAAATACTTGGGCTTAAATTCATTATGTTAAAATGATAACAAGAAAAATCTAAAATACAAAACTTCAAAAGGTATCAATAATAATCATAACAACAAAATACAGAAGTAAGTATGTATATGAAATGTGTAATATTTTGTGGTTGAGTAAAACCATTTTCGTGTATATTTCTTGTTTTCAGTTGTAATTCATGTTTCTTGCATCGATCACTACCAGAACGGTAGTTAATATCATAGCACTTGAGTGTATGCGAAGCAGGCGTGTCACTGAAAGTGGGTACGCGCATTTGCCAGTTTGGTTCGGACTCATCTCAAGTTGCAATCTGGTGCAGTTCCTCATACGAATTCTAACCACTAAAACCACCATTAGTAAGGCGTACCGAACAAGATTCGAACTCAGAAGGTCATAAGAATGTCTTCCCAAAAGGGGACAAGCGGGAATCGAGCCCCACCACGTCACATTTGAATTAACGAGCTAAACCAATTCATTTAGATATCAGATTCGCGTACTACAGTATCATTCAATTATATGTTTAGAACAATAGTTTCTTGCTTATTTGTTTATCTGTTAAGATGTTCAACAGCAGATAATTCAGTCCAAGGATCCTGCCATCTGCAAGGACATTTAAAATTGTGTAACTACCGTTTAGGTTTCTCCTCTCCTACAAACAATCAAAGTTCAAAACTCTTAATAAACTACAATGATTGGATATTCGGTATAAGCAGCCATTCCATGTTCGTTTTTATCCATGTCTGGGCCGTAAGAATGAAAGCTCTACTACACGTCGATCCCAGTTGGTTTAAACTTACTGCCCTATGTTTTATACGTCATAAGTAAAAACAATGCTTACTGCTCAGCAGCTTGTTCTTTTCCGACTGTACCAAGCTGCTTTTCAGACAGAAGCCCACGAAGCATAAAAATTTTCCGTTATGGTCGTAAGCTTTTAAAAAATATTGGCCTGAAACTCTAGTAGGTAATCCTTATGTAAAAAGGTTCGTGATTTCTTTGTAGAACCAGTCCCACTTCTCTTCGCCTGTGAGAGTATACCGAGAGATTATACGGGCGTGGTAGAGCAGGTGTAGAACAGAAACATCAACCAAATTTTCAATTGACATTTTATTTTGTACTTAGGTTACATTGGGAGATTTTCAGTTAAGTACATCTGAAAGATATAAAACTTACTAGGCTCACTTCAAACATCTTGGACCAGAAGCCCTGAATTTTCCCCCTTAGGAACACAGTTGAAGAACTTGCTCGTCTTGCTGCCCAAAGAAAGTAAAAGAGACTGCGATAAACTTTTGATTAACCTGAAAGTTAAACTTGTTAAGCTTGTTAAAGTTAAACTGGCGTCTATAAAAAATTTCGGGGCATCCTTTGCAACCTACTCACTTCATCAAGATGCTATAATGATAACGATATGTATCTCTCACACTTGTCTTTAGTAAATAGAATTTTAAATTTTCTCTTTTTCGCAAGGTTCATCTTGCGCTACAGACTGCCATAGTCGCACGTTCTTATTGTACTTAATGGAGGATTTGCATTTCTCAATCTTTTGAACTTTTTCTTACCGGTGAGTAAATTTGTGCTAAGTTTCCGCTTAGCAGCAGACTAGTGCACAAACTCTATTAACACCTTTCATATCTGAGACGGAATGATTAACAAGAATAATTTCTGTTTTCTTATTTATTAAATTAAACACTACCTTATCTCGCTGACGTGAATAGAGCTTGCTTGTTCTGTCCACCGTCTCAAAGGTATCTTCTCAAGAGCAGAAAGCTACTTGACAAAATGTACCAGATTAATCACCAGCAGTTGGGGATTACTGTCACTTGGCCTGGATCATATGCGGATCCTGGAATTCGTATAAACTGACCTCATTCCATTGGGTTCATGCTTATACCATTTCGCTCTTGGACTTGGAGGTACTTCCGAATTGAATGCTGCACAGCCGCCGTGTTAGTAGTGGGAAGAGTGGCTATATTGAAGCTTTGTTACTTCTTCCTTCTTATACATGATATATTTTATACGACGGAGGACATGTTTCCTTTTCCATACAGGCGACTAAAAAATGTCTAATCTAGACCTTTTTGTCAGGATTGAGATTTGGTTGGTTGAAGAGTCTGACTAACTTGTTCAGTTCTTTTGCTTTTTGAAGGATCTTCAAGGCTGGCAACTATTCTCTCCTGAGAACGTGTAACAGATTGTTGCACCATCAAAAAAGTGAAAGCAGTCTTTTAGAGATTCTAGAGTTTCTTTAAATTTAATGATTTCGTACCATTTCCTTTCAGTTCTGCTTGTATGTGGCCTTAACAGAATCAACAACTGCTCATGATGTATTCTAGCAGGATTCTTAAAAAATCCGAATCAGACCCATCAACAGCTACAGTTTCCTGTTTGTAGTTTCTTCCATTACACTTGTCCATATACAGCTACTTTTTGCTCCTTCGGAAACTGTTTGCATCATCTGAAGCCGTTTAGTATTGATCTCCAAGTTTCTCAAGAGCTGTGATTGAATATTCGTGGCTTCAATGGAAGAATGAAGTTCGATCGTTGCAGATATTTCCCGGAAGCTCTTTTTTGGCTTTCGGAAACTTCCGTGTCTAATTGTAATTTATATGCATAAAATATAAGGTGAATATAGCGCTTAACATAATTTAACACAGATATGACTTGCCATATTTAATCCACACCATTGCGTGTAGAAGGATCCTTCCTTCTACTTGTATGTTTTAAAACACAAGACAACAGAGAGTGTGCAATATTCACCGCAGTCGAATTGACATTCTTGTGTATTCACATATAATCACACATGGAAAGTGGCATTACACCCTACGTGCCACTCAGATGACAAAATTTCCACAAAAGTCCTGTAGAACTTCAGTTATCGTAACAGGATATTGGAGTGAATGGTTAATCTAGCTAGCGTAGTGTCTGACGTTGAGTTAATCCCCCAGAAAATTTCGTGGCCTCATTAATCATTGTTCGATAATCTTATCACTTGGAACTTCGCTCCAAAAGGGCATTTTTCTCCGAATAGTAAAGGTTCCTTGAGTTGTTAATTTCTTGTAATCATCTGATACCGTAGTTGCCTCCAAGGCTTCCAACTGCTGAGTATAGTGATGTGCAAATTTTGCATACAAGAGATGACCAACTGCGTGAGAAACAGAAGAATAAATTTAATACCCTACAAATGTAGGTTCTAGTCCCTTGTTCGTTTTAGTTTCTTGTCCCTACTGAGATAATAGTAGTAGATGTCGACATCCGCCATGTTACTTGTATAACGAGTGGAATCACTTTGCATGCAGCACAAACGACGACATCGCGTGGATTGAAACGGGAAAGTACGGAAGCTTATATTGTCCTTAGGACTTGCAAATTCGAAATATTCGAGTTAACACTCAGTGACGCGATGAACAAGAAGTCTTTAGCTGAAAAAAGAAAATTATCACAGTGAGCTTATAAGGTATTGTTTTCGTAAAACTCGTTAAGAGAAAACGCGTTAAAATGATAAACAAGCGGATGGGTGACTTGAGATACTTCAGGCATCCGTGAGATGGTGAAGCTTTTTGAAATATGCATCTGCGACGTTAAAAATCATCTTAAAATTCGAACGTTAATAGGGATGTCACTTTTCTACATTGTCTTAAAAGAGATATTAATCAGGGACGAAAGCGATCTCTAAGTGATGCATTTATTAAAGAAATAAGTTTCTAGGATGGACGGGTATATTTGATTTTTAATTAGTGGTTTAGGATGCAACAGGCGTGCCAATACTTCGAGGGTTCTCTTTCGAGGTGTCCGGTAAGGCTAAACGGCTTCTTCGTTCCTTCTTAAAATGCTGTGAGATTTAGAAGTCAGCAGTGGACATAATCATGTATTCGTTAATTACTATTGGCTTACAGCTAGCAAAGGAATCAACACCGAATCGGGGGCCGCAGGATCTTATGTTGTGTACCTAGGTCTTAAAAACGAACCAGTACTCCTTTTAGAGCTATTTAACTCACATTATACATTGGCGTACCATTTAAAAAACCGTGGATTTACTTTTTCCTTTAATAAGATAAGGGTATCACAGATATAGTTTTGCGAACGTACAGTGGTTTGTTTTAGGTGGGCCTTGGGATTGAAAAAGGTTGTGATACCATATGTAAAAAACATAATTATTAATTTATCAATGATAATCAAGCAATTGCTATACTTCTGGTTTATATGCAACTACAATACTATTTGAGAGTGCTTCTTGCATAAGAAATCGACGTTACCCTCATAGAAACTGTTTAATCCATAGAGTTGCATTGTTACGGAAGTAGGAAAATATGGATCGATCTGGCTCAACATTAGCCATAAGAGAACAACTCAGGAGCCCCTGGGAAAATGACCACCGTGCACCGTCAGCCCACGGTCTTTTACGACCTAAAATTTAGGGATGAATTTAATCCCTTTTATGACCACTTTTAAGGGGTGAACTCGTTCCCTTTTACGAGCCCCCCCTGGGAATTGACCACCATACAACGTGAGTCCATGGTCTTTTACGACCTCCATTTTAGAGGTGAACTCGTTCTCTTTTACGACCTCCATTTTAAGGGGTGTACTCGTTCCCATTTATGAGCATATTTTTCAACCCTTATTTTAACATAGGAGATAACACATAACACTACGTAACACACAGCAGAGCAGATAACACATAAGACTCGTTTTCTTTTACGACCTCCATTTTAAGGGGTGAACTCGTTCCCTTTTATGAGCACTTTTTCAACTCTTATTTTAACATAGGAGATAACACATAAGATTACGAACACATAGGAGAGAAGATAACACATAACACTACGTAACACACAGCAGAACAGATAACAGATAAGAACATGAAACATAGAAGGGGTGTATTCGTTTCCCACCCCTACGAACACAGCAGATAACACATAAGAGTATTCCAACCCTTATTTTAACATAGCATAGAATACATGGAGACTATGAACATACAGCAGAGCAGATAACAAACACAACCACCTCCATTTTAGGGGTGTATTCATTCCCTTTTATGAGCATATTTTTCAACCCCTATTTTAACATAGCAGAAATTACATTGAGACTATCAACACACAGCAGAACAGATAATATATAGCACAGCTAATAAAAGAACATGGCTTATTTTCCATCCCTTATTTTAACATAGCAGAAATTACACTGAGAGTACGTAACACACAAAGGTGTATTCATTCTCTTTTATGAGCATATTTTCCAACCCCTATTTCAACATGACAGAGACTACGAAACATGGCGGACATAGCACAGGGGGTGTATTCATTTTCTCCACCCCTAATTGAACATAGCAGAAATTACACTGAGAGTACGTAACACCCAAAACCCTACATTTTAAGGGTGGACTTGTTCTCTTTTATAATTACTTTTCCAACCCCTATTTTACCATAGCAGAAATTACATAAATTTTTTTTCAACCCCTATTTTAAAACAATGGATACCTATGTAACATAGCGATTCGATACGCTCTTTGAACCGATTTGGATGAAACTCGGCATATGGGGGTTTTCGACCATGCTGAGTACGAATATCATATTTCCTTCTACCTGGGGCTGGTAGTTTATGTGGGATACGCCCTTTGTATGACACTTAAAACCCAATCACTCGTAAACGAAGCAACATATTGAGATGGTGTTTACACATTTAGTAATTGGTCATCAACCACTGCAAGTTCCAAAATAATGACCATCGAGGTCAAAGGTCAAAGTACTTAAAACCTAATAACTCGAAAACGGAGCCAAATATTGAGGTGCTGTTTCCACATTTAGCAAGAGGTCATCAACTAGTACAAGTTCCAAAATAATGACCATCGAGGTCAAAGGTCAACATACTTAAAACCTAATAACTCGAAAACGGAGCCAAATATTAAGGTGCTGTTTCCAAATCTAGTAATTGGTCATCAACTAGTACAAGTTCCAAAAATAATGACCATCGAGGTCAAAGGTCAAAATACTTAAAAGCTAATAACTCGAAAATGGATCCACATACTCAGATGCTGTTTCCACATTTAGTAATTGGTCATCAGGTACCACAAGTTCCAAAATTAGTGGTTATCGAGGTCAAAGGTCAACATACTTAAAACCTAATAACTCGAAAACGGAGCCAAATATTGAGGTGCTGTTTCCAAATCTAGTAATAGGTCATCAACTAGTACAAGTTCCAAAATAGTGACCATCGAGGTCAAAGGTCAAAATACTTAAAACCTAATAACTCGAAAACGGAGCCAAATATTGAGATGCTGTTTCCAAATCTAGTAATTGGTCATCAACTAGTACAAGTTCCAAAATAATGACCATCGAGGTCAAAGGTCAAAATACTTAAAACCTAATAACTCGAAAATGGATCCACATACTCAGATGTTGTTTCCACATTTAGTAATTGGTCATCAGGTACCACAAGTTTCAAAATAATGACCATCGAGGTTAGAGGTCAACATACTTTAAACCTAATAACTCGAAAACGGAGCCAAATATTGAGGTGCTGTTTCCAAATCTAGTAATAGGTCATCAACTAGTACAAGTTCCAAAATAGTGACCATCGAAGTCAAAGGTCAAAATAATTAAAACCTAATAACTCGAAAACGGAGCCAAATATTGAGGTGCTGTTTCCACATTTAGTAGTTGGTCATCAGGTACCACAAGTTCCAAAATTAGTGGTCATCGAGGTCAAAGGTCAAAACACTTAAAAGCTAATAACTCGAAAACGAAGCAACGTATTGAGATGGTGTTTCCACATTTAGTAATTGGTCATCAACTACTACATGTTCCAAAATTAGTGGTCATCGAGGTCAAAGGTCAAAATACTTAAACACTAATAACTCGAAAACGGAGTCAAATATTGAGGTGGTGTTTTCACATTTAGTAATTGAACATCAACTAGTACAAGTTCCAAAAATGATGACCATCGAGGTCAAAGGTCAAAATACTTAAAACCTAATAACTCGAAAACGGAGCCAAATATTGAAGTACTGTTTCCACATTTAGTAAAAGTTCATCAATCATTGCAAGTTTCAAAATAATGACCATCGAGGTCAAAGGTCACTAACGAAAAAGAAAGCAAATATATGCCATTTTAACTAGCTGAGAATTATAGGTCTTCTTGTACTAATTAAATAAACGAAGGAATATTGTACCAATGAGAAATGTCATTTTTCTAGACCATGTTCTAATATTTAAACAAACGAAGGGGTGAATTTGAGTGACCTATTCAATTTTGCACCAACGAGAAATAACTGCGTATTTTAAACAAACAATCGGATAAATTTAACCGGCTCAGAAGTTCAATACTATTTTGTACTCTTGAGTGAGCTTTCCAATTTTGTAGCAAGAAGGACCATTTTTTAAACTAACTCAGAATTTCATTTCATTTTTGTAATACTCAAAGTTGGATGGAGTTTTTAGTTTTGTACGAACCAGAAAAATTTGATTGGATTATTTCCTTAGGTACCAACTGGAAAAAGTGAAGGGCCATTATTCAAATAAACGAAGGAATAGAGTATTTAGTTTTGTACCAACTGGAAAAGAGAAGAAGAGCTACTTTAACTAGCTCATTATGTACTGTTTAAAGAAACGAAAATTGACCATTATGTAACTTTTGAACTACTGAAATGTTCTATTTTTGTATCAATCAGAAAAAACGAAGAAGAGCCATTTTAACAAGTTCATAATTTCGATGTTCTACTTTTTATACCAACGAGAAAAAATGAACTAGCTGAATATTTAAATATACGAAAGAATAAGTTTAAGTGACCTATTCAATTTTGTACCAATGAGAAATGGCTCAGCAAAAGGCGAAGAAGGACTATTTTATATAATTATGGAGTATTTGGTTTTGTACCCCCAAGAAAAAAAAAGAAATTGCACCACTTTGGAGTATTCAAACAAACAAAGGAATTATAATTTGTGTCAACTCTAAAATCAATTAAACGAAGTAATGTATTTGAGAAACCGAAGTTGAGTATTTTATACCATTTTTTATTATTTCAGCAAACAAAGGAATAAGCAAGAAAAGGATCATTTTATATCATTTTAAACTAGTCTAATAAACGAAGGCATAAATATGAGTGAGCTATTTAATTTTCTAGCAACCAAAGAATCATTTTAACTAGCTGAGTATTCTGTACTTTTGTGCCATTCAAACACTAACCAGAAAAAACCGAAGAAGACCCACTTTAACTAACTGAGAATTTCTGTACCATTTTGTACTATTTAAACAAACGATGGGATAAATTTGAGTGACCTGTTTTTTGTACTAAAAAGAAAAATCGAAGAAGGTCCAATTTAGCTAACTCAGAATTTATGTACCTTTTGTACTAGCCCAATGAACGAAAGAACAATTTTGGCTGTTCTACTTTCTTATACCAAACAAGGAAGAACCATTTTAACTAGCTCAAACACAATTTTAACTAGCGCAGAATTTCTGTAACGCAAAAATTAATTTGGATGGAGTAACAATAAAGAAAGCAAAGATATGCCATATTAACTATTTAAATAAACGAAGGGATAAATTTAAGTGATCTATTCCATTTTGTACCAAGGAGAAATGCCATTTTTATCTAGCTTAGAATTTCTAGTGCATGTATTATTTAAACAAAACGAAGGGCTAAATTTGAGTGGTTATTCAATTTTGTAGCAAGAAGAAAAAGGAAAGAACTAACATTTTGTACTAATCAAATAAATGAAGGAATATTTAGTTTTGTACCAAGCAAAATAAGAAAAAGCAGTGAAGGACGAATAAAATTTGGATGGACTATTTTCTTATGTACCAACAAAAAAGAGAAACCGAAGGAGAAATAAATTTGGGTGACCTATTCAGTTTTGTAATACTAAAATAAACGAAGGAATAAAATTGAATGTTCTACAGAAGAAAACGGAGAAGGGCCATTTTATTTAATTTTGTAGTACTCAAATATACAAAGGTATAAATTTGTGTAACCCATTCAGTTTTGTTGGCTTTTTTTTAGAAAGACCATTTTATCTTTTGTATTCAGATTTTCCGGCTACTTTTTGCGCTCTACAAATAAACGACGAAACAAATTTGAAGGAGGCTCATTTTAACTAATCCTGCTGCGAGTAGATCAATGTGGCATTATTGTGACTTTCATTTTCAAATACATACGGATTAAACAAGAGGATCAACAATTAAAAACCCACTAGTACAGGGCGTCGATTCAGTAAAACTCATTATTCTTTCTTCTACGGTCTTCGGTATGCATTTTAGACCAAGAGCAGCAAGATTAATATTCGATACTTGGAAATTGACCCAATAAGCATTTGTTAACTTTATCCATATCTTAGAATTTATGAGGTTACAGCTAGTAAAAGAAAACGAATAGATAATTTTGAAACAGTTCCATATGGGTAAATACTGTAGTAGAGATAAAGAGAGAGTGTGAAAAAATGGATAATTAAATTTTAAATCATTATTATTATCATTTTAGAGGTCAAAGGGAAGAATAAATGAATTTGAGTGGCATATATACGAACAAGATACAAATGTAGGGAAATGCACTACTTAAACAAACGAAGGAATTTAGTTTCGTACCGGGGAAAAAAGGAGTGAAGAATAAATAAAATTTGAATGGAATATTTTCTTTTGTACCAGCTGGGAAAAGTGAAAGAATTTAGTTTTGTACCATTGTAACAAACTAAGTATTTTGTACTATTTGTACCACCGAGAAAAAACAATCAAGTAAATTGGGATAGAATATTTAGTTTTGTTTGTTTAATAGTCGCTATTATCGCTTCTTTCGCTATGGGAGAACACATGACACTTTGGATGAGCTACTACAGTTTTGGAATCATGGGATGCGAGTTCAGGCCAAGTATCCATATTGCAGATTTACTTAGTTGTTTTACACGATGTGATAAAACTGGCCTTCTTGCGGCCTCCCATGATACCTATCTGTTGGACCTCGCAGTACTTGGAAACTTGGTGAAAAAGAATAACAAATGGTTTTTCTCACAATAAAGCTATGCATACAGACTATTATTATTTTATAAATACAGTGCAATACCGCTATTAATTGGAAATTCTTACACAATGTATCGTTCTTGTAATCGAAGTATAATGTAATACCACCAAAATCTCTTAAGTCTACTCCAAATAAGCATAAGGAGAAAGTAGTATTTTTTTTCCCATAATGGATTATTCTGTATGTATAGCTTTATTGTGAGAAAAACCATTTGTTATTCTTTTTCACCAAGTTTCCAAATACTGCGAGGTCCAACAGATAGGTATCAGGGGAGGCCGCAAGAAGGCCAGTTTTATCACATCGTGTAAAACAACTAAGTAAATCTGCAATATGGATACTTGGCCTGAACTCGCATCCCATGATTCCAAAACTGTAGTAGCTCATCCAAAGTGTCATGTGTTCTCCCATAGCGAAAGAAGCGATAATAGCGACTATTAAACAAACAAAACTAAATATTCTATCCCAATTTATTTGAATGTTTTTTCTCGGTGGTACAAATAGTACAAAATACTTAGTTTGTTACAATGGTACAAAACTAAATTCCTTCACTTTTCCCAGCTGGTACAAAAGAAAATATTCCATTCAAATTTTATTTATTCTTCACTCCTTTTTTCCCCGGTACAAAACTAAATTCCTTCGTTTGTTTGAGTAGTGCATTTCCCTACATTTGTATCTTGTTCGTACATATGGCACTCAAATTCATTTATTCTTCCCTTTGACCTCTAAAATGATAATAATAATGATTTAAAATTTAATTATCCATTTTTTCACACTCTCTCTTTATCTCTACTACAGTATTTACCCATATGGAACTGTTTCAAAATTATCTATTCGTTTTCTTTTACTAGCTGTAACCTCATAAATTCTAAGATATGGATAAAGTTAACAAATGCTTATTGGGTCAATTTCCAAGTATCGAATATTAATCTTGCTGCTCTTGGTCTAAAATGAATGCCGAAGACCGTAGAAGAAAGAATAATGAATTTTACTGAATCGACGCCCTGTACTAGTGGGTTTTTAATTGTTGATCCTCTTGTTTAATCCGTATGTATTTGAAAATGAAAGTCACAATAATGCCACATTGATCTACTCGCAGCAGGATTAGTTAAAATGAGCCTCCTTCAAATTTGTTTCGTCGTATTTGTAGAGCGCAAAAAGTAGCCGGAAAATCTGAATACAAAAGATAAAATGGTCTTTCTAAAAAAAAGCCAACAAAACTGAATGGGTTACACAAATTTATACCTTTGTATATTTGAGTACTACAAAATTAAATAAAATGGCCCATCTCGTTTTTCTTCTGTAGAACATTCAATTTTATTCCTTCGTTTATTTTAGTATTACAAAACTGAAAAGGTCACCCAAATTTATCCCTCCTTCGGTTTCTCTTTTTTGTTGGTACATAAGAAAATAGTCCATCCAAATCTTATTCGTCGTTCACTGCTTTTTCTTATTTTGCTTGGTACAAAACTAAATATTCCTTCATTTATTTGATTAGTACAAAATGTTAGTTCTTTCCTTTTTCTTCTTGCTACAAAATTGAATAACCACTCAAATTTAGCCCTTCGTTTTGTTTAAATAATACAACATGCACTAGAAATTCTAAGCTAGATAAAAATGGCATTTCTCCTTGGTACAAAATGGAATAAATCACTTAAATTTATCCCTTCGTTTATTTAAATAGTTAATATGGCATATCTTTGCTTTCTTTATTGTTACTCCATCCAAATTAATTTTTGCGTTACAGAAATTCTGCACTAGTTAAAATTGTGTTTGAGCTAGTTAAAATGGTTCTTCCTTGTTTGGTATAAAAAAGTAGAACAGCCAAAATTGTTCTTTCGTTCATTGGGCTAGTACAAAAGGTACATAAATTCTGAGTTAGCTAAATTGGACCTTCTTCGATTTTTCTTTTTAGTACAAAAAACTGGTCACTCAAATTTATCCCATCGTTTGTTTAAATAGTACAAAAAGGTACAGAAATTCTCAGTTAGTTAAAGTGGGTCTTCTTCGGTTTTTTCTGGTTAGTGTTTGAATGGCACAAAAGTACAGAAATACTCAGCTAGTTAAAATGATTCTTTGGTTGCTAGAAAATTAAATAGCTTTCTCATATTTATGCCTTCGTTTATTAGACTAGTTTAAAATGATATAAAATGATCCTTTTTTTGCTTATTCCTTTGTTTGTTGAAATAATACAAAATGGTATAAAATACTCAACTTCGGTTTCTCAAATACATTACTTCGTTTAATTGATTTTAGAGTTGACACAAATTATAATTCCTTTGTTTGTTTGAATACTCCAAAGTGGTGCAATTTCTTTTTTTTCTTGGTGGTACAAAACCAAATACTCCATAATTATATAAAATAGTCCTTCTTCGCCTTTTGCTGAGCCATTTCTCATTGGTACAAAATTGAATAGGTCACTTAAACTTATTCTTTCGTATATTTAAATATTCAGCTAGTTCATTTTTTCTCGTTGGTATAAAAAGTAGAACATCGAAATTATGAACTTGTTAAAATGGCTCTTCTTCGTTTTTTCTGATTGATACAAAAATAGAACATTTCAGTAGTTCAAAAGTTACATAATGGTCAATTTTTGTTTCTTTAAACAGTACATAATGAGCTAGTTAAAGTAGCTCTTCTTCCCTTTTCCAGTTGGTACAAAACTAAATACTCTATTCCTTCGTTTATTTGAATAATGGCCCTTCACTTTTTCCAGTTGGTACCTAACGAAATAATCCAATCAAATTTTTCTGGTTCGTACAAAACTAAAAACTCCATCCAAATTTGAGTATTACAAAAATGAAATGAAATTCTGAGTTAGTTTAAAAAATGGTCCTTCTTGCTACAAAATTGGAAAGCTCACTCAAGAGTACAAAATAGTATTGAACTTCTGAGCCGGTTAAATTTATCCGATTGTTTGTTTCTTTATATAGTACAAAATGATTTAAAATACGCAGTTATTTCTCGTTGGTGCAAAATTGAATAGGTCACTCAAATTCACCCTTTCGTTTGTTTAAATATTAGAACATGGTCTAGAAAAACGACATTTCTCATTGGTACAATATTCCTTCGTTTATTTAATTAGTACAAGAAGACCTATAATTCTCAGCTAGTTAAAATGGCATATATTTGCTTTCTTTTCGTTAGTGACCTTTGACCTCGATGGTCATTATTTTGAAACTTGCAGTGATTGATGAACTATTACTAAATGTGGAAACAGTACCTCAATATTTGGCTCCGTTTTCGAGTTTGACCTTTGACCTCGATGATTAGTATTTTGGAACTTGTACTAGTTGATGATCAATTACTAAATGTGAAAACACCACCTCAATATTTGACTCCGTTTTCGAGTTATTAGGTTTTAAGTATTTTGACCTTTGACCTCGATGACCACTAATTTTGGAACATGTAGCAGTTGATGACCAATTACTAAATGTGGAAACATCATCTCAATACGTTGCTTCGTTTTCGAGTTATTAGCTTTTAAGTATTTTGACCTTTGACCTCGATGACCACTAATTTTGGAACTTGTGGTACCTGATAACCAATTACTAAATGTGGAAACAACACCTCAATATTTGGCTCCGTTTTCGAGTTATTAGGTTTTAAGTATTTTGACCTTTGTCCTCGATGGTCACTATTTTGGAACTTGTACTAGTTTATGACCTATTACTAGATTTGGAAACAGCACCTCAATATTTGGCTCCGTTTTCGAGTTATTAGGTTTTAAGTATGTTGACCTTTGACCTCGATGACCACTAGTTTTGGAACTTGTGGTACCTGATGACCAATTACTAAATGTGGAAACAGCATCTGAGTATGTGGATCCATTTTCGAGTTATTAGCTTTTAAGTATTTTGACCTTTGACCTCGATGGTCATTATTTTTGGAACTTGTACTAGTTGATGACCAATTACTAGATTTGGAAACAGCACCTCAATATTTGGCTCCGTTTTCGAGTTATTAGGTTTTAAGTATTTTGACCTTTGACCTCGATGACAGCTAATTTTGGAACATGTAGTAGTTGATCACCAATTACTAGATTTGGAAACAGCACCTCAATATTTGGCTCCGTTTTCGAGTTATCTGGTTTTAAGTATGTTGACCTTTGACCTCGATGACCAGTAATTTTGGAACTTGTGGTACCTGATGACCAATTACTAAATGGAAACAACATCTGAGTATGTGGATCCATTTTCGAGTTATTAGGTTTTAAGTATTTTGACCTTTGACCTCGATGGTCACTATTTTGGAACTTGTACTAGTTGATGACCTATTACTAGATTTGGAAACAGCACCTCAATATTTGGCTCCGTTTTCGAGTTATTAGGTTTTAAGTATGTTGACCTTTGACCTCGATGGTCATTATTTTGGAACTTGTACTAGTTGATGACCTCTTGCTAAATGTGGAAACAGCACCTCAATATTTGGCTCCATTTTCGAGTTATTAGGTTTAAAGTACTTTGACCTTTGACCTCGATGGTCATTATTTTGGAACTTGCAGTGGTTCATGACCAATTACTAAATGTGGAAACACCATCTCAATATGTTGCTTCGTTTACGAGTGATTGGGTTTTAAGTGTCATATAAAGGGCGTATCCCACATAAACTATCAGACCCAGGTAGAAAGAAATATGATATTCGTACTCAGCATGGTCGAAAACCCCCATATGCCGAGTTTCATCCAAATCGGTTCAAAGAGCGTATCGAATCGCTATGTTACATAGGTATTTATTGTCTTAAAATAGGGGTTGGAAAAGTAATTATAAAAGAGAACGAGTCCACCCTTAAAATGGAGGTTTTTGTGTGTTACGTACTCTCAGTGTAATTTCTGCTATGTTCAATTAGGGGTGGAGAAAATGAATACACCCCCTGTGCTATGTCCGCCATGTTTCGTAGTCTCTGTCATGTTGAAATAGGGGTTGGAAAATATGCTCATAAAAGAGAATGAATACACCCTTGTGTGTTACGTACTCTCAGTGTAATTTCTGCTATGTTAAAATAAGGGATGGAAAATAAGCCATGTTCTTTTATTAGCTGTGCTATGTATTATCTGTTCTGCTGTGTGTTCATTGTCTCAGTGTAATTTCTGCTGTGTTAAAATAGGGGTTGAAAAATATGCTCATAAAAGGGAATGAATACACCCCTAAAATGGAGGTGGTTGTGTTTGTTATCTGCTCTGCTGTATGTTCATAGTCTCCGTGTATTCTATGCTATGTTAAAATAAGGGTTGGAATACTCTTATGTGTTATCTGCTGTGTTCGTAGGGGTTGGAAACGAATACACCCCTTCTATGTTTCATGTTCTTATCTGTTATCTGTTCTGCTGTGTGTTACGTAGTGTTATGTGTTATCTTCTCTTCTATGTGTTCGTAGGGGTTGAAAAAGTGCTCATAAAAGGGAACGAGTTCACTCCTTAAAATGTAGGTCGTAAAAGAGAACGAGTCTTATGTGTTATCTGCTCTGCTGTGTGTTACGTAGTGTTATGTGTTATCTCCTATGTTAAAATAAGGGTTGAAAAAGTGCTCATAAAAGGGAACGAGTTCACCCCTAAAATGGAGGTCGTAAAGGACCATGGACTCACGTTGTATGGTGGTCAATTCCCAGGGGGGCACGTAAAAGGGAACGAGTTCACCCCCTAAAAGTGGTCATAAAAGAGAACGAATACCCCCCCTAAAAAGTGCTCATAAAAGGGATTAAATTCACCCCTAAATTTTAGGTCGTAAAAGACCGTGGGCTGACGGTGCACGGTGGTCATTTTCCCAGGGGCTCTTGAGTTGTTCTCTTATGGCTAATGTTGAACCAGATCGATCCATATTTTCCTACTTACGGATAAATTACTCAAACAAAATCTGTTTGTTAACACTTCAAGCTAACAAATATGCATTTAGTAAGCATCAAATATGCTCACTAGGGAATACACTAGGTAGCATTCACTAGGTTCCAGTCTATCATTTATTCCGATTGTATCCTGTAAAACTTGCTATGGAACCAATATATTCTAACCTCCGATTCAGCCTTACTTTGGGCCTGAGACCGATGATCAGGATCGATGAGACAAATAAAGAATCGATTTTAAGTTCTTTTGAGATCTTGTCTTAGGCTGTTAGGGTGAAAATATTTACGGTATAGTCAGTCCTGTGTTCCCTACTAACTTAGAACACAGGTCATCACAAAGCAACCATAATGTGGGCTAATGAAATAATCTTTCATATGATCTCACTGTAAGCTTTGAATACTAACTAACTGCCACACATTTCATAGAGCAGAAAAAGTCGTTCATTTCATAAGTCTCTTGATGAAAATTCTCCATATCCAAGTTCTTGAATGAAATAGTAATCTGATATCACGGTAGGATTGTCTTGATAAAAATATCGTATCACATTTCGTAAGTCTGACCAGAGCCTTGCAAAGGCAGGCCCGACACGAATCGATCTCAATTCTGTGCCCGGCTCGACCCCGCCCGGCCCGGCGAGAATCTCGAGCCGGGCTCTAACCGGGCCGGGCACATTCCGGGCCGAAACGGGCCGGGCACAAACGGCCGAAAATTTTAGCAACCTTAGAGCAGAAAAGTTATTCATTTCATAAGTCTCTTGATGAAAATTCTCCATATACAAGATCTTGAATGAAAAAGTAATCTTTCACGTAAGCCTTGTCTTGATAAGAATATCGTACCACATTTCATTTATCTGAAATCCTTTTCCCCTCTAATGCTATATACTCATGTTCTAGGCGTGTCAATGCTGTCTTACTCTGAAGAATTAATTAAGTCTTCACTCGCTTCTCGCGTCTGGATTTCCTTTTCTCAAAGATCCTTTGGATAGCTATTCATCTTGTGAAAACTTCGGAACAACGATTGTGGATGCTGAGATACACCCCTCTCCTTTTGACTTAAGCAGTGTAGTCCCTCTCTATTTCTTCAATATTACAACATCAAGTACCAATATTCTACAGCTCTGCATACAGTAAATAAGTGGAAGAAAAGTGGACAAAGTACAAGTGTTATGACATTAAATCTGCGATTATACTGGAAAGGTGTTCAAATCGTACCTGCAGCTGAAGAAATTACTCAACTGTCCAAAGGATACCGCCCTTAGGAGGTTTTCACTTAAGTAATTTCTCGGGACGATTGGATGTATTATGTCAGGAAATGTTATAAAGAACTTCAGGTTATCCTTTACGCTGAATGGCCATGTTTTCTCAAGACCATTGAGAACTCACTTCTAGACTTTGCTCGGTGTCCTTTACATGTGGTTATGAAGACATTTACAACCTTCTGAGGATATGACAATATCTAAGATCTTATTCAAAAATGTCTGGATGAGGAATTCAGTATGCAACATTTGCAAGAAAATGAAGCTGCATCGAGGATATCTCAAAATTAAGACGATGACCTTTACCGAACCGGTAACCTTTGGTTGCAGTATATAGAGAATGTTAGAATCGTATTGCTATTTATCCAGAGGGACTAGCTCGAACAAGGGACTAGAAACTTCATTTGTAGGTAATTAAAATATTGCTTCCGTTTTTTCACGCAGCTGGTCATCTTTTCTCTGCAAAATTATCACATCACTATACACAGCAGAAGGAATCCTTGGAGGCAACTACCGTATCAGATGATTACAAGTAATTAACAACTCAAGGAACTTTCACAAGTCGCAGAAAAGGAGCCCTTGTGGTGCAAAGTAAAAGGGATATGATTATCGAACAGTGCTTAATGAGGCCACGAAATTTTACTAGGGGATTAATTCAACGACAGACACTACGTTAATAAGCTAAACCCTTCTCTCCCAAATACTGTAACGAAACAGAATTTTTAAGGACCTTTGTCGGAAACATTTTGTCTTCTGATCGGCACGTTGAGCTAACGCCACTTTACTTGCGGATAATATCTGAATTGACATTCATGCGGATAATATCTCAATCCGCATGAATGTCAATTCGACTGCGGAAATATTGCAGAGTCTCTGTTGACTTGAGTTTTAAAACCCACACGTAGAAGAAAGTGTCCACGCAATGATGTGGACTAATCATGAGAAGTCATATCTGCGTTAAGTACGTATATAAATTATGTTAAGCGTTTTTTGCACCTTATATTTTATGGATATAAGGTGCAAATTAGACTCTGAAAGTGCCGACAGGCCAGAAAGAGCTTGCGGGAAATGTCTGCAACGATCGAATTTAATTCTGCCATTGGAGCAACGAGAATTCAATCACAGTTGTTGAGAAACTTCAAATGATGCAAACAGTTTTCGAAGAAGTAAAAGGTAGCTGTATATGGACAACAGTAATGGAAGAAATTTCAAACGGGAAATCTGTAGCTGTTGAAGGGTCTTATACAGATCTTTTAAGAATCTTGCTAGAAGACTTCATGAGCAGTTGTTGATTCTCTTAAGCCCACATACAAGCAGAACTGAAAGGAAATGCTAGTTAATCATTAAATTTAAAAGAATCTCTAGCGTCATTAAAAGACTGCTTTCACTTTTTTCATGATGCAACAGACTGTGACACGACTTCAGCTATACACAGGAGAGAATAGTTGCAAGCCTACAAGATCCTTCAAAAAGCAAAATAATTGCGTAAGTTAGTCGGTCTTCCACCAACCAAATCTCAATCCTGACAAAATAGTCAACATTAGACATTTCTTATTCGCCTGTATGGAGAAAAAAGCAATGTCCACTTTGGTTTAAGCCATATCAGGTATAACAAGGAATTTGTTGCAAATCATCAGTATGGCGACTTTTCCCCCTACTAACATAGCAGCTGTGCAGCATTCAAATAGGAAGTACCTACAAGTCCAAGAGAGAAATGGTCTAAGCGTGAAGAAAAAGAATAAGCTTAGTGTATACGAATTCCAGGACCCACACATTTACCATCATCTCCAGCCGGATAAGTTTACTTACCTGTAGATGAAAAGTGACTGCAAAATAGAAGTGTGAACGAGCCACATGTTAGAGTAAAAAAGCCGATATGAAGTATTTAAGGCTTTGTGCATTCTGTCAAAGGAGTTCATGTACAAATGGCAGATCGAGTGACAATCTGATATAGATGATGACGAACAGCAGCTGTAGAAAACCAATATGTCACTAACAACGGTTTAATTGTTTATCCAATCAGTTATGATTATTATTTTGTAATAACGTCCCCGCCTTATAGAAAAAACAAAATTGTCATGAAGACGATTTGATGTAACTTTTAATGAAGGCAAAAAGACAAGGTATAAAACTTGAAAGTGGTTTGGAGTTATGTTTACATATTTTAGAATCTTTTAACTCGAGCGGCTATGGTACCCGAAGAAAAAACGAAAACGTAGCAGGACACATTTAATTTAACGAGCTAAACCAATTCATTTAGTTATCACATTCACGTACTACAGTATCATTCAATTGTATGTTTATAACATTTCTTTCTTGTTTGATTGTTTGTATGCTATGATGTTCAACAGCAGATAATCGACTCCAAGGATCCTGGCTTGTAAAGGATTCACATGTAGGTTATTGGCCTGAATCTCTAGTAGGTGATCCCTAGGTAATTAGGTACCTTTTAGAACCAGTCCCGCTTCTCTCGGCCTGTGAGATAAGTCCTGCCGATGAATTACTAAAGCTAGCGTAGTAAAGCACTGATTCGCGCTACAAAGAAGATATACAGGCCTGGTAAAACAGGTGTAGAACAGAGGCATCTACATTGTTATCAATTCGCAATTTTTTTTCTTTTTTTGTACTTTGGTAACATTTGGAGATATCCAGCTAAGTACACCTGAAAGAAATAAAACTTCCTAGGCTCACTTACCACATCTTGAACCAGAAGCCCTGATACCCCCGTTGGGAATAGTGCTCGAGAACTTGTTCGTCTCGCTGCCCCAAAAAAAGTAAAGAGACTCCGATAAACTTTCGATTAGCCTGAAGGTTAAACTATAGGAAAACTATAGAAAATTTCGAGGTGTCTTTTGCTACCTTGACCCACTTCATCAGGAATCTATATTGTTAACGCTACGTATCACTCTCACTAACCTTTAGGCTATAGAACCTTAATATCTCACTGGCTCGAACGATTCATCATGCACTACAGACTGTTATATCTTACAGACTTATTAAGCTTATTGGAGGATTTGAATTTCTCAATCTTGTCAACGTTTTCTCAGCGGTGAGTAAATTTCTGGTACGCTTCCGCTCAGGAATTATTATCTGAGACGGAATAATTAAGAAGAAAATTTTCAGTAATCATATTTATTAAATTCAACACTACCTCATCTCGCTGACGTGAATAGAGTTTGCGTGCCCTTTCCACCGACTCAAAGGTTTCTTCTCAAGTGCAAGAAGCTACTCTACAAATTGTACATGATTAATCACAGCAGCTCAGGCTTACGAAATGTACTCATCTCTAACACTGAAGCAGACTGTCATCCTGATGTAACTTTAAATGAAGGTATAAAACATGAAGGTGGTATATTATTCTCTTTACATTTTTGGAATTCTTTAGCACGAGCGGCTTTGGTCCCCGAAGAGAAAACGAAACCTTTGCAGGACACATTTAATTTAACGAGCCATACCAATTCATTTGAAAGCATATTCGCGTACTACACTATCATTTAATTGTGTGTTTATAACATTTGTTTCTTGTTTGTGTGTTTATATGTTAAGATGTTCAACAGCAGAAAGATGACTAAAAGGATCCTGCCATTGGCAAGGACACTTAAAATAGTGTAACTACCGTTTAGATTTCGACTCTCCTACTAAGAAGAAAAGTTTAACACTCTTAATAAAGAATGATGTTTGGATATTCCGTAAAGGCAAATACTCCATGTACATTTTTATCCAAGACGAGGTCGTAAGAATGAATGCTCTAATAGACGTCGATCCCAGTTGGTTTCAACTTATTGCCCTAGATTTTATACTACATAAGGAATATCAATGATTAATGCTGAGCACCTTGTCCCTTTGCGGCCGTACCAAGCTGCTTTTCAGAGAGAAGCCCACGAAGCATAAGAATTGTCCGTAACAGGTATATGACACTTTTGTTCGTGAGCTTGTAAAGGATTCACATGCAGGTTATTGGCCTGAATCTCTAGTAGGTGATCCTTAGGTAATTATGTACGTGATTATTTTGTAGAACCAGGACCGCTTCTCTTGGTTTGTGAGACAAGTACTGCCGTTGAATTACTGAAGCTAGCGTAGTAAATCACGGATTCGCGATACAAAGAAGTTATGCAGGCTTGGTAGAACAGGTTTTGTGCAGAGACATCAACAAAATTATCAAATGACAGAATTTTTTTTTGTACTTACGAGGAAGGTCCATAAACCATGAGAGTTGAATTTTGACGAAAATTTGTGACAAGCTTCATTTCGAGTTGCTAAGTAACGTAGAAATAGTCACTCGATGCGCAAATGATTCGTTGAGCTGCTACAACGAGGCCATCTTGAAATCCAGTAGGCAATGTCCAAGAATACCCTTTTGACACAAAAATGAAAATGATTTCATAGATGAGACTTCAATATTGTAAACCGAGGTAGAGCATGTATATGTGGGAGTACTTCCAGTGCATTGTCGCCAGTTTGAAAGGGGCCATATTGAATCTCGGTCAAATATCATAAATGGTTAAGGGGGTCATGTGGGGTATCAAATAGCACTGATATTAACCCCTGAATACATTTCCGTAACCAAAGTTTAAATAACTGTTTTCACTTCAGAGTTAGGAGCTCTATCGCTCACAGGAACATACAGAAACTGTGCAATTAAAAAGTGTGTTATGAAATGAAGTTTTGCGAGCACTTGCAGGATTTTAACTATTGCAGTAGTTAATGCAGTACAATAGTCACTATACCAATCAGATCTTGAGATTAGTGAGATAAATCGTTAATTAAATTGAAATTCCTGTAGTGAAAAATGGAATAGCAGCACTGTAACAAATTATACCTATTTCAAAGTGTGTATATATATGAATCTTTGTGTATTGCGATTATGCGTACCATTTAAATGCTGTAATATAAATTGGGTGCAACGACACATATGATTTTACAAGAATACATCTTGAAGTTATTAGAAAATTAATAGAAAAATTAATAGAAAAATAAAATAAACTGCTGCACATAAGCAAATGTTAACCTACTAACCTTTGGTCTTTTGTTCTGATGTTGGAGATCCAAGACGAGGTGATTATCACACAGTATCGTGGAGCAGTACAAACACTTAACAAATGCACTTTCGTCACAATCTTCATGACCACTGACACTATTTTCTACTAGTCTCCAGAACAGAGCTTGATTTAGCTTCTGTCGGGCCCTAAGCTACTGAAGATAATGGGAACCTTTATGTGTCCAAATGAACGTAGGACCCTATGTACAGAAATGAAGAAACCAGTGATATTTTACGAAGCAGACTAGCAGAAGGGGCCCCATTACTTACGTCATAGGGGCCTACACAAACTAAGCACTGTTGCTATATGTAGATGTTACTTCATTTATTGTTTTTCTTATTTTTGAAAATGTACATTCAATTTTTTCCTTGAATTTTTTAGACCACCATGAGTATGGGGCCCTAAGCTATAGTTTCTTTAGCTTATACGTACATCCGACACTGCTGCAGAACATTTGTAAATGAACCAACTATTGCTCCTGTGACGTACTCACATTTCTGCCATTCATATGCAAGCATGTCCTTTAGGACTGGCGCACAAAATTGATTATACATAACAGACTGCATTTTCATTGTGAAAATTCTGTCATATAACTTGTACACCGAACAAGTGAACACCTGCTACAATTAGTTATTTATCACAGTTTTGATATGAAAACTAGTCTTGCCCATAGTATAAGCAAGTGTTTTATCTTTAAAGGTGGAAAGTTGCAGATATTTAATTATTTAATATTGAAGGAAAAAGCAAGAAAGAGGCTTGTTTTATGGATTACAACTTGGTATTGAATCTTGTAATATTCTTTATTGCCATCTACTCTTAGCAGGTGCGTATCTATTCTCTTATCACTAATAGCAGAGCAGACACAAGAGAACTGAATTCTTAGTTTCCAGGTGTATCTTCATCTAAGAGTGGGCTGTGAACTGATAATTTAAATCCCCTTAATTGTTAAATGCGTCAGCAATAAATCGATTGTATTTAGACAACATAGCAATAAATACATTAAAATAATTTAACCTCGTAATATGCACGGTAAATTATAGGTTATTAAGTATGAGTATTGGAAAAGATCGCAATATTCTGTAACAATGATGGTCTTTGCCTAAGGTTTCAAGATTGGTGAGGAAACTTAGAACACTATAACGGACCACGTAAAATTGCCTAAAATGGATTTTTGGTTTGATTCAGTCCAACGTCCCACACTTATGCCTGCTACGCTAAAGGAGAAGTGGACCTACTGATTATGGTGAAATCCGAACCATTTAGGTCGTTCAACTAATATTCACCAGTTTATATCATTTTTTCAATATATATCCGAAAAATGCCTTTGTTATTCTCTGCTCGTTAGTACTATTAGCCATGTGTTTCATCGGCGAGCAGTCTATTCCATCGCACTTTGAAATAGGTATAACTTGTAGCATGCTGCTATTCCATTTTTCGCTACAGGAATTTCAATTTAATTAACGATTTCTCTCACTAGTCTCAAGATCTGACTGGTATAGTGGCTATTGTACTGCATTAACTACTGCATTAGTTAAAACCTTGCAAGTGCTCGCACTACTGCATTTCATAACACACATTTTAATTGTACAGTTTTTGTATGTTCCTTGTGAGCGATAGAGCTCCTAACTCTGAAGTGAAAACAGTTATTTAAACTTTAGTTACGAAAATGTATTCAGGAGTAAATTCCAGTGCTAGTTGATCCTCCTAATAACCCCCTTAACCGTTTATCATATTTGAACAAGATTCAATATGGCGTTTTTCAAAATGGCGATAATGCACTGGAAGTACTCCCACATATAGTTGCTCTAGCATGGTTTACAATACTGAAGTCACATCTAGCAAAAACCTGCAGAAATGTGAGTACGTCACAGGATCAATAGTCCAAGAATTTTTGTGTAAAAAGGGTATTCTTGGACATTGCCTACTGGATTTCAAGATGGCCTTGGTGGCAATTAGTAACTAAGTGCCACACACTTCATAGAGCAGAAAAAGTCATTCATTTCAGAAGCCTCTTGATGAAAATTCTCCATATCCTTGTTCTTGAATGAAAAATTAATGTGATAATGTCTTGATAAGAATATCGTATCAAATTTCGTAATTCTGACATCCTTTTCTCCTCTAGTGGTATATACTCATCTTCTTGGTGTGTCAATGCTGACTTACTCGTAAGAATTAATCGTCTTCACTCGCGTCTCGCGTCTCGATTTGCTTTTCTCAAACTACCTTTGGATAGCTATTAATCTTGTGACAGCTTCGCTACAACGATTGTAGAATTGTGAGATACACACATATCCTTTTGATATAAGCAGTGTAGTCCTTCAGTATATCCTCCATAATTCAACATCAAGTACCAATACTATATATTCTACTCTTCTGAATACAGTATATAAGTGAAAGAAAAATGGACAAATCAAATGTGTTATAACATTAGATCAGCCATTATACTGGAAAGGTCTTCAAATCGTACTTGCACCTGAAGAAATATTTGAACTGTCCAAAGTTGTACCGCCCATAGGAGGTTTCCACTTAAGAAATTTCTGGTTACGATTGGATACATTATGTGAGGAAATGGCATAGAAGAACCTTGGGGTATCCTGTACGCTAAGACAACATTAGTGAAAATGCTAAATGGCCATGCCCACTCAAGATCATTAAGAACTCACTTCTAGACTTTGCTCGGCGACCTCTACATGTGGTTATGAAGACATTTACAATCCTCTGAGGAGGTGACAAAATCTAGGATCTGCGATCTTATTCATCAATGCCTGGACGAGGAAATCAATATGCAACATTATCAAGAAAATGATGTTGCATGAGAAAAACGATATCGAGGAATTCTGAGAATTAAGACGGTGACCTTTTCGGAACCGGTAATCTTTCGATGTAGTATATAGTGAATTTCAGAATCGTATTGCTGACCTGTGAGTAAACGTTGAGAAGATTGACAAATTCAAATTCTCCAATAAGCTTAGTAACAGTGTGTGATATGGCAATCTGTACTGCATGATATACTTTGGGAGACAGAAATAATTTAAAATTCTATTTACTAAAGATTAGTGTGAGAGATACGTAGCGTTATCAATATAGGATGTTGATAAAGTGAGTGAAGGTTGCAAAAGACTCCTCGAAATATTTTATAGACGTAAGTTTAACTTTCAGTCTAATCGAAAGTTTATCGCAGTCACTTTTACTTGATTTGGGAAGCAAGACGAGCAAGTTCTCGGACACTACACCCCAGGGGGAAATTCAGGGCTTCTGGATCAACATGTGGGAAGTGAGCGTAGAAAGTTTTAAATTATTCAGGAGTACTTAACTGAAAATCTCCCAATGTATTCTAATTACAAAAAAAAAATGGCAATTGATAATTTTGTTGATGTCTCTGTTCTACACCTGTTCTACCTTACCCATATCACTCCTTTTTTCGCGAAACAGTGCTAGTAGTAATGGCGTTACTTTGCCTCACTTTTTGGCCCCTGGGTCCCTGCCTCAGGACCCATGGTCCCTGGCCGGGGTTAATGACCTAGGACCACCCCCTCTTAATTTTGGCAGGGGTACCATGGCCCACCCCCTAAATTTTGGCAGGGGTACATAGGACCACCCCCCTTAAATTTTGGAAATTGCCAAATCTAAAAATTTGGTATGGTAGCCTAGGACCACAGTATGTACCTCTATTAGTATTGGGTGTCTATGTCGTTCCCTTTCATGGATATTCCGTAAAGGCAAATACTCCATGTACATTTTTATCCAAGACGAGGTCGTAAAAATGAAAGCTGTGCTACACATCGATCCCAGTTGGTTTCAACTTATTGCCCTAGATTTTATACGACATAAGGAATATCAATGATTAATGCTCAGCACATGTTCCTTTGCGACTGTAGCAAGCTGCTTTTCAGACAGAAGCCCACGAAGCTTAACAATTATCCGTAAGAGTTATATTACACTCATGTTTCTAAGCTTGTAAAGGATATTGGCCTGAAACTGTAGTAGAGGATCCTAATGTAATTAGGTATGTGATTACCTTGTAGAACCTGTGAGACTAGTCCCGCCGCTGAATTACTAAAGCTGGCATAAGAAAGCACAGTAGTAATGGCGTTACTTTGCCTCACTTTTTGGCCCCTGGGTCCCTGCCTCAGGACCCATGGTCCCTGGCCGGGGTCAATGACCTAGGGGTACCTAGGACCACCCCCTCTAAATTTTGGCAGGGGTACCATGGCCCACCCCCTAAATTTTGGCAGGGGTACATAGGACCACCCCCCTTAAATTTTGGAAATTGCCAAATCTAAAAATTTGGTATGGTAGCCTAGGACCACAGTATGTACCTCTATTAGTATTGGGTGTCTATGTCGTTCCCTTTCATGGGTAAAAAATTGCCAAAAATTCAAATTTCGGGGGTTTTTGACCTAATTTATCCCCTTGGATGAGGTGTTATTATCCTATATAGTTATATGGGCGTATACAGGGGTCCATTCCCTTTCATAAGACAAGGGTACATTAATGCACCCCTTTAAAAATTGGATTGATTTGAAAAGATTTGAAAAGAAGCAAAGATTTGAAAATCAGCAACCAATCAGATTGCACGAAAGATAGTGATCAGCCAATCAGATTGCACGAAAGATAGTGATCAACCAATCAAATTGCATCAACAATAACTTTGCCAGTGTTGTAGCATGTATTCCCTTAAGACTATGAGTCATAAGATTCAATAAGGTTAGCCATGTATCCCTGTACACTATCTCATCAAGGTCAATCACGTGGTACATCGTATTGCTTACGTTTATATTTGGCTGTAATAATCAATACCAATGACGTAATTCTCAAATTATCGTACAAAGTTTCAATGTACCAATGTCCTGGACTCCTAATCCCATCATAGGTCAATAACTGATCACGTGATCATAATGAGATACCCAAAGAACAATTACCAATTATTGATATGACAATAAGAAATGTACCCCTCCCAAAATTTAAGATTGATACACAAATACACCTGTGTCTTATGGAAAAGTAATAAATCCTGTACTTATTCAATAATAAATCCGGTCAATAACCTTTAAATTTTGAATATTTGGCCATAAGAGGAACACCAATGGGTCCTAGAAAACGTTTACCAAATTATGTTATTTTATAATTCCCAAATTTAAAAGAGAACATAAACATATAAAGGTAATAAACCATATAACGTGCTAAATAGGGGTCAATAACCTCCGAAATTTGATTTTGTGGACCATCCAAATTTATAGTGGTACATATTGAAGACCTGTACGAAGATACCAAATGCTTATATTAAACAATTTCTAAAACTGAGTGGATGAGTCAAGATACCCCTCCCAAATTTTTAAAGGGTGCACCAATGTACTCATGTCTTATGATAGGAAATGAACCTATATAGATGACCATATGACCATATACGGTATAAGACCGCATCAAACGGGATAAATTGGACCAAAAACCAAACACGTGATACAACATATTGCTTCTGTTTTTATATTTTGGCATTTTTTACTCATGAAAGGGAACAAGGTGGACCACCCAAATTTATCATGATACATATTGAGGTCATGTACTATGATAGCGAATGCTTAAATTGAAAAAATGTCCAAATTTTAAGGGATTGGCTATGGTACCCATCCCGGGGTGCACCAATGTACCTATGTCTTATGATAGAAAATGGACCCCTATACATGACCATATAATCATATTAGGTAATAGGACATCATCCAAGTGAATAAATTAGGTCAAAAACGAAACACGTGGTTGTACTACAATTTGGCAATTTCGTACCCATGGAAGGGAACGAGGTGGACCACCCAAATTTATCATAATACATGTTAGGATCCAGTACTATAATACCAAATGTTTAAATTGGGCAATTTTCCAAAATAAAGAGGTGGGCCAAGGTACCCCTCCCAAATTTTTAAAGGGTGCATCAATATACCCATGTCTTATAATAGGGAATGGACCAATATACATAACCATATAATCATATAAGGTAATAGGACCTCATCCAAGGGGATAAATTGAGCCAAAACAAACACGTGGTTATACTAAAATTTGGCAATTTCGTACCCCTAAAAGGGAACGAGATGAACCACCCAAATTTATCATGATACATGTTAGGGTCCAGTACTATAATACCAAATATATAAAATGAGCAATTTCTAAAATTTAAGGGGTGGCCCAAAGTACCCCTCCCAAATTTTTAAAGGAGTGCACAAATGTACCTATGTCTTATGATAGGGAATAGACTCCTATACATAACCATATAACCATATAAGGTAATAGGACCTCATCCAAGAGGATAACTTAGGTCAAAACCAAACACGTGGTACAACGTATTGCTTACGTTTATATTTTGGCAATTTTGTACCCCTAAAAGGGAACGAGGTGGACCACCCAAATTTATAGTGATCTATATTAGTGTCCTATACTATAATACCAAATGTTTAAATTGGGCACTTTCCAAATTAAAGGGGTGGGCCAAGGTACCCCTCCCGGGGGGTGCACAAATGTACCTATGTCTTATGAAAGGTAATGGACCCCTATACATAACCATATAACCATATAAGGTAATAGAACCTCATCAAAGGGGATAAATTGGGCCAAAAGACCAAACACGTGGTACAACGTATTGCTTACGTTTATATTTTGACAATTTTGTACCCCTAAAAGGGAACGAGGTGGACCACCCAAATTTATCATAATACATATTAGTGTCCTGTACTATAATACCAAATATATAAAATGAGCAATTTTTAAAAATTTAAGGGATGGGCCCAGGTACCCCTCCCAAATTTTTAAAGGAGTGCACAAATATACCCATATGTTATGAAAGGTAATGGACCCTGTATACGCCCATATAACTATATAGGATAAAATCGACCAAATACCAAACACGTGGTTGTACTAAAATTTTGGCAATTTTGTACCCCTAAAGGGCAACGAGGTGGACCACCCAAATTTATAGTGATCTATATTAGTGTTCTATACTATAATACCAAATGTTTAAATTGGGCAATTTCCAAAAATTAAAGGGGTGGGCCAAGGTACCCCTCCCGGGGTGCACCAATGTACCTATGTCTTATGATAGGTAATGGACCCTATACATGACCATATAACTATATAGGATAATAACACCTCATCAAAGGGGATAAATTAGGTCAAAACCAAACACGTGGTACTACGTATTGCTTACGTTTATATTTTGGCAACTTGGTACCCCTAAAAGGGAACGAGGTGGACCATCCAAATTTATCATAATACATATTAGGGTCCTATACTATAATACCAAATGTTTAAATTGGACAATTTCCAAAATTTAAGGGGTGGGCCAAGGTACCCCTCCCAAATTTTTAAAGGGGTGCATTAATGTACCCATGTCTTATGAAAGGGAATGGACCCCTGTATACGCCCATATAACTATATAGGATAATAACACCTCATCCAAGGGGATAAATTAGGTCAAAAACCCCCGAAATTTGAATTTTTGGCAATTTTTTACCCATGAAAGGGAACGACATAGACACCCAATACTAATAGAGGTACATACTGTGGTCCTAGGCTACCATACCAAATTTTTAGATTTGGCAATTTCCAAAATTTAAGGGGGGTGGTCCTATGTACCCCTGCCAAAATTTAGGGGGTGGGCCATGGTACCCCTGCCAAAATTTAGAGGGGGTGGTCCTAGGTACCCCTAGGTCATTGACCCCGGCCAGGGACCATGGGTCCTGAGGCAGGGACCCAGGGGCCAAAAAGTGAGGCAAAGTAACGCCATTACTACTGTGCTTTCTTATGCCAGCTTTAGTAATTCAGCGGCGGGACTAGTCTCACAGGTTCTACAAGGTAATCACATACCTAATTACATTAGGATCCTCTACTACAGTTTCAGGCCAATATCCTTTACAAGCTTAGAAACATGAGTGTAATATAACTCTTACGGATAATTGTTAAGCTTCGTGGGCTTCTGTCTGAAAAGCAGCTTGCTACAGTCGCAAAGGAACATGTGCTGAGCATTAATCATTGATATTCCTTATGTCGTATAAAATCTAGGGCAATAAGTTGAAACCAACTGGGATCGATGTGTAGCACAGCTTTCATTTTTACGACCTCGTCTTGGATAAAAATGTACATGGAGTATTTGCCTTTACGGAATATCCAAACATCGTTCTCATTCAAAGTGTTAAACTTTTCTTCTTTGTAAGAGAGTCGAAAACTAAACGGTAGTTACACAATTTTATGTGTCCTTGCCGATGGCAGGATTCTTGGAGTCAATTATCTGGTGTTTAACATCTTAACAGGTAAACAACAACAAAAAAAATAATAATAAAATAAAATAAAATAAAATGTTATAAACATTCAGTTGACTGATATTGTAGTCAGCAAATGTGATATCTAAATGAATTGGTTTAGCTAGTTAAATTAAATGTGTCCTGCTACAATTTCGTTTTTTCTTCGCGTACCAAAGCCGTTAATGTTAAAAGATTCTAAAATATATAAAGAGAATAATAAACCACATTCATGTTTTATAATTTGTCTTGGAAAAGGAAACATGTCCTCCCTGGTATAAGAAGGAAGTAGTTACAAAGCTTCATTATGGGCACTTTCCCCCTTATAACACGGAAGCTGTGCAGCATTCAATTCGGATGTACCTCCAAGACCAGGAGCGAAATGGTCTTTGCATGAACCCACTCGAATATGGTTAATGTATACGAATTCCAGACCCACACAGGTAGCATTAGCTGAAGCCGGATAAACTTACTTACCTATAGATAAAAAGTGAGTGCAAGGTAGGATTGTGAACGAAGCACATGGTAGTATAAAATAGCCGATATGAGTTATTCAATGTCTTCTGCATTCTGACAAAGGAGTTCATGTACATATGACAGATCGTAAAAAAATCTGATATAGATGTTGACGAACAACAGCTGTAGAAAACCAATAATTCTTTGACGACTTAATTGTTGATCCAAACAGTTATAATTAATATTTTGTAATAACGTCCCCGACTTATTGATCTGACAAAATGGACATGAACACCATCTTGACGTGACTCTAAATAAAGGCATAAAGACAAGGTATAAAACATGAAGGTGATTTATTATTACGTTTAAATATTTCGGAATCCTCTAACACGAGTAGCTTTGGAACCCGAAGACAAAAGGAAATGGTAGCAGGACTGATATAATTTAACGAGCTCAACAAATTCATTTGGATATCACATTCCCGTACTACAGTATCATTCAACTGTATGTTTATAATATTTGTTTATTTTTGAGATGTTCAAGATCAGATGTTTGACCCCAAGTATTCTCCCATCTGCAAGGAACAAGGAACGATGTTTGGATGTTCCGTAAAGGCAAACACTCCCTTTTAATTTTTATCCAAGACAGTGTCATAAGAATGAAAGCTCTAGTACACGTGATCCCAGTTGCTTTCAACTTATTGCCCTAGGTTTGATACGACATAAGGATAATCAATGCTTATTGCTCAGCACCTTGAAATGAAATGAAATGAAACCTTTGAGTTTTACGTGCCATGCTTATGCCGGTTAGGCTAAAGGAGACGATGATGATGAGTAATGAATGAAATGGTGGAAAGAAGAAAGTGGGAGGAAACGGGAGAACCCCGAGAAAACCCACGCACACGGTGTTTGTCCACCACAAAGTTCAGTTGGCGGGGGCTGGGATCGAACCAGGGACCCCAAGGACCAGAGGTGAACGCACTACCACTGAGCCCTCGCGGCCCCCGCTCAGCACCTTGTTACTTTACGACTAGACCAAGCTGCTTTTCAGACAGAAGCCCACGAAGCTTAACAATTTTCCGGAACAGTTATATTACACTTTTGGTCGTAAGCTTGTAAAGGATATTGGCCTAAACTCTACTAGGTGATCCTTAGTTAACTAGTTAAGTGATTACCTTGTAGAAACAGGCCCGCTTGTCTTGGCCTTGAGTCAAGTCCTGCAGATGAATTACTAGAGCTAGCGGTTTAAAGCACTGATTCGCGATACAAAGAAGTAATGCGGAACTGGTAGAACAGGTGTAAGACAGAGACATGAACAAAATATTCAATTGACATTTTTTTTTACTTATGTTAGATTGGGAGCTTTTCAGTTAAGTACACCTGAAAGATATAAAACTTACTTGGCTCAATTCTCACATCTTGGACCAGAAGCCCTGAATTTCCCCCCTTGCGTATAGTGTTCGAGAACTTGCTCATCTCGCAGTCCAAAGATAGTAAAAGAAATTGCGATAAACTATCGATTAACTTGAAAGTTAAACTAGCGTCTATATAAAATTTCGAGGCGTCTTTTGCAATCTTGACTCACTTTTTGGAGACGCTATATTGATAACGCTACGTATCTCTCACACTAATCTTTAGTAAATAGATCCTTAAATTTCCGTTGCTCGCAAGGTTCATCTTGCACTACAGACTGGCATATCGCACACTCTTATTAAGCTTATTAGAGGATTTGAATTTCTCAATCTTTTCAACTTTTTCTCACCTGTGAGTAAGTTTCTAGTAAACTTTCCCTAAGTAGCAGACTAGTGCACCAACTGTGTTAGTTTTTCGACAACTTTCATATCTGAGACGTAATGTTCAACAAGAAGAATTTCTGTAATCTTATTTTTTAAATTCAACACTACCTTAAGTCGCTGACGTGAATGGAACTTGCGTGTTCTGTCCACCAAATACATCATCTCAAGAGCAGAAAGCTACTCCACAAAATGTACACGATTAATCGCCAGCAGCTGAGGCTTACGAATTGTACTCATCTCTACCAATGAACCAGACTGTCGTTTGGCCTGGTTTGTTTGCGAGCATATCCGTTGCCGTTGACCAGAGCCATCCTAGATCACCAAGTAAATTCCTTTACAAAAATAAAAGCACCAAATTATTTGTAGAATTCTGCATAGGTGTTCGCTGGATATAGCGGAATATCATGGCAAACTGGCTAGAGTATATATTTGGCACAGTCCAGCTGACAGCCGTTAATACAGGCAAGAGGAAAGTTGAAACACATGGTTGTGAGCTTAGATCGATTCGTCAGACTGTTTTCAGAGAACATTGCATTACCAACAGCAGAAAACACGAAACATATAGATAACATTTTACTAAGAGGAGATGTCGAGAAACTTGTTGTTCTATCAAAAAGAATGCAATCCGTAAAAATAGCAAGTCAAATTTGCGTTAAGTACGTATATATATTATGTTAAGCGCAATTTTCACCCTATATTTTATGGATATAAATTACAATTAGACACGGAAAGTGCCGAAAGCCAAGAAAGAGCTTTCGGAAAGTATCTGCACCGATCGAATTTTTTACGCCATTGAAGCCACGACCATTCAATCACAGTTCTTGAGAAACTAGGAGATAAATAATAGACAGTTTCAAATGATGCAAACAGTATTGAAAGGAGGATAAGGTAGCTGTATATGGACAGCAGTAATGAAAGAAAGTACAAACGAGAAATCTTTAGCTGTTGGCAGGTCTGATTCTGATCTCTTATGAATCTTGCTAGAAGACTTCATGAGCAGTTGCTGATTCTCTTAAGGCCACATACATTCAGAACAGAAAGGAAATGCTATGAAAACGTTAAATTTAAACTATACTCAGGAGAAACAGTGGGCAGCCTTGAAGATTCTTAAAAAAGAATGAATTGTGCAAGTTAGAGTCTTCAACCGATCTGATCTCAATTCTGACAAAATTGTCAACATTAGACATTTTTTATTCGCATTTATGAAGATGGAAACAAGTCTTCTTTGGTATAAGCCATATCAAGTATAACAAGGAAGTAGGTACGAAGCCAAAATATGGTCATTTTTCTCTCTACTAACATGGCAGCTGTGCAGCAATCAAATAGGAAGTATCTCAAGTCCAAGAGAGAAAAGATCTAAGCATGAACCCAATCAAATAAGGTCAGTGTTGCGAATTCCAGGACCCACACAGCTACCATCAGCTCCAGACGGATGATTACTTACTGTAGATAAAAAGTGACTGCAAGATAGTGGTGTGAATGAGCCACATGGTAGTGTAAAAGAGCCGCTATGAAGTATTCATGGTTTTGTGTATTCTCGCAAAGGAGTTCATGTACAAATGGCAATACGGAGGACAATCTGATATAGATGATGACAAACAATATCTGTAGAAAACCAATATGTCATTGACAACGGCTTAGTTGATTATCCAGAAAGTTATGATTATTATTTTGTGATAACTTCCCCGCATTATAGATCTAACAAAATGGACATGAAGACGTAATTGATGTAACTTTAGATGAAGGTATAAATCATTAAAGTGTTGTTTTTTTTGTGTATGTTCACATATTTTGGAATCTTTTAACACGAGCGGCTTTGGTACCCAAAGAGAAAACGAAATCGTAGCAGGACACATTTAATTTAACGAGCTAAACCAATTCATTTAGATATCACATTCGCGTACTACAATATCATTCAACTGTATAACATTTGTTTATTATATCTTTTAATATGTTAAACACCACATAATTGAGTCTAAAGATCCTGCCATCGGCAAGGACACTTAAAATTGTGTAACTACCGTTTACCTTGATCCTTTGGGACTGTACCAAGCTGGTTTTTAGACAGTGAAATTTAGAATTCAGCAGTGGACATCGGCATGTATTCCTTAATTCCTATTGGCTTCCAGACAGTAAAGGAATTCAACACCTAATCGGAGGCCGCAGAAACTTGTGTCGTGTAAGTAGGTGTTAAAAACGAAGCAGTAGTCTTCTGAAGCAACTTATCTCACATTATGCAATGTCGTACCATTTAAAAATCCGTGGATTTTTTTTCTCCCTTTAATAGAACGAGAGTATCACAGACGTATAGCTTTGGGAATGTACAGCGGTTTGTTTTAGGTTGGCCCTTGGGATTTAAAAAGATTGTGATACCAAGCGTAAGAAACATAAGTATTAATTAATCATGAAACTTAAGCAATTGCTATTCTTCCCGTTTTAAGCAACTATAATACTAATTGAGAGTGTTTCCTGCTGAAGAAATCTATTTAACACTCATAACGCACTCACCTTTTTCTTGATCGTTAGCCTGATAGAAATTGTTTAATCAAATGGGTTGTGGTCTTACGAATATATTTTTTTAACAAAGTCTCTTGTGTGTTAACACTCGAGGCTATAAATATGCATTTAATTAGGGTCCTTGCTGCTCACTAGGTCCAAATACAGAGATGTGTAGGATTCGCTAGGTTCCGGTCCATAATTACTAATATTTTCCCGACTGTATCTTGTAAGACTTTCCCTGGAACCCATTATAATCTAACCTCCAAAACAGCCTTACTTTGGACCTGGGACTGCTGATATAATCAATGAGACAAATAAAGAAGTTACAATCGATTTTAAGTTCCTGTGCGGTCTTCTCTTAGGCACTTAATTGGAAAATATTTATGGTATAGTGTTCGCTGCCAACTTACCATCACTTGTCATCACAAAGCAACCAAACTGTGGGCAAATCATATAATCTTTTCATAAAAGCACATTGTACGTTTTGATTAGTAACTGAGTGCCACACATTCATAGAGCAAAAAAAGTCATTGTTTTCAGAAGTCTCTTGATGAAAATTCTCCATATCCAATTTCTTGAATGAAAAAATAATCTGATATCACGGTAGCATTGTCTTGATTAGAATATCGTATCACATTTCGTAATTCTGACATTCTTTTCCTCTCTGGTGGTATATACTCATGTTCTTGGTGCGTCAAAGCTGTCTTACTCGGAAGAGTTAATGAAGTCTTCAATCGCTTCTCGCGTGCCTATAGCTATTCATCTTGTACTTAACGCAGATTTGACTTGCAATTTTTAGTCCACACCGTTGCGTGTAGAAGGGCTCTTTTTTCTGCGTGTGGGTTTTATAACACAAGTGAACATAGACACTGCAATATTCACCGCAGTCGAATTGATATTCTTGCGCATTGAGATATTATCACACAAGGAAGGTGGCAACAGCACAACGTGACGCTGAGATGACAAACTGTATCCCACAAAAGTCCTGTAGAATTTCTGTTACCGTAACAGTATTTCTGAATGAAGGGTTAATCTTGCTAACGTAGTGTCTGACGTTGAGTTAATCCCTCAGAAAATTTCGTGTCCTTCATTAAGCACTGTTCGATAATCATATCACTTGAAACTTCGCTACAAAATGACTCTTTTTCTGCGAATTTTGAAGGTTCCTTGAGTTGTTAATTTCTTGTAATCCTCTGATACCGTTGTTGCCTCCAAGACTTCCGTCTGCGTAGTATAGTGATGTGCAAATCTTGCATAGAAAAGATGATCAGCTGCGTGAGAAAAGAGAAGCAGTAATTTTATTGCCTACAAATGCAGTTTCTAGTCCCATGTTCGATCGAATCCCTTTGAATGAATAGCAATACGATTCTGACCTTCTGAATATACTGCAGCCAAAGTTTACCGCTTCGGTATAGGTCATCGTCTTAATTTTGAGATTTCCACGATATTGTTTTTTTTTTTCGTTTTTGTTTCAGTTTCATTTTCTTGCAAATGTTGCATATTGATTTCCTCATCCAGACATTGTCGAATAAGATCGCAGATCCTAGATTTTGTCATCTGCTCAGAGGGTTGTAAAAGTCTTGATAACCACATGTAGAGGTCGTAGAGCAAACTGTAGCACTGCGTTTTCAATGATGTGTGGTAGGCATGGCGATTCAGCATTTTAACTAATGTTTTTTTCGCGTACAGGATAACCCAAAGTACTTCTATACCATTCCCTGACATAATGTATCGAATCGTGCCTAGAAATTACTTAAGTGGAAACGTCCTGAGGGCGGTACAACTTTGGACAATTCAGAAGTTTTTTTCAGCTGCAGCTACGATTAGAACACATTTCCAGTATAATGGCTGGCCTAATATAATAACACATGTGCTTTGTCCACTTTTCTTGCACTTGTTTACTGTATACATAAGAGTAGAATATATAGTATTGGTACTTGATATTGAATTATTGAAGAAATACAAAGGAACTACACCGCTTATATAAAAGGAGAGGTGTGTATCTCAAATTCCAGAATCGTTGTGGCAATGCCTTCACAAGATGAATAGCTATCCAAAGGTTGTTTGAGAAAAGAAAATCGACACGCGAGACGCGAGTGAAGACTTGATTAAATCTTCTGTTTAAGGCAGCATTGACTAAATTAGCATTAGAGAGGAAGAAGATGTCAGAATTTCGAAATGTGATACGATATTCTTATCAAGACAATGCTACTGTGATATCAGATTACTTTTTTTTCATGAACTTGGATATGGAGTATTTTCATCAAGAGACTTCTGAAATCAATTACTTTTTCTGCTCCTTGAAATGTGGGGCACTTTGTAACTAATGAAAGCATATAGTGAGCCCATATGAACAGATTATTTGATTAGCCCACATTTTTTTTCCTTTCTGATGACCAGTGATACTAAGTTGGTAGCGAACATACGACAGAGTATACTGTAAATATTTTCCACCTAACCGCTTAAGTAAAGATCTCAAAAGAACTTAAAATCGATTCTTTATTTGTCTCATCGATCCGGATCACCGGTCTCAGGCCCAAAGTAAGGCTGTTTCGGAGGTTAGAATATAATGGGTAACATAGCAAGTTTTACAGGATACAATCGGGAAAATACTTTTAATGGTTACCGGAACCTAGTGTATCCTATACAACTGTTTATATCAAAAGGAGTTGTGTGTTTGTCACAATTCAACAACCGTTGTAGCGAAATTTTCACTAGATGAATAGCTATCGAGAGGTTCTTTGAGAAAAGCAAAATTGAGCCGCAAGACGCTCACCGTGATAATCCTTTTTTCTCAGCTAAACACATCTTGATCATCACGTCACTGCGTGTAAACTCGAATATTTCAAATTTCCAAGTCCTAAGGACAATAAATGCTGCCGAATTTTTCCATTTAAATCCACACCATCTCGTCGGTTGTACTGTATGCAAAGTGATTCCACTTGTTCTAATGCAAATATCATGGCGGATCTTGACATCAACTGTTATTATCTCTTTATCTAAATGCATTTTGATATCTACAATTAGTAATACCATTATTTCAGCAGAAAACCAGAGTCGGCAGTCTTGTAGATAAATTTTAAATCTTTGGCTATATGAAAGTAATTTTTGAACAGATTTTAGTCTACTACAGCGTGTGAGTTGCAAGTGGAAAATTCTAATCTCACTACGCTTCTTAGATGTAATTAGGTACGAGATTACCTTGTAGAACCTGTGAGACGTCCTGCCGTTGAATTACTAAAGCTAGCGTAGTAAAGCACTGTTTCGCGAAACAAGGGAGTTATCCGGGCCATGTAGATCAGGTGTAGAACAGAGACATCAACAAAAATATCAATTGACAGAATTATTTTGTACTTAGATTACACTGGGAGATTTTCAGTTAAGTACACCTGAAAGATATGAAACTTACTAGGCTCACTTACCACATCTTGGACCAGAAGCCCTGAATTTCTTCCCTTGGGTATAGTGTCTGAGAACTTGCTCGTCTTGCTGCCCAAATAATGTAGAACATACTGCGATGAACTTTCGATTAGCCTGAAAGTTAAACTTGGGTCTATATAATATTTCGAGGTATCTTTTGCAACCTTGCCTCATAGTTTCAAGACGCTATATTGATATCACTACGTATCTCTCACACTAATCTTTAGTAAATAGAATTTTAAATTATCTCTGGCTCGCAAGGTATATCTTGCAGTACAGACTGGGTTATCGCACACTCTTATCATGCTCATTGGAGGATTTGAATTTGTTAATCTTCTCAACGTTTTGTCACTGGTCAGCAATACGATTCTGAAATTCACTATATACTACAGCGGAGGTTTACCGGTTTGGAAAAGGTCACCTGTTAATTTTGAGAATTCCTTGATATCGTTTTTCTCATGCAACATCATTTTCTTCATAATGTTGCATATAGATTTCCTCGTCCAGGCATTAATGAATAAGATCGCAGATCCTAGATTTTGTCATCTCCTCAGAGGGTTTTAAATGTCTTCATAACCACATGTAAAGGTCCCCGAGCAGCAAAGTCTAGAAGTAAGTTCTTAATGATTTTGAGTAGGCGTTGCCATTCAGCTTTTTCACTAATGTTGTCAGCGTACAGGATACCCCAAGGATCTTTTATGCCATTTCCTCACATAATGTATCCAATCGTACCCAGAAATTAGTTAAGTGAAAACGTCCTATGGGCGGTACAACTTTGGACAGTTCAGAAATTTCTTCAGGTGCAAGTATGATTTGAACACCTTTCCAGTATAATGGATGATCTAATGTTATAGCACATGTGATTTGCCCACTTTTCTTGCACTTATGTACTATATTCAGAAGAGTAGAATATATAGTATTGGTACTTGTTGTTGAATTATTGAAGATACAATGAAGGACTACACTGCTTATACCAAAAGGAGTTGTGTGTGTGTCACAATTCTACAATCGTTGTAGCGAAGCTTTCACAAGATGATTAGCTATCCAAAGATTGTTTAAGAAAAGCAAACCGAGACAAGAGACGCGAGTGAAGACGATTAATTCTTTCGAGCAAGACAGAATTGGCGCACCAAGGACATGAGTATATACTATTAAAGGGGAAAAGGATGTCAGAATTACGAAATGTGATACGATATTCTTATCAAGACAATGCTACTTTTTCATTCAAGAACTTGGATATGGAGAATTTTCATCAAGAGACTTATGAAATGAATGAATTTTTCTGTTCTATGAAATGTGTGGCACTTAGTTACTAATCAAAGCATACAGTGAGCTTATATAAAAGATTGTTTGATTAGCTCACAGTTTGGTTGCTTTGCGATGACCAGTGTTACTAAGTTGGTAGCGAAAACGTGACTGACTATTCAGTAAATATTTTCCACCTAATCGTCTATCTCAAACGAACTTAAAATCGATTCTTTATTTCTCTAATCGATTAGATCACTAGTCTCAGGCCCAAAGTAAGGCTGTTACTGAAGTTAGAATATAACGGGTTCCATTGCAAGTTTTACAGGATACAATCGGAATTAATGATAGACCGAAACCTAGTGAATGCTACCTTGTATTCCCTAGTTAGCATATTTGATGCAAATTAAATGCATATTTGTTAGCTTCGAGATTTAACACACAGGAGACTTGTTTCAGTAATTTATCCGTAACAATGCAGTTCTTTGGATTAAACAGTTTCTATCAGGCTAACGAAGATTTCTTCAGCAAGAAGCACTCTCAAATAGTATTGTAGTTGCATATAAACGGGAAGTATAGCTATTGCTTAATTATAATTGATAAATTAATACTTATGTTTTTCACATATGGTATCACAAACTTTTTCAATCCCAATTGCCCACCTAAAACAATCCGCTGTAAGTTCCCAAAGCTATACGTGTGTGATACCCTCGTCTTATTAAAGGGAGAAGTAAATCCACAGGTTTTTAAATGGTACGCCATTGTATAATGTGAGTTAAGTAGCTGTGAAAGCACTACTGCTTCGTTTTTAAGACCTAGCTAAAGAACATAAGATCCTGCTGCCTCCGATTCGGTGTTGATTCCTTTGCTAGCTGTAAGCCAATAGGAATTAACTAATACATGTAGATGTCCGCTGCTGACTTCTAAATTTCACAGCATTTTAAGAAGGAACGTAGAAGCCGTTTAGCTTACCGGACACCTCGAAAGAGAACCCTCGAATTATTGGCACGCTTCTTGCACCCTGAACCACTAATTAAAAATCGAATATTCCCGTCCATCCTCAAAATTATTTCTTTAATAAACGCATCACTTAGAGATCACTTTCGTCTTTGTTCAATATCTCTTTTGAGACAATGTAGAAACTATTACAATGAAGTCAAGTGACATCCCTGTTAATGTTATCATTTTAAGGTGATTTCTAACATCGCAGAAGCATATTACAAAAAGCTTCACCATCTCAGGAATGCCTGCCGTATCTCAAGTGACCCATCAGCTTGTTTATCATTTTATCGTTCATTCCCTTTTTACTAGTTTTACGAAAATAATACCTTATAAACTCACTGTGATAATTTTCTTTTCTCAGCTAAAGACTTCTTGTTCATCACGTCACTGGGTGTAAACTCGAATATTTCGAATTTGCATGTCCTATGGACAGTATAAGCTTCCGTGCTTTCTCATTTCAATCCATCCGATGTCATCGTTTGTACTGCATTCAAAGTGATTCCAATCGTTCTAATGCAAGTATCATGGCGGATCAAGATATCTACTGCTATTATCTCAGTAAGGACAAAGGGACTAAATCGTACAGGGGACTAGAAACTTCATTTGTAGGCTATTAAATTAATTCTTCGGTTTCACACGCAGTTGGACATCTCTTGTGTGCAAAATTTGAACATCACTATTCTCAGCAGAGGGAAGCCCTGGAGGCAACTACGGTATCAGATGATTACAAGAAATTAACAACTCAAGGAACCTTCACAATTCGCAGAAAAAGAGCCCTTCTGGAGCGAAGTTCCAAGTGATATGATTATCGAACAGTGCTTAATGTGGCCACGAAATTTTCTGGGTGAGTAGCTCAACGTCAGATACTACGCTAGCTAGATTAATCATTCATTCCTATATACTGTTACGATAACTGAAGTTCTACCATGCTTTTGTGGGAAACATTTTGTCATCTGAGTGGCACTTAGAGCTAATGCCACCTTCCATATGTGATGATATCTGAATACACAAGAAAGTCAATTCTATTACGGTGAATGATATATTGGTTTTCTGTAGCTTTTCTTCGTCCATATCTGTATCAGATTTTCTTCCGATGTGCCATTTGTACATGAAATCTCTTGCCAGAATACACAAAACATTGAATAATTCATATCGGCTCTTTTTTACTAGCATGTGGCTCATTCACAATCCTATCTTGCACTTACTTTTTATTTACAGGTAAGTAAGTTTATCTGGTTGGAGCTGATGGTAATTCTGTGGGTCCTGGAATTCGTATACATTAACCTCATTCGATTGGGTTCATCCTTATACGTTTTCGCCATTCTTGATTTTCACTTGTATTGTCTTAGCGTACAGGATACCCCAAAGTTTTTCTATACCATTTCCTGAAATAATTTATGTAATCGTGCGTAGAAATTACATAAGTGGAAACTTCCTGAGGGCGGTAAAACTTTGGACAGTTCAGAAATTTCTTCAGCTGCATGTACCATTTGCACAACTTTATAGTATAATGGCTGATGTAGTAAAGTCATAAGAAGTGTGCTTTGTCAACTTTTCTTGCACTTATATATTGTATGCAGAGGAGTAGAAAATATAGTATTGGTACTTCATGCTGAATTATTGAAAATACAATGAAGGACTAGATTGCTTTTACCAAAAGGAGTTGTGTGTATGACACAATTCTACAATCGTTGTGTTGTAGCTTTCACAAAATGAATAGCTATCTAAACGTTGTTTGAGAAAAGGAAATCGACAAACGAAATGCGAGTGTAGACTTGATTAAATCTTCCGAGTAAGACAGAATTGACACACCAAGAACATGAGTTATAGCATTAGAGGAGTAAGGATGTCAAAATTACGAAGTGTGATACGATATTCTTATGAAGACAATGCTACCGTGATATCAGATTACTATTTCATTCAGGAACTAGAATATGGAGAATTTTCATCGAGACTTCTGAAAGGAATGACTTTTTCTGCTCTATGAAATGTGTGGCAGATAGTGGATAATCAAAGCATACAGTTTGTTTATATGAAAAGATTATTTGATTAGCCTACAGGTTGGTTGCTTTGTGATGATCAATGCTACTAAGTTGGTAGCGAACACAGGACTACTATAACGTAAATAACCGTCTAAGAGAAGATCTCAAAATAACTTTAAATCGATTGTTTATTTGTCTCATTGATTATATCAGCGGTCTCAGACAAAAAGTAAGGCTGTTTCGGAGGTTAGACTATAATAGGTTCCATAGCAAGTTTTAAGGATACAATCGGGAAAATATTATTAATGATAGGAACTACACAACTCTAGATGTAAGCTTCTGTGAGCAGTAGGAACGCTAATTATATATTTATAGCCTCGAGTGTTAAAACACTGGACACTTTGCTTATATAATATGTCCGTAAGAACACAACTTTCTAGCCTGTTGAAACCTAAACCACTAATTAAAAATCAAACATCCCCGTCCATCCTCAACATTTTTTTTTAATGACCGCATCACTTAGAGATCGCTCACATTCCTGATCAAAAACTTTTTTAAATCAATATAGAATACTGTTAGAATGAAGTCAAAAGACATCCTTGAATGTTCTCATTTTAATGCGTTTTCTAAAGTTGCAGATGCATATTACAAATAGCTTCACCAGCTCAGGAAAGCCTGCCCTATCGCAAGTGACCCATCAACTTGCCCATCATTTAAAGGCGCTGTTGTACGCGAATGTGATATCTAAATGAATTAGTTCAGCTCATTAAATTAAATGTGTCGTGCTACTGTTCAGTTTTCTCTTCGGGTACCAAAGCTGCTCGTGAACAGAATAAACAAGCTACCTCCAAAGCATGTAAACAGAATAAAAAACCACCTCCATGTTTTATACCTTCTCTTTATACCTTAATTTAATGTTACATGATGATCGTCTTCATGTCCATTTATTTTGGGTCTATAAACTTTATTACAAGATAATCATAACTGAGTGAATTAAAAATTAAGCCGTTATCATTAACATATTGGTTTTCTGCAGCTGTTGTACGTCATCACCTATATCAAATTGTCTTGCGATCTGGCATTTGTGCATGAACTACCTTGGCAGAACGCACAAAACACTTAATACTTCATAAAGGCTCTTTTATACAAACATATGGCTCCTTCACAATCCTATCTTGCAGTAACTTTTTATCTACAGGAAAGTAAGTTTCTCCGGCTGGAGCCGATGGTGCCTGTGTGGGACTCGGAATTCGCCTACACTAACCTTATTCGATTGGGTTCATACTTAGACTATTTCGCTCCTGGACTTGGAGGTACTTCCGAATTGAATGCTGCACAGCTGTCGTGTTAGTAGGGGGAAAAGTGGCCATATTGAAGCTTTGTAACTACTTCCTTGTTATATCTGATATGGCTTATACGAGCAGGGACATGTTTCCTTCTCCATACAGGCGATTAAGAAATGTCTAATGTTGACCATTTTGTCAGGATTAAGATTTGGTTGGTTGAAGACTGGACTCTATTCTCTTCTGAGGTAGTATAACAGCCTGTTGCATCATGATAAAAGTGAAAGCAGTTTTTTAGAGACTCTAGAGTTTCTTTAAATTTAATGATTTCGTAGCATTTCTTTTCACTTCTGCTTGTATGTGGCCTTAAGAGAATCAGGAACTGCTCATGAAGTCTTCAGGCAAGATTCTTAAAAGATCTGAATCAGACCCATCAACAGCTACAGATATCGCGTTTGTAGTTTCTTCCATTACACTTGTCCATATACAGCTACCTTTTGCTCCTACGAAAACTGTTTACATCATTTGATGCCGTCTAGTATTGATCTCCAAGTTTCTCAAGAGCTGCGATTGAATTGTCGTGTCTTCAATGGAAGAACTAAATTCGATCGTTGCAGATTTTCCCGAAAGCTCTTTCTTGTCTTTCGGCACTTCCTGTGTGTAATTGTAATTTACGTACGTATAAGCATAAAACATATGGTGAAAATAGCGCTTAACATAATTTATATACGTAATTAACGCAGATTTGACTTGCCATATTTAGTCCACACCATTGCGTGTAGAAGGACCCTTCCTTCTTCGTGTGCGTTTTAAAACACGAGACAACAGAGACACTGCAATATTCACCGCAGTCGAATTGACATTCTTGTGTATTCAGATATCATCACATATGGAAGGTAGCGTTAGCTCTACGTGCCAATCAGATGACAAAATGTTTCCCTCAAAGGCCCAGTAGAACTTCAGTTATCGTAAGAGGATTTAGGAATGAATGATTAACCTAGCTAGCGTAGTGTCTGACGTTGAGTTAATTCCCCAGAAAATTTCGTGGCCTCATTAATCACTGTTCGATAATCTTATCACTTGGACCTTCGCTCTTAAAGGCCCCTTTTTCTGCGAATTGTGAAGGTTCCTTGTGTTGTTAATTTCTTGTAATCATCTGTTACCGTAGTTGCCTCCAAGGCTTCTATCTGCTGAGTATAGTGATGTGCAAATTTTGCATACAATAGATGACCAACTGCGTGAGAAACGGAAGAATAAAATTAATAGCCTACAAATGTAGTTTCTAGTCCCCTGTTCGATCTAGTTTCTTATTCCTACTGAGATAATAGTAGTAGATGGCGACATCCGCCATGATACTTGCATTAGAACGAGTGGAATCACTTTGCATGCACTACAAACGACGACATTGGATTGAGATGGTAAAGTACGGAAGCGTATATTGTCCTTAGGACTTTCAAATTCGAAATATTCGAGTTTACACCCAGTTTCGTGATGAACAAGAAGTCTTTAGCTGAGAAAAGAGAATTATCACAGTGAGCTTATAAGGTATTGTTTTCTTAAAACTCTAAAAGAGAAAGCGCGTTAAAATGATAAACAAGCTGATTTGTGACTTGAGATACTTTAGGCATCTCTGTGAAGGTGAAGCTTTTTGTAATATGCATCTGCAACGTTAAAAATCATCTTAAAATGAGAACGTTAATAGGGATGTCACTTTACAACATTGTAATTTTTTCTACATTGTCTTAAAAGAGATATTTATCAGGGACGAAGCGACCTCTAAGTGATGCGTTTATTAAAGAAATAATTTTGAGAATGGACGGGGATATTCGATTTTTAATTAGTGGTTTAGGGTGCACAAGGCGCGCCAATACTTCAAGGTTTCTCTTTCGAGGTTTCTGGTAAGGCTAAACGGCTTCTTCGTTCATTCTTAAAATGCTGTGTAATTTAGAAGTCAGCGGTGGACATCATCATGTATTAGATAATTCGTATTGGCTTAAAGCTGGCAAAGGAATCAACACCGAATCGGAGGCCGCAGGATCTTGTGTTGTGTACCTAGATCTTAAAAACGAAGCAGTAGTGCTTTTAGAGCTACTTAACTCACATTATACAATGGCGTACCATTTAAAAAAAACCGTGGTTTTACTTCTCCCTTTAATAAGACGCGGGTATCACAGACGTATAGCTTTAGGAACGTATAGCGGTTTGTTTTAGGTGTGCCTTGGGATTGAAAAAGTTGTGATACCAAATATAAAAACCATAATTATTAATTTATCAATGATAATCAAGCAATTGCTATACTTCTGGTTTATATGCAACTACAATACTATTTGAGAGTGCTTGTTGCAGAAGAAATCTACGTTACCCTCACAGAAATAATTTAATCAAAAAAGTTGCGTTGCTACGGATAAATTACTCAAACACAGTCTCCTGTGTGTTAACACTCCAAGCTAACAAATATGCATTTAGTAAGCATCAAATATGCTCACTAGGAAATACACTATGTAGCATTCACTAAGTTCCGGTCTATCATTTATTCCGATTGTGTCCTGTAAAACTTGATATGGAACCAATATATTCTAACCTCCGATTCAGCCTTACTTTGGACCTGAGATCGGTGATCAGGATCGATGAGACAAATAAAGAATCGATTTTAAGTTCTTTTGAGATCTTCTCTTAAGCGGTTAGGATGAAGATATTTACGGTATAGTCAGTCCTGTGTTCGCTACTAACTTAGAACACAGGTCATCACAAAGCAACCATAATGTGGGCTAATGAAATAATCATAGGATCTCACTGTAAGCTTTGAATAGTAACTGAGTGCCACACATTTCATAGAGCAGAAAAAGTCATTCATTTCATGTCTCTTGATAAAAATTCTTCATATCCAAGTTCTTGAATGAAATAGTAATCTGATATCACGGTACCAATGTCTTGATAAAAATATCGTATCACATTTCGTAAGTCTGACCAGAGCCCTTCAAATGCAGGCCCGACCCGAATCGATCTGAATTCTTTGCCCGGCTCGACCCAGCCCAGCCAGAATCTCGAGCCGGGCTCTAACCGGGCCGAAACGGGCCGGGCACAAACGGCCGAAAAGTTTTAGCCAACTTAGTGCAGATAGGTCATTCACTTCATAAGTCTGTTGATGAAAATTCTCCATATACAAGTTCTTGAATGAAAAAGTAATCTTTCACGGAAGCATTGTCTTGATAAGAATATCGTATCACATTTCGTAATTCTGAAATCCTTTTCCCTTCTAATGCTATATACTCATGTGCTTGGCGTGTCAATGCTGTCTTACTCTGAAGAATTAATTAAGTCTTCACTCGCTTCTCGGGTCTGGATTTCCTTTTCTCAAAGATCCTTTGGATAGCTATTCATCTTGTGAAAGTTCGCCACAACGATTGTGGAATACTGAGATACACCCCTCTGCTTTTGACTTAAGCAGTCTAGTCCCTCTCTATTTCTTCAATAATTCAACATCAAGTACCAATACTATATATTCTACTGCTCTGCATACAGTAAATAAGTGCAAGAAAAGTGGACAAAGTACAAGTGTTATGACACAAAATCAGCCATTATACTGGAAGGTATTCAAATCGTACCTCCAGCTGAAGAAATTACTCAACTGTCCAAAGGATACCGCCCTTAGGAGATTTTCACTTAAGTAAATTCTATGGAAGATCGGATGTATTATGTCAGGAAATGTTATAAAGAACTTCAGGTTATCCTGTACGCTGAATGGCCATGTCTTCTCAAGATCATTAAGAACTAACTTCTAGATTTTGCTCAGCGACTTTTACATGTGGTTATGAAGACATTTACAACCCTCTGAGGATATGACAATATCTAAGATCTTATTCAAAAATGTCTCGAAAAGGAAATCAATATGAATTTATAATTAAATGAAGCTGCATGAACAAAAAAAAAAAAAAAAGATATCGAGGATATCTCAAAATTAAGACGATAACCTTTACCGAAGCGGTAACCTTTGGCTGTAGTATATAGAGAAAGTCAGAGTCGCATTGCTATTTATCCAGATGGACTAGATCGAACAAGGGAGTACAAACTTCATTTGTAGGCAATTAAAATATTGCTTCCGGTTTTTCACGCAGCTGGTCATCTTTTCTATGGAAAATTTCCACATCACTATACTCAGCAGATGGAATCCTTGGAGGCAACTACGGTATCAGATGATTACAAGAAATTAACAACTCAAAGAACTTTCACAAGTCGCAGAAAAAGAGGCCTTCTGTTGCGAAGTAAAAGGGATATGATTATTGAACAGAGCTTAATGAGTCCACGAAATTTTACTGGGGTATTAATTCAACGTCAGACACTACATTAATAAGATTAACCTTCTCTCCCAAATATTGTCACGATTACAGAAGTTCTAAGGACCTTTCTGGGAAACAGTTTGTCATTTGAGTGGCACGTTGAGCTAACGCCACTTTACTTGTGTGATAATATCTCAATAAGCATGAATGTCAATTCGACTGCGGTGAATATTGCAGAGTCTCTGTTGACTTGAGTTTTAAAACCCACACGTAGAAGAAAGTGTCCTTCTACACGCAATGGAGTGGACTAATCATGACAAGTCATGTCTGCGTTAAGTACGCATATAAATTATGTTAAGCGTTTTTTGCACCTTACACTTTATGGATATAAATTACAATTAGACACTGAAAGTGCCGACAGGCCAGAAAGAGCTTACGGGAAATATCTGAAACGATCGAATTTAATTTTGCCATTGATGCAACGACAATTCAATCACAGTTGTTGAGAAACTTCAAATGATGCAAACAGTTTTCGAAGGAGCAAAAGGTAGGTGTATATGTACAACAGTAATCTAAGAAACTTCAAAAGGGAAATCTGTGGCTGTTGATGGGTCTTATACAGATCTTTTAAGATTCGTGCTAGAAGACTTCATTAGCAGTTGCTGATTCTCTTAAGCCCACATACAAGCAGAACTGAAACGAAAAGCTTCGAAATCATTAATTAAAAAAAAACTCTAGCGTCATTAAAAGACTGCTTTTACCTTTTTCATGATGCAACAGACTGTGACACAACTTCAGCTATACACAGGAGAGAATAGTTGGAAATAGGAGTGTGAACGAGCCACATGTTAGAGTAAAAAAGACGACATGAAGTACTCAGGGTTTTGTGCATTTTGCCAAAGGAGTTCATGTATAAATGGCAGATCGGATGACAATCTGGTATAGATGATGACGAACAACAGCTGTAGAAAACCAATATGTCACTGACAACGGCTTAATAGTTTATCCAATCAGTTATGATTATTATTTTGTAATAACGTCCCCGCCTTATAGAAAAAAGATGATCATGGAGACGATTTGATGTAACTTTAAATGAAGGTATAAAGACAAGGTATAAAACATGAAAGTGGTTTGTTGTTATACTTACATATTTTGAATCTTTCAACACGAGCGCCTTTGGTACCCGAAGAAAAAAAGATATAGTAGCAGGACATATTTAATTTAACGAGCTATACCAATTCATTTAGTTATCACATTCACGTACTACAGTATCATTCGATTGTATGTTTATAACATTTCGTACTTTCTTTAATTGTTTATCTGTTAAGATGTTCAGTAGCAGATAATTGACTCCAAGAATCCTGCCATCGGCAGGGACATTTAAAATTGTGTAACTACCGTTTAGTTTTGGTTCTAATACATAGAAGGAAAGTTTAACACTCTTAATAAAGTACGATGTTTGGATATTTCGTACATGCAAACATTCCATGTACATTTTCATCCGAGATGAGGTCGTAAGAATTAAAGTTCTAATAGACGTCGATTCCAGTTGGTTTCACTTTATCCAGTAGGCACACTGGTGCAGTAAATAAGCCTACGACAGTTTTTTTTACGACATCAGGATAATCAATGCTTAGTGCTCAGCACCTTGTTCCTTTGCGGCCGTACCAAGCTGCTTAACAGAGAGACGCCCGCTAAGCTTAAGAATTTTCCGTAACAGTTATATTACACTTACGGCCGTAAGCTTGTAAAGGATTCACATGTAGGTTATTGGCCTGAATCTGTAGTAGGTAATTTGGTACCTTTTAGAACCAGGCCCGCTTCTCTCGGCCTGTGAGACAAGTCCTGCCGATGAATTACTAAAGCTAGCGTAGTAAAGCACTGATTCGCGCTACAAAGAAGATATACAGGCCTGGTAAAACAGGTGTAGAACAGAGACATCAACATTGTTATCAATTCACATTTTTTTTTCTTTTTTTGTACTTTGGTAACATTGGGAGATATCCAGCTAAGTACATCTGTTAGAAATTAAACTTCCTAGGCTCACTTACCACATCTTGGACCAGAAGCCCGTTGGGAATAGTGCTGCCCAAAAAAAGTAAAGAGACTCCGATAAACTTTCGATTAGCCTGAAGGTTAAACTTGCGTCTATAGAAAATTTCAAGGTGTCTTTCGATACCTTGACTCACTTCATCAGGATGCTATATTGTTAACGCTACGTATCCCTCTCACTAACCTTTAGGCTATAGAACCTTAATATCTCACTGGCTCGGACGGTTCATCTTGCACTACAGACTGTTATATCGCACACACTTATTAAGCGTATTGGAGGATTTTAATTTCTCAATCTTGTCAACGTTTTCTCAGCGGTGAGTAAATTTCTGGTACGCTTCCGCTCTGGAATAATTATCTGAGACGGAATAATCAAGAAGAAAATTTTCTGTAATCATATTTATTAAATTCAACACTACCTCATCTCGCTGACGTGAATAGAGTTTGCGTGTCCTGTCCACCGACTCAAAGGTTTGTTCTCAAGCGCAGAAATCTACTCCACAAATTGTACATGATTAATCACAGCAGTTGAGGCTTATGAAATGTACTCATCTCTAACACTGTACCAGATTGTCATCTTGATATAACTTTAAATGAAGGTATAGAAAGAGCAAGGTATAAAACGTGAAGGTGGTATATTATTCTCTTTACATTTTTGGAATCCTTTAACACAAGCGGCTTTGGTCCCCGAACAGAAAACGAAACCTTAGCAGGACACATTTAATTTAACGAGCTAAACCAATTTATTGGAATGCATATTCGCGTACTACAGTAACATTTAATTGTGTGTTTATAACATTTGTTTCTTGTTTAATTGTTTATATGTTAAGATGTTCAACAGCAGAAAGAAGACTTCATGGATCTTGCCATTGGCAAGGGCACTTAAAATAGTGTAACTATCGTTTAGTTTTCGACTCTCCTACAAAGAAGAAAAGTTTAACACTCTTAATAAAGAACGATATTTGGATATTCCGTAAAGGTATTCCATGTACATTTTTATCCAAGAGGAGGTCGTATGACTGAAAGCTCTAATAGACGTTGACCCCAGTTGGTTTCAAGTTATTCCCTAGATTTTATAGGTCATAAGGAACATCAATGATTAATGCTAAGCACCTTGTCGCTTTGGGGCCGTACCAAGCTGCTTTTCAGAGAGAAGCCCTCGAAGCTTAAGAATTTTCCGTAACAGGTATATGGCACTTATGTTCGTGAGCTTGTAAAGGATTCACATGCAGGTTATTGGCCTGAATCTCTAGTAGGTCATCCTTAGGTAATTAGGTAAGTGATTACTTTGTAGAACCAGGCCCGCTTCTCTTAGTTTGTGAGACAAGACCTGCTGTTCAATTTCTAAAGCTAGTGTAGTAAAGCCCTGATTCGCGATACAAAGAAGTTATACAGGCCTGGTGGAACAGGTTTAGAGCAGAGACATCAACAAAATTATCAATTGACAGATTTTTTTTTTGGGTACTTACGAGGAAGATCCATAAACCGTGAGAGTTGAATTTTGACGAAAATTTGTGACAAGCTTCAGTTCAAGTTGCCAAGTAGCGTAGTAATAGTCAATCGATGCGCAAATGCTTCGTTGAGCTGCTACACCGTCGCCATCTTGAAATCCAGTAGGCAATGTCCAAGAATACCTTTTTTACACAAAAATGAAAATTGTTTCGATAGATCTGACTTCAGTATTGTAAACCAAGGTAGAGCATCTATATGCGGGAGTACTTCCAGTGCGTGATCGCCATTTTGAAAGGAGCCATATTGAATCTCGGTCAAATATGATAAATGGTTAAGGGGGTCATGTGGAGTATCAAATAGCACTGGAATTAACTTTTGAATACATTTCGGTAACCAAAGTTTAAATAACTATTTTCACTTCAGAGTTTGGAGCTCTATCGCTCAGAGGAACATACAAAAACTGTGCAATCGAAATGTGTGTTATGAAATGCAGTTGTGCGAGCACACTCAGTATTTTAACTATTGCAGTAGTTAATCCAGTACAATAGCCACTATACCAATCAGATCTTGAGACTAGTGAGAGAAATCGTTAATTAAATTGAAATTCCTGTAGTGAAAAATGGAATAGCAGGACTGTAACAAGTTATACCTATTTCAATGTGTGTATATATATGAATCTTTGTGTATTGGGATTATGCATATCATTTAAATGCTGTAATATAAATTAGGTGCAACGAAAAATAATATAAACTGCTGCACATAAGCAAATGTTAACCTACTAACCTTTTGCTCTTCAGTTCTGATGATGGAGATCCAAGGCGAAGTGATTAGCACACAGTATCGTGGGGCAGTACAAACACTTAACAAATGCACTTTCGTCACAGTTTTCGTGACTAAAGACACTATTTTCTAGTAGTCTCCAGAACAGAGCTGGATTTAGCTTTTGTCGGGCCCTAAGCTACTGAAGATAATGGGAACCTTTATGTGTGCAGATGAACGTAGGACCCTATATACAGAAATGAAGAAACCAGTGATATTTTACGAAGCAGACCAGCAGAATGGGCCCCATTACTTACGTCATAGAGGGCTACACAAACTAAGCAATGTTGCTATTTGTAGATGTTACTTCATTTATTGTTTTTCTTATTTTTGAAAATGTACATTCAATTTTTCCCTTGAATTTTTAGGCCACCATGAGTATGGGGCCCTAAGCTATAGCTTCTTTAGCTTATACGTAAATCCAACAGTGTTGCAGAATATTTGTAAATGAACCAACTATTCCTCCTGTGACGTACTCACATTTCTGCCATGCATATGCAAGCATGTCCTTTAGGACTGGTGCACAAAGTTGATTATACATAACAGAATGCATTTTCATTATGAAAAATCTGTCATATAACTTGTACACCGAACAAGTGAACACCTGCTACAATTAGTTATTTATCACAGTTTTGATATGAAAACTAGTCTTGCCCGTAATATAAGGAAGTGTTTTATCGTTAAAGGAGAAAGGTTGCAGATATTTAATTATTTAATATTGAAGGAAAAAGCAAGAAAGAGGCTTGTTTTATGGATTACAACTTGGTATTGAATCTTGTAATAATCATTATTGCCATCTATTCTTAGCAGGTGCGTATCTATTCTCTTATCACTAATAGCAGAACAGAAACAAGAGAACTGAATTCTAAGTTTCCAGGTGTATCTTCATCTAAGAGTGAGCTGTGAACTGATAATTTAAATCCCCTTAATTGTTAAATGCGTCAGCAATAAATCGATTGTATTTAGACAACCTGGCAATGAATACATTAAAGTATTTTAACTTCATAATATGCACGGTAAATTATAGGTTGTTAAGTATGAGTATTGTAAAAGATCGCAATATTCTGTAACAATGATGGTATTTGCCTAAGGTTTCAAGATTGGAGAAGAAAACTTAGAACACTATAACGGACCACGTAAAATTGCCTAAAATAGATTTTTGGTTTGATTCAGTCAAACGTGCCACACGTATGCCTGCTACGCTAAAGGAGAAGTTGATCTCCTGATTATGGTGAAATCCGAACCATTTAGGTCGTTCAACTAATATTCACCAGTTTATATTGTTTTTCTAATATATATCCGAACAATGCCTCTGGTATTCTCTGCTCGTTAGTACTATTAGCCATGTGTTTCATCGGCGAGCAGTCTATTCCATCGCACTTTGAAATAGGTATAACTTGTAGCATGCTGCTATTCCATTTTTCACTACAGCAATTTCAATTTAATTAACGATTTCTCTCACTAGTCTCAAGATCTGATTGGTATAGTGGCTACTGTACCGCATTAGCTACTGCATTAGTTAAGACCCTGCAAGTGCTCGCACTACTGCATATCATAACAAACATTTTAATTGCACAGTTTTTGTATGTTCCTGTGAGCGATGGAGCTTCTAACTCTGAAGTGAAAACAGTTATTTAAACTTTGGTTACGGAAATGTATTCAGGAGTAAATTCCAGTGCTAGTTGATATCCAACATGACCCCCTTAACCATTTATCATATTTGACCGAGATTCAATATGGCGCCTTTCAAAATGGGGATAATGCACTGGAAGTACTCCTACATATGGATGATCTACCTTGGTTTACAATACTGAAGTCACATCTATCTAAAACATTTCCATTTTTCTGTCAAAAGGGTATTCTTGGACATTGCCTACTGGATTTCAAGATGGCCTCGGTGGCAATTAGTAACTAAGTGCCACACACTTCATAGAGCAGAAAAAGTCATTCATTTCAGAAGTCTCTTGATGAAAATTCTCCATATCCTTGTTCTTGAATGAAAAATTAATGTGATATTGTCTTGATAAGAATATCGTATCAAATTTCGTAATTCTGACTTCCTTTTCTCCTCTAATGGTATATACTCATCTTCTTGGTGTGTCAATGCTGACTTACTCGTTACAATTAATCGTCTTCACTCGCGTCTCGCGTCTCGGTTTGCTTTCTCAAACAACCTTTGGACAGCTATTAATCTTGTGACAGCTTCGCTACAACGATTGTAGAATTGTGAGATACACACATCTTCTTTTGATATATGCAGTGTAGTCCTTCAGTATACCTTCCATAATTCAACATCAAGTGCAAATACTATATATTCTACTATTCTGAATACATTATGTAAGTGAAAGAAAAATGGACAAATCACATGTGTTATAACAATTAGAATAGCCATTATACTGGAAAGGTCTTCAAATCGTTCTTGCACCTGAAGAAATATTTGAACTGTCCAAAGTTGTACCGCTCATAGGAGGTTTCCACTTAAGAAATTTTTGATTAGGATTCGATATATTACGTGAGGAAATGGCATAGAAGAACCTTGGGGTATCCTGTACGCTAAGACAACATTAGTGAAAATGCTAAATGGCCATGCCCACTCAAGATCATTAAGAACTCATTTCTAAACTTTGCTCGGCGACCTCTACATGTGGTTATGAAGACATTTACATCCCTCTGAGGAGGTGACAAAATCTAGGATCCGCGATCTTATTCATCAATGCCTGGACGAGGAAATCAATATGCAACATTATCAAGAAAATGAAGTTGCATGAGAAAGACGATATCGAGGAATTCTGAGAATTAAGAAGGTGACCTTTTGAGAACCGGTAATCTTTCGCTGTAGTATATAGTGAATTTAGAATCGTATTCCTGACCTGTGAGTAAACGTTGAGAAGATTGACAAATTCAAATCCTGCAATAAGCTTAATAAGAGTGTGTGATATGGCAGTCAGTATTGCATGATATACCTTGTGAGACAGAGATAATTTAAATTTCTATTTACTAGAGATTAGTGTGAGAGATACGTAGCGTTATCAATATAGCATCTTGATAAAGTGAGTGAAAGTTGCAAACGACACCTCGAAATATTTTATAGCCGAAAGTTAAACTTTCAGGCTAATCGAAAGTTTATCGCAGTCTCTTTTACTTGATTTGGGAAGCAAGACGAGCAAGTTCTCGGACACTACACCCAAGGGGGAAATTCAGGGCTTCTGGATCAACATGTGGGAAGTGAGCGTAGGAAGTTTTAAATTATTCAGGTGTTTTTAACTGAAAATCTCCCAATGTATTCTAAATACAAAAAAAAAGTCAATTGGTAATAATGTTGATGTCTCGGTTCACACCTGTTCTACCAGGCACATATAAGTCCTTTGTATCGCGAAAGAGTGCTTTGCTAAGCCAGCTTTAGCGGGACTAGTCCCACAGCTTCTACAAGGTAATCACATACCTAATTAATAAGGTTCCCCTACTACAGTTTCAGGCCAATATCCTTTATAAGCTTAAAAACATGACTGTAATATAACTGTTACGGATAATTGTTAAGCATCGTGGGCTTCTGTGTGAAAAGCAGTTTGGTATAGTCTCAAAGGAACAAGGTGCTGAGCATTAATCATTGATATTCCTTATGTCGTATAAAATCTAGGGCAATAAGTTGAAACCAACTGAGATCGACGTGTAGCACAGCTTTCATTCTCACGACCTCGTCTTGGATAAAAATGTACATGGAGTATTTGCCATTACGGAATATCCAAACATCGTTCTTTATTCACAGTGTTAAACTTTTCTTCTTTGTAAGAGAGACGAAAACTAAACGGTAGTTACACAATTTTATGTGTCCTTGCCGATGGCAGGATTCTTGGAGTCAATTATCTGGTGTTTAACATCTTAACAGATAAACAAACAATAAACAAATGTTCTGCATTCTGACAAAGAAGTTCATGTACATATGTCAGATCGGAAATATATCTGATATAGATGTTGACGAACAACAGCTGTAGAAAACCAATAATTCTTTGACAACGACTTAATTGTTGATCCAAACAGTTATAATTAGTATTTTGTAATAACGTCCCCGACTTATAGATTTCACAAAATGGACATGAAGACCATCTTGACGTGACTCTAAATAAAGGCATAAAGACAAGGTATAAAATATGAAGGTGATTTGTTATTTCGTTTAATATTTCGGAATCTTCTAACACGAGCGGCTTTGGAACCCGAAGACAAAACGAAATCGTAGCAGGACTGATATAATTTAACGAGCTCAACAAATTCATTTGGATATCACATTCGCGTACTACAGAATCATTCAACTGTATGTTTATAATATTTGTTTATTTTTGAGATGTTCAAGATGAGATCTTTGACCCCAAGTATTCTGCCATCTGCAAGGAACAAAGAACGATGTTTGGATATTACGCAAAGGCAAACACTCCCTTTTAATTTTTATCCAAGACGGTGTCATAAGAATGAAAGCTCTACTACACGTGATCCCAGTTGCTTTTAACTTATTGCCCTAGGTTTGATACGACATAAGGATAATCAATGCTTATTGCTCAGCACCTTGAAATGAAATGAAATGAAATCTATAAGTTTTACGTGCCACGGTTATGCCGGTTAGACTAAAGGAGACGGTGATGATGAGTAATGAATGAAATGGTGGAATGAAGAAAGTAAGAGGAAACGGGAGAACCCAGAGGACACCCACGCACACGGTGTTTGTCCACCACAAAGTTCAGTTGGCGGGGGCTGGGATCGAACCCGGGACCCCAAGCACTACAGGTGAACGCTCTACCACTGAGCCCCCGCGGCCCCCGCTTAGCACCTTGTTACTTTGCGATTATACCAAGCTGCTTTTCAGACAGAAGCCCACGAAGCTTAATAATTTTCCGGAACAGTTATATTACACTTTTGGTCGTAAGCTTGTAAAGGATATTGGCCTAAACTCTACTAGGTGATCCTTAGGTAACTAGGTAAGTGATTTCCTTGTAGAAACAAACCCGCTTGTCTTCGCCTTGAGTCAAGTCCCGCAGATGAATTACTAGAGCTAGTGGTGTAAAGCACTGATTCGCGATACAAAGAAGTTATGCGGGCCTGGTAGAACAGGTGTAAGACAGAGACATCAACAAAATATTCAATTGACAATTTTTTTTTTACTTATGTTACATTCGGAGCTTTTCAGTTAAGTACACCTGAAAGATATAAAACTTACTTGGCTCAATTCTCACATCTTCGACCAGAAGCCCTGAATTTCCCCCCTTGGGTATAGTGTTCGAGAACTTGTACGTCTCGCAGCCCAAAAATAGTAAAAGAAATTGCGATAAACTTTCGATTAACTTGAAAGTTAAACTTGCGTCTATAAGAAAATTCGAGGCGTCTTTTGCAACCTTCACTCACTTTTTGAAGACGCTATATTGATCTCTCACACTAATCTTTAGTAAATAGATCCTTAAATTTCCGTTGCTCGCAAGGTTCATCTTGCACTACAGACTGGCATATCGCACACTCTTATTAAGCTTATTAGAGGATTTGAATTTCTCAATCATTTCAACGTTTTGTCATCTGTGAGTAAATTTCTAGTAAACTTTCGGTAAGTAGCAGACTGGTGCACCAACTGTATTAGCTTTTCGACACCTTTCATATCTGAGACGTAATGATCAACAAGAAGAATTTCTGTAATCTTATTTTTTAAATTCAACACTACCTCATATCGCTGACATGAATGGAGCTTGCGTGTTCTTTCCACCGACTTAAATTCGTCTTCTCAAGAGCAGAAAGCTACTCCACAAAATGTACACGATTTATCGCCAGCAGCTGAGGCTTACGAATTGTATTCATCTCTACCAATGAACCAGACTCTCGTTTGGCCTGGTATGTTTGCGAGCATATCCATTGCCGTTGACCAGAGCCATCCTAGATCACCAAGTAAATTCCTTTACAAAAATAAAAGCACCAAATTATTTGTAGAATTCCGCATAGGTGTTTGCTGCATATAGCGGAATATCATGGCAAACTGGTTAGAGTACATTTTTGGCAAAGTCCAGCTGACAGCCGTTAACACAGTCAAGATGAAAGTTGAATCACATGGCTATGAGCTCAGAGAGATACGTCAGACTGTTTTCAGAGAACATTGTATTACCAACTGCAGAAATCACGAAACATATAGATAACATTTTACTAAGAGGAGATGTCGAGAAACTTGTTGTTCTATCAAAAAGAATGCAATCCGTAAAAATAGCAAGTCAAATTTGCGTTAAGTACGTATATATATTATGTTAAGCGTTATTTTCACCTTATATTTTATGGATATAAATTACAATTAGACACGGAAAGTGCCAAAAGACAAGAAAGAGCTTTCGGGAACTATCTGCAACAATCGAATTTTTTATGCCATTGAAGCCAGGACAATTCAATCAGAGTTCTTGAGAAACTTGGAGTTAAATAATAGACAGCTTCAAATGATGCAAACAGTATTGGAAGGAGCATAAGGTACCTGTATATGGACAGCAGTAATGGAAGAAAGTACAAACGAGAAATCTGTAGCTGTTGAGATGTCTGATTCAGATCTCTTATGAATCTTCTAGAAGACTTCATGAGCAGTTGCTGATTCTCTTAAGGCCATATACAATCAGAACTGAAAGGAAATGCTATGAAATCGTTAAATTTAAACTATACTCAGGAGAAACACTTGGCAACCTTGAAGATTCTTAAAAAGGAATGAATTGTGCAAGTTAGAGTCTTCAACCAACCTGATCTTTATTCTGACAAAATTGTCATCATTAGACATTTTTATATGCATTTATGGAGATGGAAACAAGTCTTATTTGGTATAAGCCATATCAGGTATAACAAGGAAGTAGGTACGAAGCCTAAATATGGTCATTTTTCTCCCTACTAACATGGCAGCTGTGCAGCAATCAAATAGGAAGTATCTCAAGTCCAAGAGAGAAAAGGTCTAAGCATGAACCGAATCGAATGAGGTCAGTGTTACGAATTCCAGGACCCACACAGCTACCATCAGCTCCAGACGGATAAGCTTACTTACTGTAGATAAAAAGTGACTGCAAGATAGTGGTGTGAATGAGCCACATGGTAGTGTAAAAGAGCCGCTATGAAGTATTCATGGTTTTGTGTTAATTCTCGCAAAGGAGTTCATGTACAAATGGCAGTACGGAGGACAATCTGATATAGATGATGACAAACAATATCTGTAGATAACAAATATGTCATTGACAACGGCTTAGTTGTTTATCCAAAAAGTTATGATTACTATTTTGAAATAACTTCCCCGCCTTATAGATCTAACAAAATGGATATGAAGACCTAATTGATGTAATTTTAGATGAAGGAATAAATCATTAAAGGGCTTTTTTGTTGTGTTTACATATTTTGGAATATTTTAACACGAGCGGCTTTGGTACCCAAAGAAAAAACGAAATCGTAGCAGGACACATTTAACTTAACGAGGTAACCAATTCATTTAGATATCACATTCGCGTACTACAATATCATTCAACTGTATAATATTTGTTTATTTTTTTTTATCTGTTAGTATGTTAAACACCACATAATTGAGTCCAAGGATCCTGCCATCGGCAAGGACACTTAAAATTGTGTAACTACCGTTTACCTTGATCCTTTGTGACTACCCAGCAGCTTTTCAGACAGTGAAATTTAGAAGTCAGCAGTGGACATCGGCATGTATTCCTTAAATCCTATTGGCTTCCAGTCAGTAAAAAAATTCAACACCGAATCGGAGGCCGCAGAAACTTGTGTCGTGTAAGTAGGTCTTAAAAACGACGCAGTAGTCTTTTGGAGCTACTTATCTCACATTATACAATGTCGTACCATTTAAAAATCCGTGGATTTATTTCTCCCTTTAATAGGACGAGAGTATCACAGACGTATAGCTTTGGGAACGTACAGCAGCTTGTTTTAGATGGGCCCTTGAGATTTAAAAAGATTGTGATACCAAGCGTAAAAAACATAGGTATTAAGGAATCATGAAACTTAAGCAATTGCTATTCTTCCCGTTTTAAGCAAATATAATACTAATTAAGTGTGTTTCCTGCTGAAGAAATCTACTTAACACTCAAAACGCACTAATTTTTTTCTTGATCGTTAGCCTGATAGAAATTGTTTAATCCAATGGGTGGTGTTCTTACGGATATATTTTTTAAACAAAGTCTCTTGTGTGTTAACACTCGAGGCTATAAATATGCATTTAATTATGGTCCTTGCTGCTCACTAGGTCCAAAATACAGAGATGTGTAGGATTCGCTAGGTTCCGGTCTATCATTACCTATATTTTCCAGACTGTATCGTGTAAGATTTTCCATGGAACCCATTATAATCTAACCTCCAAAACAGCCTTGCTTTGGGCCTGGGACTGCTGATATAATCAATGAGACAAATAAAGAAGTTACAATCGATTTTAAGTTCCTTTGAGATCTTCTCTTAGGCACTTAATTGGAAAATATTTATGGTATAGTGTTCGCTGCCAACTTACCATCACTTGTCATCACAAAGCAACCAAACTGTGGGCAAATCATATAATCTTTTCATAAAAGTATGTTTTGATTAGTAACTAAGTGCCTTACATTTCATAGAGGAAAGAAAGTCATTCTTTTCAGAAGGCTCTTGATGAAAATTTCTCCATATCCAAGTTGTTGATTGAAAAAATAATCTGATATCACGGTAGGATTGTCTTGATAAGAATATCGTATCACATTTCGAAATTCTCACATTCTTTTCCCCTCTGGTGGTATATACTCATGTTCTTGGTGCGTCAATGCTGTCTTACTCGGAAGAATTAATGAAGTCTTCATACGCTTCTCGCGTGTCTATAGCTATTTATGTTGTACTTAACGCAGATTTTACTTGCCATTTTTAGTCCACACCATTGCGTGTAGAAGGACTCTTTTTTCTACGTGTGGGTTTTAAACACAAGTAAACACAAACTCGGCAATATTCACCGCAGTCGAATTGATATTCTTGCGCATTGAGATATTATCACACAAGGAAGGTGTCATCAGCTCAACGTGACGCTGTGATGACAAACTGTGTCCCACAATAGTCCTGTAGAATTTTTGTTAACTTAACAGTATTTGGAAATGAAGGGTTAATCTTGCTAACGTAGTGTCTGACGTTGAGTTAATCCCTCAGAAAATTTCGTGTCCTTCATTAAGCACTGTTCGATAATCATATCACTTGGAACTTCGCTCCAGAATGACTCTTTTTCTGCGAATTTTGAAGGTTCCTTGAGTTGTTAATTTCTTGTAATCCTCTGATACCGTTGTTGCCTCCGAGGCTTCCGTCTGCTTAGTATAGTGATGTGCAAATCTTGCATAGAAAAGATGATCAGCTGCGTGAGAAAACAGAAGCATTAATTTAATTGCCTACAAATGAAGTTTCTGGTCCCATGTTCGATCTAGTCCCTTTGGATGAATAGCAATACGATTCTGACCTTCTGAATAAACTGCAGCCAAAGTTTACCGCTTCGTTATAGGTCATCGTCTTAATTTTGAGATTTCCACGGTATTGTTTTTTTTTTATGTAGTTTCATTTTCTTGCAAATTTGCATATTGATTTCCTCATCCAGACATTGTCGAATATGATCGCAGATCCTAGATTTTGTCATCTCCTCAGAGGGTTGTAAATGTCTACATAACCACATGTAAATGTCACCGAGCAAAATCAAGAAGCGACTTTTCAATGACCTTGAGTAGGCATGGCCATCCAGCATTTTCACTAATGTTGTCTTAGCGTACATATTACCCCAAAGATTTTCTATACCAACTCCTGACATAATGACTCCAATCGTGCCTAAAAAATTATTTGAGTCAAAACCTCCTAAGGGCCGTACAACTTTTGAGAGTTCCGAAACTTCATCAGTTTTAGGTACGATTTGAACACCTTTGCAGTATAAAAGCTGATCTAATGTCATAACATGTTCTTTGTCCACTTTTCTTGCACTTACTTACTGTATACACAAGATCAGAACATATATTAAACATACTTGATATTAATTATTGAAAAATTACATAGGGCCTACACTTCTTATATCAAAAGGTGAGGTGTGTATCTCGGCATTCTACAGTAGTTGTGGCGACGCTTTTGCAAGATGAAAAGCTATCCAAAGGTTGTTTGGGACAAGGAAATCGGCACGCGAGACGCGAGCGAAGACTTGATAAAGTCTTCCGAGTAAGACAGTATTCAAACACCAAGAACATGAGTATATAGCATTGGAGGGGAAGAGGATGTCAGAATTACAAAATGTGATACGATATTCTTATCAAGACAATGCTACCGTGATATCAGAATACTTTTTCATTCAAGAACTTGGATATGGAGAATTTTCATCAAGAGACTTCTGAAATTAACGACTTTTTCTGCTCTATGAAATGTGCTGCACTTAGTTAGTATTCAAAGCTCACAGTGAGCTTATATGAAAGATTATTTCATTAGCCCACAGTATGATTGCTTTGTGATGACCTGTTTTACAGAGTTAGTAGCGAACACAGGACTGACTATACCGTAAATATTTCCTACCTAACCGTCTAAGAGAAGATCTCAAAATAACTTAAAATCGATTCTTTATTTGTCTCATCGATCCTGATTACCGGTCTCAGGTCCAAAGTACGACTGTTTCAGAGGTTCCATAATAAGGATAAAGGATAAAATGGGATCCATCGAACGTTTTACAGAATACAATCGGGAAAATATTCTTAATGATAGATCGGAACCTAGTCAATCCTACTCAACTCTGTATGTAAGCCCTAGTGAGCTGCAAGGACGCTAACTAAATGCATATTTGATAGTTTCGAGTGTTAACACACAGGAGACTTTGTTGAAGTAAATTATCCGTAACAATTTTTTGGATTAAACAGTTTCTATCAGGCTAACGACTAAGAAAAAAGTGAGAGCGTTATAAGTGCTAAGTAGATTTCTTCACGAGGAAGCACTCTCAAATAGTATTTTAGTTGGTTATAATGGGAAATATAGCAATTGCTTGACTATCATTGATAAATTAATACTTATGTTTTTACATATGGTTTCACAACCATTTTCAATCCCAAGGGCCCACCTAAAACAAACTGCTGTACGTTCCCAAAGATATGCGTCTGTGATACCTAGTGATGTGAGGTGAAAAATTTTCCGTTATATTTTTCCGGAAAATTTTCCGTTCTAGAAAAATATCAGTAATCAAGTAACAATTCCTCAGCAATCATCAAATTGGTTGGATTCATGTAAAGAAATGTGAAGAAGTGAAAGATCCTTTAAAGAATCTGAAAATTTTCATGGCCTATGTAGGAACAAGTTAAGCAATTTCTCGTGAATCGAAATACCTTGTGTCTTATATGGAAAATTAGAACTTTTTATGATTCGGAATATTTTCATAATTTGAAGCAAAAAGTAAAACAGCTTTTAGTGAATCGGAAAGTTTTGTTGCTCTGTAGAAACAAGTGAAAGGAATTTTCATACATCGGAAAATTTTCATCACGATGTTGAAACAAGTGGAAGAAACTTTTCATAAGCCGGACAATTTTGGATATTAGATGGAAAATTTTAACTACACATTCAGCTACAAAATTGATTTTCTGTTGAGGAAAATTAATCAGCAACAAATTATAATTTTCCAGTCAGCTTTCGGGAACCGGAAAATTTTCTATTTCAAGTTGGGAAGTAAACTTTTAAACACTGTTTCCCTCTCTCTTTTCCTCTGGGAGCTCTTTCGTTGCTAAGCGGTTAGCACACACAGAGCATGGAAATCCTGGCTTCGATTCCCAGCGGGAGCTCTTGTAGTTCGGATTTCACGTTAATCAGTGGGTCCCGTCTTGTATAGTCACGCTGCTGAAAGGGACGTTAAACTCAAAATCAAGTCAATTCAACTCCTTTCTCTCTCTTTTTCTCTGTGTGTTTATGTGTGTGTATGTGTGTGTGTGTATGCAAAGTGCAGAGAACATAAGTTCGTAGAGTACAAATATACCATTCTATTATTTAAAATTTCAATTTATTAAAAGTCATGAATGTTTTCCGATTCATAAAAACATACTCTACTAATTCCTACATCGATGTTTAGCTGTAAAATTTATTGGTAATAAATATTGTCTTAAAAAGTTTCATGAAGTGAAAATCTAACGATTCTTCATTTCAAGAATGTTTCAAAAACTTCAATTCGTTCTTGCCTCAGAATCCACGTTTGATCTTACAATATTGGATTTCGTCAGTTTAATAAGCATAAGACGGTTTTCTCATAGCTTTACTACTTGTATAGATTTATATTCTGCAACATTTATAAATAAGATAGAATAGAGAGAGAGAGAGAGAGAGGGAGAAAGAGAGACTATGTAAATTTTTACTTCCCAACATCTAATATTAGAAAATTTTCTGGTTCCCGAATCTAATTGGAAAATTATAATTCGTTGCTGTCTAATGTTCCTCTACAGGAATTGTATACATAATATCAAAAACTGACCGGATTATGAAAAATTTCTACCACTTGTTTCTACATCGTGATGAAAACTTTCCGATTCATGAAAATTCCTTACACTTGTTTCTACAGAGCAATAAAACTTTCCGATACACAAAAAGTTGTACTTTTTGCTTCTAAATGATGAAAAGTTTTAGACTCAAAAATTTCTTCAATTTTTCCATACAAGACACAAAATATTTCGATTTATAAAACATTGTTTCACTTGTTCCTACATAGTACTGAAAATTGTGTGAGCCATGAAAATATTCAGATTCTTTGAACGATCTTTAACTTTTTAATATTTCTTACATGAATTCATCAATTTTATGAATGCTGAGGAATTGTTACTTGATCAGTGATATTTGTTAAGAGCGGAAAATTCTCCGGAAAAATATAGAAGAAAATTTTCCACCTCACATCACGGCTATACAACGATTTAGGAATAACTGGAGTATGTTTTTTTTTTTTTGAATTGGAATATTTTCCGGAAATTTTTCTGCAAAATTTTTCGTTTCAAAATTTTCCGGAAAATTTTCATCACTGGTGATACCCTCGTCTTATTAAAAAGAGAAGTAAATCCACGGTTTTTTAATTGCTACGCCATTGTATAATGTGATTTAAGTAGCTCTAAAAGCACTACTGTTTCGTTTTTAAGACCTAGGTACACAACACAAGATCCTGCGGCCTCCGATTGGGTGTTGAATGCCTTTGCTAGCTGCAAGCCAATAGGAATTTAGGAATACATGCCGATGTCCACCGCTGACTTCTAGATTTCACAGCATTTTAAGAAGGAACGTCGAAGCCGTTTAGCCTTACCGGACACCTCGAAAGAGAACCCTCGAATTATTGAATTATTGAAGAAATACAAACGAACTACACCACTTATATCAAAAGGAGAGGTGTGTATCTCAAATTCCACAATCGTTGTGGCAATGCCTTCAGAAGATGAATAGCTATCCAAAGGTTGTTTGAGAAAAGAAAATCGACACGCGAGACGCGAGTGAAGACTTGATTAAATCTTCCGTATAAGGCAGCATTGACAAACCTAGCATTAGAGAGGAAGAAGATGTCAGAATTACGAAATGTGATATGATATTCTTATCAAGTCAAAGCTACGGTGATATCAGATTACTTTTCCTTTCAAGAACTTGGATATGGAGTATTTTCATCAAGAGACTTCTGAAATCAATGAATTTTTTTGCTCCATGAAATGTGTGGCACTTTGTAAGTAATGAAAGCATATAGTGAGCCCATAGAAACAGATTATTTGATTAGCCCACAGTTTTTCCTTTCTGATGACCAGTGTTACTAAGTTGGTGGCGAACATAGGACATTGTATACGGTAAATGTTTTCCACCTAACCGTTTAAGAGAAGATCTCAAAAGAACTTAAAATCAATCCTTTATTTGTCTCATCGATCCTGATCACCGGTCTCAGGCCCAAAGTAAGGCTGTTTCGGAGGTTAGAATATAATGGGTAAAATAGCAAGTTTAACAGGATAATTCGGGAAAATATTGTTAATGATTACCGGAACCTAGTGTATCCTATACAACTCTGTATGTAACCACTAGTGAGCAGCAAAAATGGTAATTAAATCCGTGTTTGATAGCTTCGAGTGTAACACACATGAGACTTTGTATATCCGTAAGAACACAACTTTTTGGATTAAACAGTTTCTATCAGGCTAACGATGAAGAAAAAGGTGAGAGCGTTATGAGTGCTAAGTAGATTTCTTCATCTGGAAGGACTCTCAAATAGTATTATAGTTGCATATAAACGCGAAGTACAGCTATTGCTGGGTTATCATTGATAAATTAATACTTATGCTTTTTAAATTTGGTATCAGAAACTTTTTCAACCCCAAGGGCCCACCTAAAACAAACAGCTGTACGTTCCCAAAGCTATGTGTGTTTGGTACCCTCGTGTTATTAAAGGGGACAGTAAATTCACGGTTTTTTAATTGGTACGCCACTCTATAAGGAGGGTTAACTAGCTCTAGAAGCACTACTACTTCGTTTTTGAGACCTAGGTAAACAACACAAGATCATGCGGCCTTCGATTCGGTGTTGAATTCCTTTATTACGTGTAAGCCAATAGGAATTAAGGAATACATGTTGATGTCCACTGTTGACTTCTAAATTACACAGCATTTTAAGAAGGAACTTACAAGCCGCTTAGCCTTGCCGGACACTTCGCAAGAGAACCCTCGAATTATTGACACGCCGGTTGCACCCTAAAACATGGTTAAAAATCAAACATCTCCGTCTATTTTCAAAATTATTTCTTTAATGACCGCATCACTTAGAGATCGATTTCATTCCTGATTAATATCTCTTTTGAGACAATGTATAAAACTATTACAATGTAGCCAATTGACATTACTGCTAATGTTCTCATTTTAAGGTGATTTCTGAAGTTGCAGATGCACATTACAAAAAGCTTCACCAGCTCAGGGATGCCTGGCCTATCGCTAGTGACCCATCAACTTGTCTATCATTTTAACGCGCTTTCTCATTACTAGTTTTATGAAAACAATAAATTTTGACCTCAACCTGATATACATTCTTTCTCAGTTTAAACTGGAATAATTCGAACTTGCAAGTCCTAAGGACAATATGTACTACCGTAGTTTTCCCATTTCATTCCACCTGATCTCGTAGGTTCTACTGCATGCAAACTGATTCCACTCGTTCTAATGCAAGTATCATGGCGGATCTCGACATCTACTGTTATTACATTTTTACTTAAATGCATCCTGATATCTACAATTAGTAATATCATTAGTTCTTCAGAATGTCACAGCAGGCAGCCTTGTAGATAATCTTAAATCTTTTGCCATATGAATGTAATATTTCAAAAGATTATAGACTATTACAGCGTGTGAGTTGGCAATGAAAAATCCTAATCTCAGTACGCTTCTTATCAAATACTACTATCTGTTTGGTTGTAGTGCATGCTAACTACTTGCATTCGTTTTGATAAGAGAACAACACGAATCTCGAAATCTCCTCTTAGTAAAATATTGCCTAAATGATTCGTGATGTCAGCACTTGGTAACACAATATTCTCTGAAAACAGTCTGAAGCATAGACAACTGTGTGTTTCGTCTTTCTTCTTGCCAGTGTTAACAGCTCTTAGGTGGACTCTGCAGGGAATGTACTCTAGGCAGTTTGCCATGATATTCCGCTATATGCAGCGTAACCTATGCAGAATTTTACACACGACTTGGTGCTTCTATTTTTTTTTAAAGGAATTTACTTTGTAATCTACAGTGGCTCTTGGTCAACGGCCGTGGATATGCTCGGAAATATACCAGGCCAAATAACAGTCTTGTTCAGTATTATATTTTAGTACACTTCGTAAGCCTCAACTGGCGGCGATCAATCGGGTACATTTTTTGGAGTAGCTTTTTGCTCTTGAGAAGATATTTTTTACTCGGTGGAAAGGACACGCAAACTCTATTCACGTAAGCGAGATGAGGTAGTGTTGAATTTAATATATATGATTACAGACATTTTTCTTATTGATCTTTCCGTTTCAGATATGAAAGGTGTTGAAAAGCTAATACTGATATTGCACTAGTCTGCTCCTGAGCGGAAGCCTACCAGAAATTCACTCACCGGTGAGAAAACGTTGGGAAGATTGAGAAATACAATTCCTCTAATAAGCTTAATAAGAGTGTGTGATTATGGCAGTCTGCAGTGCAAGATGAACCGTGCGAGCTTGAGAGATTTAAAGGTTCTATAAGATTAAAGCTTAGTGTGAGAGATACGTAGACTTATCAATATACCATCTTGATGAAGTGAGTCAAGGTTGAAAAGACGCCTCGAAATTTTTTAAAGACGCAACCGAAAGTTTATCGCAGTCTCTTTTACTTCCTTTGTTCAGGGAGAGTAAGTTCTCGAACACTATTACCAAAAGGGGAAATTCATTGCTTCCGGTCCAAGATGAGGGAAGTGAGCCTAGTTAGTTATATATCTTTCAGGTGTACTTAACTGGAAATCTCCCAATGTAAAATATGTACAAAAAAAAAAAAAAGAAAAAAATCTTTGAATTGATAACATTGTTGATGTCTCTGTTCTACACCTGTTTTACCAGGCCTGTATAACTTCTTTGTATCGCGAATCAGTGTTTTACACCGCTAGCTTTCGTAATTCATCGGTAGGACTTGTCTCACAAACCAAGAGAAGCGGGCATGGTTTTACAAGCTAATCACGTTCATAATTGCCTAAGGATCTAGTACTAGAGTTTGTTGAGACCAATAAAATGCATGTGAATCCTTTACAAGCTTACGACCATAAGCGTTATAAAACTGTTGCGGAAAATTGGTAAACTTTCTGGGCTGCTTTCTGAAAATCAGCTTGGTACAGTCGCAAAGGAACAACTTGCTGAGCAGTAACCATTGATTATCTTTATGTCGTATAAAACCTAGGGCAATAGGGTGAAACCTACTCGGATCGATGGGTAGTAGAGCTTTCATTCTCACGACCCAGACTTAGATAAAAACGAACATGGAGTGGTTGCTTGTACGGAATATCCAAACATTGTAGATTATTAAGAGAGCTAAACTTTGATTCTTTGTAGGAGAGAAAAAACCTAAACGGTAGTTACCCAATTTTAAGTCTCCTTGCCGATGGCAGGATCCTTGGAGTGAATTATCTGCTGTTGAACATCTTTAAAGATAAACAAATAAACAAGAAACAAATTTTATAAACATACAATTGAATGATACTGTAGTACGCCTATGTGATAACTAAATGAATTGGCTTAGCTCGTTAAATTAAATGTGTCCTGCTATGGTTTCGCTTTTTCTTCCGGTAGCAAAGCCGCTCGTGTAAAAGATTCCAAAATATTTAAACATAAAAACACACCACTTTCATATTTTATACCTTGTCTTTATACCTTCATTTAAAGTTACATCAATATCGTCTTCATGTCAATTTTGTAATTTCTAATGCACAAAATGCTTGAATACTTCATATCGGCTCTTTTACACTAACATGTGGCTCGTTGACCCTCCTATCTTGCAGTCACTTTTTATCTACAGTAAAGTAAGTCTATCCGGCTGGAGCTGATGGTAGCAGTGTGGGTCCTGGAATTCGCATACCCTAACCTCATTCGATTGGTTTCGTGCTTAGACCATTTCGCTCGGACTTGGAGGTACTTGCTATTTGAATGCTGCACAGCTGCCGTGTTAGTAGGGGGAAAATTGGCCATATTAACGCATGGTAACTACTTTCTTGTTATACATGATATGGCTTATACCAAAGAGGACGTGTTTCCTTCTCGATAATTGCGAATAAGAAATGTCTAATCTTGACCATTTTGACAGGATTGATATTTGGTTGGTTGAAGACTGACTAACTTGTACAATGCTTTTTCTTTTTGTAGGTTCTTGAAGGCTGGAACTATTCACTCCTGATTATAGCTGAGGTCGTGTCACAGCCTGTTGCATCATGAAGAAAGTGAAAGCAGTCCTTTAATGACCCTAGAGTTGCTTTAAATTTAATGATTTCGTAGCATTTCCTTTCAGTTCTGCTTGTATGTGGCCTTAGGAAAATCAGCAATTGCTCATGAAGTCTTCTAGCAAGATTCTTAAAAGATCTGAATCAGACCAATCTACAGCTACAGATTTCCCGTTTGTAGTTTCTTCCATTACTGTTGTCCATATACAGCCTCCTTTTGCTCCTTCGAAAACTGTTTGCATCATTTGAAGCCGTCTAGTATTGATCTCCAAGTTTCTCAAGAACTGTGATTGAATTGTCGTGGTTTCAATAGCATAATTAAATTCGATCGTTGCAGATTCTTCCCGACTTTCTCAGCTCTTGACTTTCGGTACTCTCAGTGTCTAATTGTAATTTATATCCATAAAATAGTGGGTGAAATAAGCGCTAACATAATTTATATACGTACATAAGGCAGATATGACTTGCCATTCTTAGTCCACACCATTGCGTGTAGAAGGACCCTTCCTTCTACGCGTGGGTTTTAAAACACAAAACAACAGAGACTCTGCAATATTCACTGCAGTCGAATTCACATTCATGCCCATTCAGATATTGTCACACAAGGAAGGTCGCATTAGCTCAACGTGCCGCTCAGATGACAAACTGTTTGGACCTACAAGAGTTTCAGGCCAATATCCTTTGCAAGCTTAAGACCATAAGTGTAATATAAATGTTACGGATAATTGTTAAGCTTCGTGGGCTTCTGTCTTAAAAGCAGCTTGGTACAGTCGCAAAGGAACAAGGTGCTGAGCATTAATCATTGATATTCCTTATGTCGTATAAAATTCAGGGCAATAAGTTGAAACCAACTTAGATGGACGTGTAGCACAGCTTTCATTCTTACGATCCCGTCTTGGATAAAAATGTACATGCAGTATTTAACTTTACGGAATATCGAAACATCGTTCTTTATAAAGAGTGATAAACTTTTCTTCTTTGTAGGAGAGTCGAAAAGTAAACGGTATTTACACAATTTTATGTGTCCTTGCCGATTGCAGGAACCTTGGAGTCACTTATCTGGTTTTTAACATCTTATCAGATAAACAAACAATAAACAAATGTTGTACACATACAGTTGAATGATATTGTAGTACGCGAATGTGATATCTAAATGAACTGCTTTCGCTCGTTAAATTAAATGTCCTGCTACGATTTCGTTTTCTTTTCGGGTGCCAAAGCCGTTCGTGTTAGAGCATTCCAAAATATCTAAACAGAGTAATAAAACCACCTTCATGTTTTATAATTTGTCGTTATACCTTTACTTAGAGTTACATCAAGATGGTCTTCATTACCATTTTGTTGGATTATTAAAGCGGGGAAGTTATTACAAAAACTTAATCATAATTGATTGGATCAACAATTAAGACGTTGTCAATGACATATTGGTTTTCTACAGCTGTAGTTCGTAAACATCTATATCAGATTTTCTTCCGATCTGCCATTTGTAGATGAACTCCTTTCTGAGAAGCCACAAAACATTGAATACTTCCTATCGGCTATTTATACTAACATGTGGCTCGTTCAGAATCCTATCTTGCAGTAACTTTTTATCTTCAGGTAAGTAAGTTTATCCGGCTGGATCTGATGGTACTTGTGTAGGTCCTGTAATCGTATACACTAACCTCATTCGATTGGGTTCATGCTTATACAATTTCGCTATTGAGCATTTTCACTAGTGTTGTGTTAGCGTACAGGATACCCCAAGGTTCTTCTATTCCATTTCCTGACATAATGTATCCAATCGTACCTAGAAGTTACTTAAGTGGAAAAATCCTAAGGGCGGTACAACTTTGGACAGTTCAGAAATTTCTTCAGGTGCAAGTACTTTTTCACCACCTTTCCAGTGTAGTAGCTGATCTATGTTATAACTCTTGTGATTTGTACACTTTTCTTGCACTTATATACTGAATTCCGAAGAGTAGAATATATAGTATTGGTACTTGATGTTGAATTATTGAAGATACAATGAAAGACTACACTGCTTATACCAAAAGGAGTTGTGTGTATGTCACAATTCTACTATCGTTTTAGCGAAGCTTTCACAAGATGAATAGCTATCCAAATGTTGTTTGAGAAAAGCAAGCCCAGACACGAAACGCTAGTGAAGACGACTAATTCTTAGGAGTAAGACAGCATTGACACACCAAGAACATGAGTACATACCACTAGAGAAGAAAAGGATGTCAGAATTACGAAATGTGATACGATATTCTTATCAGGAGAATGCTACCATGATATCAGATTGCTTTTTCATTCAAGAACTTGGATATGGAGAATTTTCATCAAGAGACTTCTGAAATGAATCACTTTTTCTGCTCTATTAAATGTGTGGCACTTAGTTACTAATTAAAACATACAATTAGGTTTTATGAAAAAATTATATGATTTGGCAACAGTTTGGTTGGTTTGTGATGACAAGTGTTGGTAGGTTGGTAGCGGGCACAGGACCAAGTATACCATAAATATTTTCCACCTAACTGCCTAAGAGAAGATGTCAAAAGAACTTAAAATCGATTGTAACTTCTTTATTTGTCTCATTGATTATATCACCAGTCTCAGGGCCAAGGTAAGGCTGTTTTGGAGGTTAGAATATAATGGGTTGCATGGAAAGTTTTACAAAGTTATTAATGTTTGACCGGAACCTAGAGAATCCTACACAACTCTGTATGTTGGCCCTAGTGAGCAACCAGGACCCTAATTAAACGCACATTTATAGCCTAGAGTGTTAACACACAGGAAACTTTGTTTAAAATGTATATCCGTAAGAACACCACTCTTTGTATTAAACAGTTTCTGTCAGGCTTATGATCAAGAAAAATGTATAGTAAGTATAGTAATTGCTTGATTACCGTGATAAATAAATACTTATGTTTTTTACATTAGGTATCACAATCTTTTTCCATGCCAAGGGCCCACCTAAAACAAACCGCTGTACGTTCCCAAAGCTATACGTCTGTGACACCCTTGTCCTATTAAAGGGAGAAATAAATCAACGGTTTTTTTAATGGTATATCAAAGTATAATGTGAGATAAGTAGCTCTAAATGACTAATGCTTCGTTTTTAAGGCCTGGTTACACGATACAAGTTTCTGCGGCCTGCGATTCGGTGTTGAATTCCTTTACTGACTGGAAGCCAATAGAAATTAGGGAATACATGCCGATGTCCATTGCTTACTTCTAAGTTTCAGTCTGAAAAGCAGATTGGTACAGTCACAAAGGAACAAGATGCTTAGCAGCGATAGCGAGATGAGGTAGTTTTGAATTTAATAAATAAGATTACTGGAATTCCTTTTGTTGATCATTCTGCTTGTCGAAACGTTAATACAGTTGGTGCATTAGGCTGCTACTGAAGCTTACCAGAAATTTTCTCACCAGTGAGAAGACGTTGAGATGATTGAGAAATCTTAATCCTGCAATAAGCTTAATAAGAGTGTGAGATTATTGCAGTCTGTAGTGCAGGATGAACCGTGCGAGCCAGAGAGATTTTAAGTATCTATAGCCTAAAGATCATAGTGAGAGATACGTAGCGTTATCAATATAGCATCTTGATGAAGTGATTCAGATTATAAAAGACGCCTCGAAAATTTTTATAGACGCAACTTTAAGTTTCAGGCTAATCGAAAGCTAATCGCAGTCTCTTTCGCTTTCTTCGGGCAGCGAGACTAAGTTCTAGAACACTATTCCCAAGAGGGGAAATTCATGGCTTCTGGTCCGAGATGTGGGAAGTGAGCCTAGGAAGATTTAAATCTTTCAGCTGTACATAACTAAAAATCTCCCAAAGTAACCTAAGTACAAAAAAATTCTGTCAATTGATAATTTTTTGATGTCTCTGTTCTAAACCTGTTCTACCAGGCATGTGTATATTCTTTGTATCATGAATCAGTGCTATACTACGATAACTTTAGTATTTCATTGGCAGGACTTGTCTCAAAAACCAAGAGAAGCGGGCCTGGTTGTACAATGTACCAAATTATACAATTACCTAAGGATCACCTGCTGGAGGTTCAAGCCAATAACCTGCATGTGAATCCTTTACAATCTTAGGACCATAAGTATAATATAACTGTTAAGCAAAATTGTTTTCTTTGTGCGCTTGTGTATTAAAAGCAGCTTGGTACAGCCGCAACGGAACAAGGTGCAAAGCACAAAGCATCGATTATCCTTATGTCGCTTATACCTAGGGCAATAAGTTGAAACCAACTGGAATCGACGTCTATTAGAGCTTTCATTCTTACAACCCCGTCTTGGATAATGGAGTGTTTGCATGTACGTAATATCCAAACATCGTACATGGAGTGTTTGCATGTACGTAATATCCAAACATCGTTCTTTATTAAGAGTGATAAACTTTGCTTCTTTGTAGGAGAGTCGAAAAGTAAACGGTAGTTAACAACTTTAAGTGTCCTTGCAGATGGCAGAATTTTTGGAGTCAATCTGCTGTTGAACAAATAAACAATCAGACAATAAATAAACGTTATCAACGTAAAATTGAATTATACTGTAGAACTCGAATGTGATATCAAAATGAATTAGTTTAGCTCGTTGAATTAAATGTGTCCTGCAACGGTTTCGTTTTCTCTTCGGGTACCAAAGCAGTTCGTGTTGAAGAATTCCAAAATATGTAAAAAAGATAATAAACCACCTTCATGTTTTATACCTTATCTTTACAGCTTCGTTTAGAGTTACATGAGGATCGCTTTCATGTCCATTTTGTTTTTTCTATAAGGCGTGGACGTTATTATAAAATAATAATCATAACTGATTGGATCAACAATTAAATCGTTGTCAATGACACATTGGTTTTCTGCAGCTGTTGTTCGTCATCATCTATATCAGATTGTCTTCCGATCTGCCATTTGTACATGAACTCCTTTGGCAGAATGCACAAAACCTTGAATACTTCATATCGGCTGTTTTACACTAACATGTGGCCCGTTCACAATCCTATCTTGCAGTCACTTTTTATCTACGGGTAAGTAAGCTTATCCGGCTGGAGCTGATGGTAGCTGTGTGGGTCTTGGAATTCGCATATCCTCTTTGACACATCAATCTCATCCGATTGGGTTCATGCTTAGTCCATGTCGATCCTGGACTTTGAGGTATTCCCAAGTTGGTTGCTCCACAGGTGCCGTGTTAGTAGGGGCAAAAGTGGTCATATTGAAATTTCGTAACTACTTTCTTGTTATACCTGATATGGCTTATACCAAAGAGGACATGTTTCCCTCTCCATAAATGCGAATAAGATATCTCAAATGTTGACCATTTTGTCAGGATTGAGATATGGTTGGTTGAAGACTCTAACTTGCACTATTGATTTTCTTTTTGAAGAATCTTGTCGCTGCCTACTGTTTCTCCTGAGTATACCTAAGGTCGTGTCACAGCCTGTTCCATCATGAAAAAAGTGAAAGCAATCTTTTAATGACGAACGAGTTTCTTTTAATTTAATGATTTCATAGCATTTCCTTTCAGTTCTGCTTGTATGTGGACCATAAGAGAATCAGCAACTGCTCAAGAAGTCTTCTAGCAAGATTCTTAAAAGATCTGAATTCAGCCATTCAACAGCTACAGATTTCCCGTTTGTAATTTCTTCCATTACTGCTGTGCATATACGACTACATTTTGCTTCTTGTCTATCTCGCAATCCACAATGGTTTTGGCGAACCTTTCACAATATGAATAGCTATCCAAAGTTTGTTTGAGAAAAGCAAATCGAGACACGAGACTCGAGTGAAGACGATTAATTCTTTAGAGTAAGACAGAATAGACACACCAAGAACATGAGTATATACTATTAGAGGGGAAAATGATGTCAGAATTACGAAATGTGATACGATATTCTTATCAAGACAATGCTACCGTGATCAGATTACTTTTTCATTCAAGAACTTGGAAATGGAGAATTTTCATCGAGAGACTTCTGAAGTGAATTAATTTTTCTGCTCTATGAAATGTGTGGCACTTAGTTACTAATCAAAGCATACAGTGAGCTTATATGAAAAGATTGTTTGATTAGCCCACATTTTGGTTGCTTTGCGATGACCAGTGTCACTAAATTGGTAGCGAGAACATGCCTGACGATACCGTAAATATTTTCCAACTAATCGTCTATCTGAAACGAGCTTAAAATCGATTCTTTATTTCTCTCATCGATTAGATCACCGGTCTCAGGCCCAAAGTAAGGCCGTTTCGGAGGTTAGAATATAATGGATTCCATAGCAAGTTTTACAGGATACAATCGGAATTAATGATAGACCGGAACCTAGTGAATGCTACCTAGTGTATTCCCTACTGAGCATATTTCATGCGAAATAAATACATATTTGTTAGCTTCGAGGGTTAACACACAGGAGACTTTGTTTGAGTAATTTATCCGTAACAACGCAATTCTTTTGGATTAAACAGTTTCTATCAGGCTAACATAGATTTCTTCAGCAAGAAGCACTCTCAAATAGTATTGTAGTTGCATATAATGGGAAGTATAGCTATTGCTTGATTATCATTGATAAATTAATACTTATGTTTTTTATATATGGTATCACAACCTTTTTCAATCCCAAGGGCCCACCTAAAACAATCCGCTGTAAATTCCCAAAGCTATACGAGTATGATACCATTATTAAAGGGTTGAAGTATATCCACGTTTTTTAAATTGTACGCTATTGTATAATGTGAGTTAAGTAGCTCTGAAAGCACAACTGCTTCGTTTTTAAGACCTAGCTAAAGAACACAAGATCCTGCTGCCTGCGATTCGGTGTTGATCCCTTTGCTAGCTGTAAGGCAATATGAAATAACTAATACATGTCAATGTCCACTGCTGACTTCTAAATTTCACAGCATTTTAAGAAGGAACGTAGAAGCCGTTTAGCCTTACCTGAAATCTCGAAAGAGAATCTCGAATTATTGGCACGCTTGTTGCACCCTAAACCAGTTATTAAAAATCGAATATCCCCGTCGATCTTCAAAATTATTTCTTTAATAAACGCATCACTTAGAGATCGCTTTTGTCCCCGATTAATATCTCTTTTGAGACCATGTAGAAACTATTACAATGAAGTCAAGTGACATCCCTGTTAACGTTCTCATTTTAAGGTGATTTCTAACATCGCAGATGCATATTACAAAAAGGTTCACCAGCTCAGGAATGCCTGCCGTATCTCAAGGGACCCATCAGCTTGTTTATCATTTAATCGCGCATTCTCTTTTTACTAGTTTTACGAAAACAATACCTTATAAGCTCACTGTGATAATTTCCTTTTTTCAGCTAAAAACTTGTTGTTCATCTCGTCACCGGGTGTAAACGCGAATAATTCGAATTTGCAAGTCCTAAGGACAATATATGCTTCCGTGTTTTCCCATTTCAATCCACCCGATGTCGTCGTTTGTACTGCATTCAAAGTAATTCGAATCGTTCTAATGCAAGTATCATGGCGGATGTCGACATCTACTGCTATTATCTCAGTAGGGACAATGGGACTAGATCGTACACGGGACTAGAAACTTCATTTGTAGGCTATTAAATTAATTCTTCAGTTTCTCACGCAGTTGGTCATCTCTTGTATTCAAAATTTGCACATCACTATACTCAGCAGATGGAAGCCTTGTAGGCAACTACGGTATCAGGTGATTGCAAGAAATTAACAACTCAAGAAACCTTCACAATTCGCAGAAAAAGAGCCCTTCTGGAGCGAAGTTCCAAGTGATATGATTATTGAACTCTGCTTAATGAGGCCACGAAATTTTCTGGGGGATTAACTCAACGTCAGACGCTACGCTAGTTACATTAATCATTCATTCCTATATACTGTTACGATAACTGAAGTTGTACAATGCTTTTGTGGGAAAGATTTGGTCATCTGAGTGGCACGTAGAACTAATGCCACCTTCCATATGTGATGATATCTGAATACACAAGAATATCAATTCGACTGTGGTGAATGACATATTGGTTTTCTGCAGCTTTTCTTCGTCCATATCTGCATCAGATTTTCTTCTGATCTGCCATTTGTACTTGAAATCTCTTGTCAGAGTACACAAAACATTGAATACTTCATATCCGTTCTTTTATACTAACATGTGACTCATTCACAATCCTAACTTGCAGTCACTTTATATCTACAGGTAAGTAAGTTTATCTGGCTGGAGCTGATGGTACATGTTAGGGTCCTGGAATTCGTATACATTAACCTCATTCGATTGGGTTCATTCTTATACGTTTTTACCATTCTGGATTTTCACTTCTATTGTCTTAGCGTACAGGATACCCCAAAGTTCTTCTATACCATTTCCTGAAATAATGTATCTAATCGTGCCTAGGAATTGCTTAAGTGGAAACTTCCTAAGGGCGGTAAAACTTTGGACAGTTCAGAAATTTCCTCAGCTGCATTTACGATTTGCACAACTTTAAAGTATAATGGCTGATGTAGTAAAGTCATAAGAGATGTGCTTTGTCAACTTCTCTTGCACTTATATATTGTATGCAGAAAAGTAGAATATATAGTATTGGTACTTCATGTTAAATTATTGAAGATACAAATAAGGACTACACTGCTTATACCAAAAGGAGTTGTGTGTATGTCACAATTCTACAATCGTTGTGGCGTAGCTTTCACAAAATGAATAGCTATCCAAACGTTGTTTGAGAAACGGAAATCGACAGGCGAGACGCGAGTGTAGACTTGATTAAATCTCCCGAGTAAGACACAATTGACACACCAAGAACATGAGCATATAGCATTAGAGGAGTAAGGATGTCAAAATTTCGAAGTGTGATACGATATTCTTATCAAGACAATGCTACTGTGATATCAGATTTCTATTTCATTCAAGAACCTGAATATGGAGAATTTTTATCGAGACTCCTGAAATGAATGACTTTTTCTGCTCTATGAAATGTGTGGCACATAGTTGATAATCAAAGCATTCAATTTGTTTATATAAAAAGAATATTTGATAGCCTACAGGTTGGATGCTTTGTGATGATCAATGCTACTAAGTTGGTAGCGAACACAGGACTACTATAACGTAAATAACCGTCTGAGAGAATATCTCAAAAGAAGTTTAAATCGATTTTTTATTTGTCTTATTGATTATATCAGCGGTCTGAGACACAAAGTAAGGCTGTTTCGGAGGTTAGAATATAATAGGTTCCATAGCATGTTTTTCAGGATACAATCGGGAAAATATTATTAATGATAGACAGGAACCTAGTGAATCTTACACAACTCTGGATGTAAGCTTTTGTGAGCAGTAGGAACGCTAATTAAATGCATATTTTTAGATTCGAGTGTTATAACACTGGACACTTTGTCTATATAATATGTGCGTAAGAACACAACTTTTTAGCCTGTTGAAACCTAAACCACTAATTAATAATCGAACATCCCCGTCCATCCTCAAAATTATTTTTTTAATCACGGCATCACTTAGAGATCTCTCACATCCTTGAATAATTTCTTTCTTAATTCAATGTAGAATATTATTAGAACGAAGTCAAGTGACATATTTGAAATGTTTTCATTTTAAGGTGTTTTCTAACGTTGAAGATGCATATTACAAATAGCTTCACCAGCTCAGGAAAGCCTGCCCTATCGCAAGTGACCCATCAACTTACCCATCATTTAAAGGCGCTGTTGTACGCGAATGTGATATCTAAATGAATTTGTTTAGCTCATTAAATTAAATGTGTCGTGTTACTGTTCCGTTTCCTCTTCGGGTACCAAAGCTGCTCGTGAACAGAATAAAAAACCTCCTCTAAAGCATGTAAACAGAATGAAAAACCACCTCCATGTTTTATACCTTCATTTAAAGTTACATGAAGATCGTCTTCATGTCCATTTTTTTAGGTCTATAAAGGAGGACGTTATTACAAGATAATCATGACTGAGTGAATTAAAAATTAAGCCTTTATCATTAACATACTGGTTTTCTACAACTGTTGTTCGTCGTCACCTATATCAGGTTGTCTTGCGATCTGGCATTTGTGCATTAACTACCTTGGCACAAGGCACAAAACACTTAATACTTCATATCGGCTCTTTTATACAAACATGTGGCTAGTTGACAATCCTATCTTGCAGTAACTTTATATCTGCAATTAAGTAAGTTTCTCCTGCTGGAGCTGATGGTACCTGTCTGGGACCCGGAATTCGCATACATACTGACCTTATTCGATTGGGTTCATACTTAGACCATTTCGCTCCTCGACTTGGAGGTACTTCCGAATTGAATACTGCACAGCTGCCGTATTAGTAGGGGGAAAAGTGGCCATATTGAAGCTTTGTAACTACTTCCTTGCTATATCTGATATGGCTTATACGAGAAGAGACATGTTTCCTTCTTCATACAGGCGATTAAGAAATGTCTAATATTGACCATTTTGTCAGGATTGAGATTTGGTTGGTTGAAGACTCTGACTAACTTGTACATTTCTTTTTCTTTTTGAAGGATTCTTCAAGACTGGACTCTATTCTCTTCTGAGGTCGTATAACAGCCTGTTGCATCATGAAAAAAGTGAAATCAGTCTTTTAGAGATTCTAGAGTTACTTTAAATTTAATGATTTCGTAGGATTTCCTTTCACTTCTGCTTGTATGTAGGCGTAATAGAATCAGGAACTGCTCATGAAGTCTTCTACCAAGATTCTTAAAAGATCTGAATCAGATCCATAACAGCTATAGATTTCCCATTTGTAGTTTCTTTCATTACACTTGTCCATATACAGCTACCTTGTGCTTCTTCGAAAACAGTTTGATCATTTGAAGGCGTCTAGTATTGATCTCCAAGTTTCTCAAGAGCTGCGATTGAATTGTCGTGTCTTCGATGGAAGAACTAAATTCGATCGTTGCAGATTTTCCCGAAAGCTCTTTCTTGTCTTTCGGCACTTTCCGTGTTTAATTGTAATTTATATGCATAAAACATAAGGTGAAAATAGCGCTTAACATAAATTATATACGTGATTAACGCAGATTTGACTTGCCATATTTAGTCCACACCATTGCGTGTAGAAGTACCCTTCGTTCTACGTGTGCGTTTTAAAACACATGACAACAGAGACACTGCAATATTCACCGCAGTCGAATTGACACTTGTGTATTCAGATATCATCACATATGGAAGGTGCATTAGCTCAAAGTGCCACTCAGATGACAAAATGTTTCCCACAAAAGCCCTGTAGAACTTCAGTTATCGTAACAGGATTTAGGAATGAATGATTAATCTAGCTAGCGTAGTGCCTGACCTTGAGTTAATTCCCCAGAAAATTTCGTGGCCTCATTAATCACTGTTCGATAATCTTATCACTTGGAACTTCACTCCAGAAGGGCTCTTTTTATGCGAATTGTGAAGGTTCCTTGGTTGTTAATTTCCTTGATTTCTAATCATCCGATACCGTAGCGGAAGTCCAAGGCTTCCATCTGCTCAGTATAGTGATTTGCAAATTTTGCATACAAAAGATGACCAGCTGCGTGAGAAACGGAAGAATAAATTTAGCACTCTACAAATGTAGTTTCTAGTCCCTTGTTCCCCTGTTTCTTGTCCCTACTTAGAGAATAGTAGTAATTGTCGAGATCCGCCATGATATTTGCATTAGAACTAGTGGAATGATTTTGCATGCAGTACAAGCGACGACATCGGGTGGATTGAAATGGGAAAGTACGGGAGCTTATATTGTCCTTAGGACTTGCAAATTCGAAATATTCGAGTTTACACGCAGTGACGTGATGAACCAGAAGTCTTAAGCTGAAAAAAGAAAATTATCACAGTGAGTTTATAAGGTATTGTTTTCGTAAAACTAGTAAAAAGAGAATGAGCGATTAAATGATAAACAAGCTCATGGGTCACTTGAGATATGGCAGGCATTCCTGAGATTGTGAAGCTTTTTGTAATATGCATCTGCGACGTTAGAAATCACCTTAAAATGATAACATTAACAGGGATGTCACTTGACTTCATTGTAATAGTTTCTACATGGTCTCAAAAGAGATATTAATCAGGGACGAAAGCGATCTCTAAGTGATGCGTTTATTAAAGAAATAATTTTGAGGATGAACGGGGATATTCGATTTTTAATTATTGGCTTAGGGTGCACCAGGCGTGCCAATACTTGGAGGGTTCTCTTTCGAGGTGTCCGGTAAGGCTAAACGGCTTCTACCTTCCTTCTTAAAATGCTGTGAGATTTAGAAGTCAGCAGTGGACATCATCATGTGTTCGTCAATTCCTATTGGCTTACAGCTAGTAAAGGAATCAACACCGAATCGGAGGCCGCAGAATCTTGTGTTTTGTACCTAGGTCTTAAAAACGAAGCAGTAGTGCTTTTAGAGCTACTTAACTCAAATTATACATTGGCGTACCATTTAAAAAACCGTGGATTTACTTCTACCTTTAATAAGACGAGGGTATCACAGACGTATAGCTTTGGGAACGTACAGCGGTTTGTTTTAGGTGGGCCTTGGGATTGAAAAAGGTTGTGATACCATATGTAAAAAACATAAGTATTAATTTATGAATGATAATCAAGCAATTGGTTTACTTCCCGTTTATATGCAACTACAATACCATTTGAGAGTGCTTTTTGCAGAAGAAATCTACGTTACCCTCATAGAAACATTTTTATCCAAAGAGTAGCGTTGTTACGGATAAATTACTCAAACAAAGTCTCCTGTGTGTTAACACTAGAGGCTATAAATGTGCTTTTAATTAGGGTCCTTGTTGCTCACTAGGGAATACACTAGGTAGCATTCACAAGGGTCCGGTCTATCATTTATTCTGATTGTATCCTGTAAAACTTGCTATGGAACCAATATATTCTAACCTCCGATTGAGCCTTACTTTGGGCCTGAGACCGGTGATCAGGATGGATGAAACAAATAAAGAAGAGATCTTCTCCGTTTTGAGATTTTCTCATAGGCGGCTAGGATGAAAATATTTACGATATAGTCAGTCCTGTGTTCGCTACTAACTTAGAACACAGGTCATCACAATGCAACCATAATACGAGCTAATGAAATAATCTTTCATATGATCTCACTTTAAGCTTTAAATAGTAACTAAGTGACACACATTTCATAGAGCTGAAAAAGTCGTTCATTTCATATGTTTCTTGATGAAAATTCTCCATATCCAAGTTCTTGAATGAAAAAGTAATCTGATATCACGGTAGCATTGTCTTGATAAGAATATCGTATCACATTTCGTAATTCTGAAATCCTTTTCCCCTCTAATCGTATATACTCATGTGCTTGGTGTGTCGATGCTGTCTTACTCTGAAGAATTAATCAAGTCTTCACTCGCTTCTCGCGTCTCGAGTTCCTTTTCTCAAACATTCTTTGGGTAGCTATTCATCTTGTGAAAGCTTCGCCACAACGATTGTGGAATGCTGAGATACACCCCTCCCTTTTGAGTTAAGCAGTGTAGTCCGTCTCTATTTCTTCAATAATTCAACATCAAGTACCAATACTATATATTCTACAGCTTTGCATACAGTAAATAAGTGGAAGAAAAGTGGACAAAGTACAAGTGTTATGACATTAAATGAGCCATTATACTGGAAAGGTGTTCAAATCGTACTTGCAGCTGAAGAAATTACTCAACTGTCCAAAGGATACCGCCCTTAGGAGGTTTTCACTAAGTAATTTCTAGGAACGAGTGGATGTATTATGTCAGGAAATGTTATAAAGAACTTCAGGTTATTCTGTACGCTGAAAGGCCATGTCTTCTCAAGATCATTAAGAACTCACTTCTAGACTTTGCTCGGCGACTTTTACATGTGCTTATGAAGACATTTACAACCCTCTGAGGATATGACAATATCTAAGAGCTTATTCAAAAATGTCTGGATGTGGAAACCAATATTCAACATTTACAAGAAAATGAAGCTGCATGAAAAAAAAATGATATCGAGGATATCTCAAAATTAAGACGATGACCTTTACCGAACCTGAAATTTTCGCTGCAGTATATAGAGAAGGTCAGAATCGTATTGCTATTTTTGCAGAGGGACTAGGTCGAACAAGGGACTAGAAACTTCATTTGTAGGCAATTAAAATATTGCTTCCGTTTTTTCACGCAGCTGGTCATCTTTTCTATGCAAGATTTTCACATCACTATACTCAGCAGATGGAATCCTTGGAGGCAACTACGGTATCAGATGATTACAAGAAATTAGCAACTCAAAGAGCTTTGACATGTCGCAGAAAAGGAGGCCTTCTGGTGCGAAGGAAAATGGATATGATTATCGAACAGTGTTTAATGAGGCCACGAAATTTTACTAGGGGATTAACTCAAAGTTAGACACTATGTTAATAAGATTAACCCTTTTCTCCCAAACACTGTCACGATAAGAGATGTTCTAAGGACCTATGTGGGAAACAATCTGTCTTCTGAGTGGCACGTTGAGCTAATGCCACTTTACTTGTGTGATAATATCTCAATCCGCATGAATGTCAATTCAACTGCGGTGAATATTGCAGAGTCTCTGTTGACTTGAGTTTTAAAACCCACACGTAGCAGAAAGTGTCCTTCTACATGCAATGGTGTGGACTAATCATGGGAAGTCATATCTGCGTTAAGTACGTATATAAATTATGTTAAGCGTTTTTTGCACCTTATATTTTGTGGATATAAATTACAATTAGACACTGAAAGTGCCGACAGGCTAGAAAGAGTTTACGGGAAATATCTGCAACGATCGAATTTAATTCCGCCATTGGAGCAACAAGAAATCAATCACAGTTGTTGAGAAACTTCAAATGATGCAAACAGCTTTCGAAGGAGCAAAAGGTAGCTGTATATGGACAACAGTAATGGAAGAAGCTTCCAACGGGAAATCTGTGGCTGTTGATGGGTCTTATACAGATCGTTTAAAAATCTTGCTAGAAGACTTCATGAGCAGTTGCTGATTGTATTAAGCCCACATACAAGCAGAACTGAAAGAAAATGTTACGAAATCATTAAATTAAAAAAAAAATTCTAGCGTCATTAAAAGACTGCTTTCACTTTTTTCATGATGCAACCGACTTTGACACGACTTCAGCTATACCCAAGAGAGAATATTTGGAAGCCTACAAGAGCCTTCAAAAAGCAAAATAATTGCGTAAGTTAGTCGGTCTTCCAATCCTAACAAAATAGTCAACATTAGACATTTCTTATTCGCCTGTATAAAGAAGGAAACATGTCCACTTTGGTATAAGCCATATCAGGTATAACAAAGAATTAGTTGAAAATCATTAGTATGGCCACTTTTCCCCCTACTAACACAGCAGCTGTGCAGCATTCAAATAGGAAGTACCTACAAGTCCAAGAGAGAAATGGTCTAAGCGTGAAGCCAACGAATAAGGTTAGTGTATACGAATTCCAGGACCCACACATTTACCATCAGCTCCAGCCGGATAACCTTACTTACCTGTAGATGAAAAGTGACTGCAAAATAGGAGTGTGAACGAGCCACATGTTAGAGTAAAAAAGCCGATATGAAGTGTTCAAGGTTTTGTGCATTCTGCCAAAGGGGTTCATGTATAAATGGCAGATCGGATGACAATCTGATATAGATGATGAGGAACAACAGCTGTAGAAAACCAATATGTCACTGAGAACGGCTTAGTTGTTTATCCAATCAGTTATGATTATTATTTTGTAATAACGTCCCCGCCTTATAGAAAAAACAAAATTTGTCATGAAGACGATTTGATGTGACTTTTAATGAAGGAATAAAGACAAAGTATAAAACTTGAAAGTGGTTTGCTTTTATGTTTACATATTTTAGAATCTTTTAAGACGAGTGGCTTTGGTACCCGAAGAAAAAACGAAACTGTAGCAGGACACATTTAATTTAACGAGCTAAACCAATTCATTTAGTTATCACATTCACGTACTACAGTATCATTCAATTGTATCTTAATAACATTTCTTTCTTGTTTGATTGTTTGTATGTTAAGATTTTCAACAGCAGATAATTGACTCCAAGGATCCTGCCATCGGCAAGGTCATTTAAAATTGTGTAACTACCATTTAGTTTTCATTCGATACCTTGACTCACTTCATCAGGATGCTATATTGTTAACGCTACGTATCCCTCTCACTAACCTTTAGGCTATAGAACCTTAATATCTCACTGGCTCGGACGGTTCATCTTGCACTACAGACTGTTATATCGCACACACTTATTAAGCGTATTGGAGGATTTTAATTTCTCAATCTTGTCAACGTTTTCTCAGCGGTGAGTAAATTTCTGGTACGCTTCCGCTCAGGAATAATTATCTGAGACGGAATAATCAAGAAGAAAATTTTCTGTAATCATATTTATTAAATTCAACACTACCTCATCTCGCTGACGTGAATAGAGTTTGCGTGTCCTGTCCACCGACTCAAAGGTATCTTCTCAAATGCAAAAAGCTAGTTCAGAAATTGTACATGATGAATCACAGCAGCTCAGCCTTACGAAATGTACTCATTTGTAACACTGAACCAGAGTGTCATCCTGGTGTAACTTTAAATGAAGGTATAAAACATGAAGGTGGTATATTATTCTCTTTACATTTTTTGACTTTTAATGAAGGAATAAAGACAAGGTATAAAACTTGAAAGTGGTTTGCTTTTATGTTTACATATTTTAGAATCTTTTAACACGAGCGGCTTTGGTCCCCGAAGAGAAAACGAAACCTTAGCAGGACACATTTAATTTAACGAGCCATACCAATTCATTTGAAAGCATATTCGCGTACTACAGTATCATTTAATTGTGTGTTTATATCATTTGTTTCTGGTTTGATTGTTTATATGTTAAGATGTTCAACAGCAGAAAGATGACTCCAGGGATCCTGCCATTGTCAAGGGCACTTAAAATAGTGTAATTACCGTTTAGATTTCGACTCTCCTACTAAGAAGAAAAGTTTAACTCTCTTAATAAAGAACGATCTTTGGATATTCCGTAAAGGCAAATACTCCATGTACATTTTTATCCAAGACGAGGTCGTAAGAATGAAAGCTCTAATAGACGTCGATCCCAGTTGGTTTCAACTTATTGCCCTAGATTTTATACGACATAAAAAATATCAATGATTAATTCTGAGCACCTTGTCCCTTTGCGGCAGTACCATGCTGCTTTTCAGAGAGAAGCTTACGAACCATAAGAATTTTCCGTAACAGGTATATGACACTTATGTTCGTGAGCTTGTAAAGGATTCACAGGCAGGTTATTGGCCTGAATCTCTAGTAGGTGATCCTTAGGTAATTAGGTACGAGATTACTTTGTAGAACCAGGCCCGCTTCTCTTGGTTTGTGAGACAAGTCCTGCCGTTGAATTACTACAGGTAGCGTAGTAAAGCACGGATTCGCGATACAAAGAAGTTATACAGGCCTGGAAGAACAGATTTTGTGCAGAGACATCAACAAAATTATCAATTGACAGAATTTTTTTTCCGAGGAAGGTCCATAAACCAGGAGAGTTGAACTTTGAAGAAAATTTGTGACAAGCTTCAGTTCGAGTTACTAAGTAACATAGTAATAGTCACTCGATGCGCAAATTCTTCGTTGAGCTGCTACACCTAGGCCATCTTGAAATCCAGTAGGCAATGTCCAAAAATACCCTTTTGACACAAAAATGAAAATGCTTTTGATAGATGAGACTTCAGTATTGTAAACCAAGGTAGAGCGTCTATATGTGGGAGTACTTCCAGTGCATTATTGCCATTTTGAAAGGCGCCATATTGAATCTCGGTCAAATATGATAAATGGTTAAGGGGGTCATGTGGGGTATCAAATAGCACTGGAATTAACTCCTGAATACATTTCCGTAACCAAAGTTTAAATAACTGTTTAACTTCAGAGTTTGGAGCTCTATCGCTGACAGGAACATACAAAAACTGTGCAATTAAAATGTGTGTTATGAAATGCAGTTGTGCGAGCACTTGCAGGATTTTAACTATTGTAGTAGTTAATGCAGTACAATAGCCACTATACCAATCAGATCTTGAGATTAGCGAGATAAATCGTTAATTAAATTGAAATTCCTGTAGTGAAAAATGGAATAGCAGCACTGTAACAAATTATACCTATTACAAAGTGTGTATATATATGAATCTATGTGTATTGCGATTATGCATAGCATTTAAATGCTGGAATATAAATGAGGTGCAACGACACATATGATTTTAAAAGAATACATCTTGAAGTTATTAGAAAATTAATAGAAAAATTAATAGAAAAATAATATAAACTGCTGCACATAAGCAAATGTTAACCTACTAACCTTTCGCTCTTCAGTTCTGATGATGGAGATCCAAGACGAAGTGATTAGCACACAGTATCGCGGAGGAGTACAAACACTTAACAATTGCACTTTCGTCACAATCTTCATGACCACATACATTTTTTTGTACTAGTCTCCAGAACAGAGCTGGATTTAGCTTTTGTCGGGCTCTAAGCTACTGAAGATAATGGGAACCTTTATGTGTCCAGATGAACGTAGGACCCTATATACAGAAATGAAAAAAACAGTGATATTTTACGAAGCAGACTAGCAGAAGGGGTCCCATTACTTACGTCATAGGGGCCTACACAAACTAAGCAATGTTGCTATATGTAGATGTTACTTCATATATTGTTTTTCTTTTTTTTGAAAATGTACATTCAATTTTTCCCTTGAATTTTTAGGCCACCATGAGTATGGGGCCCTAAGCTATAGCTTCTTTAGCTTATACGTAAATCCGACACTGTTGCAGAATATTTGTAAATGAACCAACTATTGCTCCTGTGACGTACTCACATTTCTGCCATGCATATGCAAGCATGTCCTTTAGGACTGGTGCACAAAGTTGATTATACATAACAGAATGCAGTTTCATTATGAAAAATCTGTCATATAACTTGTACACCGAACAAGTGAACACCTGCTACAATTAGTTATTTATCACAGTTTTGATATGAAAACTAGTCTTGCCCATAATATAAGGAAGTGTTTTATCGTTAAAGGTGTAAAGTTGCAGACATTTAATTATTTAATATTGAAGGAAAAAGCAAGAAAGAGGCTTGTTTTATGGATTACAACTTGGTATTGAATCTTGTAATAATCTTTATTGCCATCTATTCTTAGCAGGAGCGTATGTATTTTCTTATCACTAATAGCAGAGCAGACACATGAGAACTGAATTCTAAGTTTCCAGGTGTATCTTCATCTAAGAGTGAGCTGTGAACTGATAATTTAAATCCCCTTAATTGTTAAATGGGTCAGCAATAAATTGATTGTATTTAGACAACCTGGCAATAAATACATTAAAATATTTTAACCTCGCAATATGCACGGTAAATTATAGGTTATTAAGTATGAGTATTGGAAAAGATCGCAATATTCTGTAACAATGATGGCATTTGCCTAAGGTTTCAAGATTGGAGAAGAAAACTTAGAACACTATAACGGACCACGTAAAATTGCCTAAAATAGATTTTTGGTTTGATTTAGTCCAACGTCCCACACTTATGCCTGCTACGCTAAAGGAGAAGTGGACCTACTGATTATGGTGAAATCCAAACCATTTAGGTCGTTCAACTAATATACACCAGTTTATATCATTTTTCTAATATATACCCCAACAATTCCTTTGTTATTCTCTGCTCGTCAGTACTATTAGCCATGTATTTCATCGGCGAGCAGTCTACTCCATCGCACTTTGAAATAGGTATAACTTGTAGCATGCTGCCATTCCATTTTTCACTACAGCAATTTCGATTTAATTAACGATTTCTCTCATTAGTCTCAGGATGTGATTGGTATAGTAGCTATTGTAATGCATTAACTACTGCATTCATAACACACATTTTATTAACTATCTCGCACTACTGCATTTCATAACACACATTTTAATTGCACAGTTTTTGTATATTCCTGTGAGAGATAGAGCTCCTAACTCTGAAGTGAAAACAGTTATTTAAACTTTGGTTACGAAAATGTATTCAGGAGTAAATTCCAGTGCTAGTTGATCCTCCACATAACCCCCTTAACCATTTATCATATTTGAACGAGATTCAATATGGCGCCTTTCAAAATGGCGATCATGCACTGGAAGTGCTCCCACATATAGATGCTCTACCATGGTTTACAATACTGAAGTCACATCTATCAAAAACATTTTCATTTTTGTGTAAAAAGGGTATTCTTGGACATTGCCTACTGGATTTTAAGATGGCCTTCGTGGCAATTAGTAACTAAGTGCCACACACTTCATAGAGCAGAAAAAGTCATTCATTTCAGAAGTCTCTTGATGAAAATTCTCCATATCCTTGTTCTTGAATGAAAAATTAATGTGATAATGTCTTGATAAGAATATCGTATCACATTTCGTAATTTTGACAGCCTTTTCTCTTCTAATGGTATATACTCTTCTTGCTGTGTCAATGCTGACTTACTCGTAAGAATTAATCGTCTTCACTCGCGTCTCGCGTCTCGATTTGCTTTTCTCAAACAACCTTTGGATAGCTATTAATCTTGTGACAGCTTCGCTACAACGATTGTAGAAATGTGAGATACACACATCTCCTTTTGATATAAGCAGTGTAGTTCTTCAGTATATCCTCCATAATTCAACATCAAGTACCATTACTATATATTCTACTCTTCTGAATACAGTATATAAGTGAAAGAAAAATGGACAAATCAAATGTGTTATAACATTAGATCAGCCATTATACTGGAAAGGTCTTCAAATCGTACTTGCACCTGAAGAAATATTTGAACTGACCAAAGTTGTACCGCCCATAGGAGGTTTCCACTTAAGAAATTTCTGGTTACGATTGGATACATTATGTGAGGAAATGGCATAGAAGAACCTTGGGGTATCCTGTACGCTAAGACAACATTAGTGAAAATGCTAAATGGCCATGATCACTCAAGATCATTAAGAACTCACTTCTAGACTTTGCTCGGCGACCTCTACATGTGGTTATGAAGACATTTACAATTCTCTGAGGAGGTGACAAAATGTAGGATCTGCGATCTTATTCATCAATGCCTGGATGAGGAAATCAATATGCAACATTATCAAGAAAATGATGTTGCATGAGAAAAACGATATCGAGGAATTCTGAGAATTAAGAAGGTGACCTTCTCCGAACTGGTAATGTTTCGCTGTAGTATATAGTTTATTTAGAATCGTATTGCTGACCTGTGAGTAAACGTTGAGAAGATTGACAAATTCAAATTCTCCAATAAGCCTAGTAACAGTGTGTGATATGGCAGTTTGTACTGCATGATATACCTTGTGAGACAGAGATAATTTAAAATTCTATTTACTAAAGATTAGTGTGAGAGATACGTAGCGTTATCAATGTAGCATCTTGATAAAGTAAGTCAAGGTTGCAAAAGACTCCTCGAAATATTTTATAGACGAAAGTTAAACTTTCAGGCTAATCGAAAGTTTATCGCAGTCTCTTTTACTTGATTTGGGAAGTAAGACGAGCAAGTTCTCGGACACTACACAAAGTTGTACCGCAGGGGGGAATTCAGGGCTTCTGGATGAACATGTGGGAAGTGAGCGTAGGAAGTTTTAATTTATTCAGGTGTACTTAACTGAAAATCTCCCAATGTATTCTAATTACAAAAAAAAAATGTCAATTGATAATTTTGTTCTACACCTGTTCTACCTGGCCCATATAACTCCTTTTTATCGCGAAACAGTACTTTGCTACGCCAGCTTTAGTAATTCCGCGGCGGGACTAGTCTCACAGGTTCTACAAGGTAATCACATACCTAATTACATTAGGATCACCTACTACAGTTTCAGGCCAATGTTCTTTACAAGCTTAAAATCATGACTGTAATATAACTGTTACGGATAATTGTTAAGCTTCGTGGGCTTCCGTTTGAAAAGCAGCTTAGTACAGTCGCAAGGGAACAAGGTGCTGAGCATTAATCATTGATATTCCTTATGTCATATAAAATCTAGTGCAATAAGTTGAAACCAACTGGGATAGACGTGTAGCACAGCTTTCATTCTTACGACCTCGTCTTGGATAAAAATGTACATGGAGTATTTGCCTTTACGGAATATCCAAACATCGTTCTTTATTCAAAGTGTTAAACTTTTCTTCTTTGTAGAAGAGTAGAAAACTAAACGGTATCTACACAATTTTATGTGTCCTTGCCGATGGCAGGATTCTTGGAGTCAATTATCTGGTGTTTAACATCTTAACAGATAAACAAACAATAAAAAAATGTTATAACAATCAGTTGACTGATATTATAGTAAGCGAATGTGATATCTAAATGAATTGGTTTAGCTAGTTAAATTAAATGTAATGCTACAATTTCGTTTTTTCTTCGGGTACCAAAGCCGTTCATGTTAAAAAATTCTAAAATATGTAAAGAGAATAATAAACCAGCTTCATGTTTTATAATTTGTCTTGGAAAATGAAACATGTCCTCCCTGGTATAACAAGGAAATAGTTACAAAGCTTCATTATGGCCACTTTCCAACTTATAACACGGAAGCTGTGCAGCATTCAATTCGGAAGTACCTCCAAGACCAGGAGCGAAATGGTCTATGCATGAACCCAGTCGAATAAGGTTAATGTATACGAATTCCAGGACCCACACAGGTAGCATTAGCTGAAGCCGGATAAACTTACTTACCTATAGATAAAAATTGAGTGCAAGGTAGGATTGTGAACGAAGCACATGGTAGTATAAAATAGCCGATATGAGTTATTCAATGTATTCTGCATTCTGGCAAATGAGTTCATGTACATATGGCAGATCGGAAAAAAATCTGATATAGATGTTGACGAACAACAGCTGTAGAAAACCAATAATTCTTTGACGACTTAATTGTTGAACGAAATAGTTATAATTAATATTTTGTAATAACGTCCCCGACTTATAGATTTCACAAAATGGACATGAAGACCATCTTGACGTGACTCTAAATAAAGGCATAAAGACAAGGTATAAAACATGAAGGTGATTTATTATTCCGTTTAAATATTTCGGAATCCTCTAACACGAGCGGCTTTGGAACCCGAAGAGAAAAGGAAATGGTAGCAGGACTGATATAGTTTAACGAGCTCAACCAATTCATTTGGATATCACATTCGCGTACTACAGTATCGTTCAGTTGTATGTTTATAATATTTGTTTACTTTTAAGATGTTCACGATCAGAAGTTTGACCCCAAGTATTCTGCCATCTGCAAGGAACAAGGAACGATGTTTGGATGTTCCGTAAAGGCAAACACTCCCTTTTAATTGTTATCCAAGACAGTGTCATAAGAATGAAAGCTCTACTACACGTGATCCTAGTTGCTTTCAACTAATTGCCCTAGGTTTTATACGACATAAGTATAATCAATGCTTATTGCTCAGCACCTTGAAATGAAATGAAATGAAATCTTATGCGTGCCATGGTTATGCCGGTTAGGCTAAAGGAGACGGCGATGATGAGTAATGAATGAAATGGTGGAATGAAGAAAGTGGGAGGAAACGGGAGAACCCTGAGAAAACCCACGCACAAGGTGTTTGTCCACCACAAAGTTCACTTCGCGGGGCTGGGTTCGAACCCGGGACCCCAAGTACCAGAGGTGAACGAACCACTGAGCCCCCGCGGCCCCCGCTCAGCACCTTGTTACTTTACGACTATACCAAGCTGCTTTTCAGACAGAAGCGCACGAAGCTTAACAATTTTCCGGAACAGTTATATTACACTTACAGTCGTAAGCTTGTAAAGGATATTTGCCTAAACTCTACTAGGTGATCCTTAGGTAACTAGGTAAGTGATTACCTTGTAGAAACAGGCCCGCTTGTCTTCGCCTTGAGTCAAGTCTTTCAGATGAATTACTAGAGCTAGCGGTTTAAAGCACTGATTCGCGATACAAAGAAGTTATGCGGGCCTGGTAGAACAGGTGTAAGACAGAGACATCAACAAAATATTCAATTGAAATTTTTTTTTTACTTATGTTACATTCGGAGCTTTTCAGTTAAGTACACCTGAAAGATATAAATCTTACTTGGCTCAATTCTCACATCTTGGACCAGAAGCCCTGAATTATTCCCCTTGGGTATAGTGTTCGAGAACTTGCTCGTCTCGCAGCCCAAAGACAGTAAAAGAAATTGCGATAAACTATCGATTAACTTGAAAGTTAAACTAGCGTCTATAAAATATTTCGAGGTATCTTTTGCAACCTTGCCTCATAGTTTCAAGACGCTATATTGATATCGCTACGTATCTCTCCGTTGCTCGCAAGGTTCATCTTGCACTACAGACCGGCATATCACACACTCTTATTAAGCTTATTAGAGGATTTGAATTTCTCAATCTTTTCAACGTTTTCTCACCTGTGAGTAAATTTGTAGTAAACTTTCCGTAAGTAGCAGACTAGTGCACCAACTGTATTAGTTTTTCGACACCTTTCATATCTAAGACGTAATGTTCAACAAGAAGATTTCTGTAATCTTATTTTTTAAATTCAACACTACCTCATATCGCTGACGTGAATGGAGCTTGCGTGTTCTGTCCACCGACTCAAATGTATCTTCTCAAGAGCAGAAAGCTACTCCACAAAGTGTACACGATTAATCGCCAGCAGCCGAGGCTTACGAATTGTACTCGTCTCTACCAATGAACCAGACTCTCGTTTGGCCTGGTATGTTTGCGAGCATATCCATTGCCGTTGAGCAGAGCCATCCTAGATCACCAAGTGAATTCCTTTACAAAAATAAAAGCACCAAATTATTTGTAGAATTCTGCATAGGTGTTCGCTGCATATAGCGGAATATCATGGCAAACTGGCTAGAGTACATTTTTTGCACAGTCCAGCTGACGGCCGTTAACACAGGCAAGAGGAAAGTTGAAACACATGGCTATGAGTTTAGATCTATACGTCAGACTGTTTTCAGAGAACATTGTATTACCAACTGCAGAAAACACGAAACATATAGATAACATTTTACGAAGAAGAGATGTCGAGAAACTTGTTCTTCTATCAAAAAGAACGCAATCCGTCAAAATAGCAAGTCAAATTTGCGTTAAGTACGTATATATATTATGTTAAGCGCTATTTTCACCTTATATTTTATGGATATAAATTACAATTAGACACGGAAAGTGCCGAAAGACAAGAAAGAGCTTTCGGAAAGTATCTGCAACGATCGAATTTTTTACGCCATTGAAGCCACGACCATTCAATCACAGTTCTTGAGAAACTAGGAGATAAATAATAGGCAGCCTCAAATGATGCAAAGAGTATTGGAAGGAGGATAAGGTAGTTGTATATGGACAGCTGTAATGCAAGAAAGTACAAACGAGAAATCTTTAGCTGTTGACAGGTGTGATTCTGATCTCTTATGAATCTTGCTAGAAGACTTCATGAGCAGTTGCTGATTCTCTTAAGGCCACTTACATTCAGAACTGAAAGGAAGTGCTATGAAAACGTTAAATTTAAACTATGCTCAAGAGAAACAGTTGGCACCCTTGAAGATTCTTAAAAAAGAATGAATTGTGCATGTTAGAGTCTTCAAACCTGATCTCAATTCTGACAAAATTGTCAACATTAGACATTTTTTATTCGCAATTATGGAGATGGAAACAAGTCTTCTTTGGTATAAGCCATATCAGGTATAAAAAGGAAGTAGGTACGAAGCCTAAATATGGTCATTTTTCTCCCTACTAACATGGCAGCTGTGCTGCAATCAAATAGGAAGTATCTCAAGTCCAAGAGAGAAAAGGTCTAAGCATGAACCCAATCTAATGAGGTCAGTGTTGCGAATTCCAGGACCCACACTGCTGCCATCAGCTCCAGACGGATAAGATTACTTACTGTAGATAAAAAGTGACTGCAAGATAGTGGTGTGAATGAGCCACATGGTAGTGTAAAAGAGCTGCTATAAGTATTCAAGGTTTTATGTATTCTCGCAAAGGAGTTCATGTACAAATGGCAGTACGGAGGACAATCTGATATAGATGATGACAAACAATATCTGTAGAAAGCCAATATGTCATTGACAACGGCTTAGTTGATTATCCAAAAAGTTATGATTATTATTTTGAGATAACTTCCCCGCGTTATAGATCTAACAAAATGGAAATGAAGACGTAATTGATGTAACTTTAGATGAAAGTATAAATCATTAAAGTGTTTTTTTTGTTGTGTTTACATATTTTGGAATCTTTTAACACGAGCGGCTTTGGTACCCAAAGAAAAATCGAAATCGTAGCAGGACACATTTAATTTAACGAGCTAAACCAATTCATTTAGATATGACATTCTCGTACTACAATATCATTCAACTGTATAATATTTGTTTATTATTTTTTATATCTTTTAATATGTTAAACACCACATAATTCAGTCCAAAGATCCCGCTATCGGCAAGGATACTTAAAATTGTGTAACTGCCGTTTACCTTGATCCTTTGTGACTGTACCAAGCTGCTTTTCAGACAGTGAAATTTAGAAGTCAGCAGTGGACATCGGCATGTATTCCTTAATTCCTATTGGCTTCCAGTCAGTAAAAAAATTCAACACCGAATCGGAGGCTGCAGAAACTTGTGTCGTGTAAGTCCGTCTTAAAAACGAAGCAGTAGTGTTTTGAAGCTACTTATCTCACATTATACAATGTCGTACCATTTAAAAATCCGTGGATTTATTTCTCCCTTTAATAGGACGAGAGTATCACAGACGTATAGCTTTGAGAACGTACAGCGGTTTGTTTTGGGTTGGCCCTTGGGATTTAAAAAGATTGTGATACCAAGCGTAAAAAACATAAGTATTAATTAATCATGAAACTTAAGCAATTGCTATTCTTCCCGTTTTAAACAACTATAATACTAATTGAGAGTGTTTCCTGCTGAAGAAATCTACTTAACACTCATAACGCACTCACTTTTTTCTTGATGGTTAGCCTGATAGAAACTGTTTAATCCAATGGGTTGTGTTCTTACGGATATATTTTTTAAAAAAGTTTCTTGTGTGTAAACACTCGAGGCTTTAAATATGCATTTAATTAGGGTCCTTCCTGCTCATTAGGGCCAAAATACAGAGATGTGTACGATTCGTTTGGTTCCGGTCCATGATTACTAATATTTTCCCGGCTGTATCGTGTAAGACTTTCCATGGGACCCATTATAATCTAACCTCCAAAAGAGCCTTACTTTGTGCCTGGGACTGGTGATATAATCAATGACACAAATAAAGAAGTTACAATGGATTTTAAGTTCCTTTGAGGTCTTCTCTTAGGCACTTAGGTGGAAAATATTTATGGTATAGTGTTCGCTGCCAACTTACCATCACTTGTCATCACAAAACAACCAAACTGTGGGCAAATCGTATAATCTTTTCATAAGAGCTCATTGTACGTTTTAATTAGTAACTAAGTGCCACACATTCATAGAGCAAAAAAAGTCATTCTTTTCAGAAGTCTCTTGATGAAAATTCTCCATATCCAAGTTCTTGATTGAAAAAATAATCTGATATCACGGTAGCATTGTTTTGATTAGAATATCGTATCACATTTCGTAATCCTGACATTCTTTTCCCCTCTGGTGGTATATACTCATGTTCTTGATGCGTCAATGCTGTCCTACTCGGAAGAATTAATGAAATCTTCAATCGCTTCTCGCGTGCCAATAGCTACTCATCTTGTACTTAACGCAGATTTGACTTGCCATTTTTAGTCCACACCATTGCGTGTAGAAGGGCTCTTTTTTCTACGTGTGGGTTTTATAACACAAGTGAACATAGACACGGCAATATTCACCGCAGTCGAATTGATATTCTTGCGCATTGAGATATTATCACACAAGGATGGTGGCATCAGCTCAACGTGAGGCTGAGCTAACAAACTGTATCCCACAAGAGACCTGTAGAATTTCTGTTACCGTAACAGTATTTCTGAATGAAGGGTTAATCTTGTTAACCCCTCAGAAAATTTCGTGGCCTTCATTAACCACTGTTCGATAATCATATCACTTGGAACTTCGATCCAGAATGACTCTTTTTCTGCGAATTTTGGAGGTTCCTTGAGTTGTTAATTTCTTGTAATCCACTGATACCGTAGTTGCCTCCAAGGCTTCCGTCTGCTTAGTATAGTGATGTGCAAATCTTGCATAGAAAAGATGATCAGCTGCGTGAGAAAAGAGAAGCATTAATTTAATTGCCTACAAATGAAGTTTCTAGTCCCATGTTCGATCGAGTCCCTTTGGATGAATAGCAATACGATTCTGACCTTCTGAATATACTGCAGCCAAAGTTTACCGCTTCGTTATAGGTCATCGTCTTAATTTTGAGATTTCCGCGATATGTTTTTTTTTTTTTGCAGCTTCATTTTCTTTCAAATGTTGCATATAGATTTCCTCATCCAGACATTGTCGAATAAGATCGCAGATCCTAGATTTTGTCATCTCCTCAGATGGTTGTAAATGTCTTCATAACCACATGTAGAGGCCGCCGAGCAAACTGTAGCACTGAGTTTTCAATGATCTTGAGTAGGCTTGGCGATTCAGCATTTTCACTAATACTTTTTTCGCGTTCAGGATACCACAAAGTACTTCTATACCATTCCCTGACATAATGTATCGAATCGTGCCTAGAAATTACTTAAGTGGAAACGTCCTGAGGGCGGTACAACTTTGGACAGTTCAGAAGTTTTTTCAGCTGCAGCTACGATTTGAACACATTTCCAGTATAATGGCTGACCTAATGTAATAACACATGTGCTTTGTCCACTTTTCTTGCACTTATTTACTGTATACATAAGAGTAGAATATATAGTATTGGTAGTTGATATTGTATTATTGAAGAAATACATAGGAACTACACCGCTTATATCAAAAGCAGAGGTGTGCATCTCAAATTCCACAATCGTTGTGGCAATGCCTTCACAAGATTAATAGCTATCCAAAGGTTGTTTGAGAAAAGAAAATCGACACGCGAGACGCGAGTGAAGACTTGATTAAATCTTCCGTTTAAGGCAGCATTGACAAACCTAGCATTAGGGAGGAAGAAGATGTCGGAATCTCGAAATGTTATACGATATTCTTATCAAGTCAATGCTACTGCGATATCAGATTTTTTTTTTCAAGAACTTGGATATGGAGTATTTTCATCAAGAGACTTCTGAAATCAATTACTTTTTCTGCTCCTTGAAATGGGGGCAGTTTGTAACTAATGAAAACATATAGTGAGCCCATATGAACAGATTATTTGATTAGCCCATAGTTTTTCCTTTCTGATGACCAGTGATACTAAGTTGGTAGCGAACATACGACAGAGTATACCGTAAATATTTTCCACCTATCCGTTTAAGAGAAGATCTCAAAAGAACTTAAAATCGATTCTTTATTTGTCTCATCGATCCGGATCACCGGTCTCAGGCCCAAAGTAAGGCTTTTTCGGAGGTTAGGATATAATGGGTAACATAGCAAGTTTTACAGGATACAATCGGGAAAATATTGTTAATGATTACCGGAACCTAGTGTATTCTATACAACTGTTTATATCAAAAGAAGTTGTGTGTTTCTCACAATTCCACAACCGTTGTAGCGAAGTTTTCACAAGATGAATAGCTATCGAGAGGTTCTTTGAGAAAAGAAAAATTGAGACGCAAGACGCTCACCGTGATAATCCTTTTTTCTCAGCTAAACACATCTTGATCATCACGTCACTGGGTGTAAACTCGAATATTTCAAATTTCCAAGTCCTAAGGACAATAAAAGCTGCGTACTTTTCCCATTTAAATCCACACCATCTCGTCGGTTGTACTGTATGCAAAGTGATTCCACTCCTTATAATGCAAGTATCATGGCGTATCTCGACATCAACTGTTATTATCTCTTTATCTAAATGGATCCTGATACCTACAATTAGTAATAGCATTATTTCAGCAGAAAACCAGAGTCGGCAGTCTTGTAGATAAATTTTAAATCTTTTGCTATATGAAAGTAATTTTTTAACAGATTTTAGTCTACTACAGCGTGTGAGTTGCAAGTGGAAAATTGTAATCTTACTACGCTTCTTAGATGTAATTAGGTACGTGATTACCTTGTAGAACCTGTGAGACGTCCTGCCGTTGAATTACTAAATATAGCGTAGTAAAGCACTGTTTCACGAAACAAAGGAGTTATCCGGGCCATGTAGATCAGGTGTAGAACAGAGACATCAACAAAAATATCAATTGACAGAATTATTTTGTACTTAGATTACATTGGGAGATTTTCAGTTAAGTACAGCTGAAAGATATGAAACTTACTATGCTCACTTACCACATCTTGGACCAGAAGCCCTGAATTCCCCCCCTTGGGTATAGTGTCTGAGAACTTGGTCGTCTTGCTGCCCAAATAAATTAAAAGGGACTGCGATGAAATTTCGATTAGCCTGAAAGTTAAACTTGCGTCTATAAAATATTTCGAGGTATCTTTTGCAACCTTGCCTCATAGTTTCAAGACGCTATATTGATATCGCTACGTATCTCTCACACTAATCTTTAGTAAATAGAATTTTAAATTATCTCTGGCTCGCAAGGTATATCTTGCAGTACAGACTGCCATATAGCACACTCTTATTATGCATATTGGAGGATTTGAATTTGTAAATCTTCTCAACGTTTTCTCACAGGTCAGCAATACGATTCTGAAATTCACTATATACTACAGCAAAAGTTTACCGGTTTGGAAAAGGTCACCGTCTTAATTTTGAGAATTCCTTAATATCGTTTTTCTCATGCAACATCATTTTCTTGTTAATGTTGCATATTGATTTCCTCGTCCAGGCATTAATGAATAAGATCGCAGATCCTAGATTTTGTCATCTCCTCAGAGGGTTTTAAATGTCTTCATAACCAAATGTAAAGGTCGCCGACCAGCAAAGTCTAGAAGTGAGTTCTTAATGATTTTGAGTAGGCATGGCCATTCAGCTTTTTCACTAATGTTGTAAGCGGACAGGATACTCCAAGGATCTTTTATGCCATTTCCTCACATAATGTATGCAATCGTACCCAGAATTTAGTTAAGTGGAAACCTCCTATGGGCGGTACAACTTTGGACAGTTCAGAAATTTCTTCAGGTGCAAGTACGATTTGAACACCTTTCCAGTATAATGGATGATCTAATGTTATAGCACATGTGATTTGCCCACTTTTCTTGCACTTATGTACTATATTCAGAAGAGTAGAATATATAGTATTGGTACTTGTTGTTGAATTATTGAAGATACAATGAAGGACTACACTGCTTATACCAAAAAAGAGTTGTGTGTGTGTCACAATTCTACAATCGTTGTAGCGAAGCTTTCACAAGATGATTAGCTATCCAAAGATTGTTTAAGAAAAGCAAACCGAGACAAGAGACGCGAGTGAAGACGATTCATTCTTACGAGTAAGACAGCATTGACACACCAAGAACATGAGTACATACCACTAAAGAAGAAAAAAATGTCAGAAATACGAAATGTGATACGATATTCTTATCAGGACAATGCTACTGTGATATCAGATTACTTTTTCATCCAAGAACTTGGATATGGAGAATTTTCATCAACAGACTTCTGAAATGAGTGAATTTTTCTGCTATATTAAATGTGTGGCACTTAGTTAGTAATCAAAACATACAATGAGGTTTTATGAAAAGATTATATGATTTGCCAACAGTTTGGTTGCTTTGTGATGACAGGTGTTGGTAGCGAATGTAGGACTGACTATACCATAAATATTTTCCACCTAACTGCCTAAGAGAAGTTCTCAAAGGAACTTAAATTCGATTGTAACTTCTTTATTTGTCTCATTGATTATATCACCAGTCTCAGGCCAAGGAAGACTGGTTTGGAGGTTAGAAAATAATGGGTTACATGGAAAGTTTTACTAAGTTATTAATGATTGACCGGAACCTAGAGAATCCTACACAATTTTGGATGTTGGCCCTAGTGATCTACAAGGACCCTAATTAAAGGCACATTTATAGCCTCGAGTGTTATCACACAGGAGACTTTGTTTAAAAATATATCCGTAAGAACACCACTCTTTGGATTAAACAGTTTCTATCAGGCTAACGAGAAGAAAAAGGTATAGTAAGTATAGTAATTGTTTGATTATCATGATAAATAAATACTTATGTTTTTTACATATGGTATCACAATCGTTTTCCATCCCAAGGGCCCACCTAAAACAAACCGCTGTACGTTCCCAAAGCTATACGTCTGTGATACCCTCGTCCTATTAAAGGGAGAAATAAATCAACGTTTTTTAAATGGTACACCAATCTATTATGTGAGATAAGTAGCTCTAAAGACTAATGCTTTTAAGGCCTAGTTACACGATACAATTCTCTGCGGCCAGTGATTCGGTGTTGAATTCCTTTACTGACTATAAGCCAATAGGAATTAAGGAATACATGCCGATGTCCACTGCTTACTTCTAAATTTCACAGTCTGAAACGCAGATTGGTACAATCACAAAGGAACAAGGTGCTTAGCAGCGTTGGCGGGATGAGGTAGTTTTGAATTTAATAAATAAGATTACTGGAATTCATTTTGTTGATCATTCTGCTTGTCGAAGCGCTAACACAGTTGGTGCACTAGCCTGCTACTGAAGCTTACCAGAAATTTTCTCACCAGAGAGAAAACGTTGAGATGATTGAGAAATCCTAACCTTGCAATAAGCTTAATAAGAGTGTACGATTATTGCAGTCTGTAGTGCAAGATGAACCGTGCGAGGCAGAGAGATTTTAAGTTTCTATAGCCTAAAGATCATAGTGAGTGATACGTAGCGTTATCAATATAGCATCTTGATGAAGTGATTCAGATTATAAGACGCCTCGAAAATTTTTATAGACGCAACTTTAACTTTCAGGCTAATCGAATGTTAATCGCAGTCTTTCTCGAACACTATTCCCAAGAGGGAAAATTCATGGCTTGTGGTCCGAGATGCGGGAAGTGAACCTAGGAAGATTTAAATCTTTCAGCTTTACTTAACTAAAAATCTCCCAAAGTATCCTAAGTACAAAAAAAAAGTTTTTCAATTGATAATTTTGTTGACGTCTCTGTTCTAAACCTCTTCTACCAGGCCTGTGTATGTTCTTTGTATCGCGAATCAGTGCTTTACTATGATAACTTTAGTAATTCATCGGCACTACTTGTCTAAAAAACCATGAGAAGCGGGCCCAGTTGTACAATGTACCAAATTATCCAATTACCTATGGATCACCTACTAGAGTTTCAAGCCAATAACCTGCATGTGAATCCTTTACAATCTTACGACCATAAGTGTAATAAAACTGTTAAGCAAAATTGTTAAGCTTCGTGCGCTTGTGTATGAAAAGCAGCTTGGTACAGCCACAACGAAACAAGGTGCTAAGCACAAAGCATTGATTATCCTTATTTCGCTTATACCTAGGGCAATAAGTTGAAACCAACTGGAATCGACGTCTATTAGAGCTTTCATTCTTTCGACCCCGTCTTGTTATACCTGATATGGCTTATACCAAAGTGGACATGTTTCCCTTTCCATAAATGCGAATAAGATATGTCTCATGTTGAACATTTTGTCAGGACTGAGATATGGTTGGTTGAAGACTCTATCTTGCACTATTGATTTTCTTTCTGAAGAATATTGTAGGCTGCCAACAGTTTGTCCTAAGTATAGTTAAGGTCGTGTCACAGGCTGTTCCATCATGAAAAAAGTGAAAGCAGTCTTTTAATGACGCCAGAGTTTCTTTTAATTTAATGATGTCATAGCATTTTCTTTTAGTACTGCTTTTGTGGCCATAAGAAAATTAGCAACTGCTCAAGAAGTCTTCTAGCAAGATTTTTAAGAGATCTGAATTCGGCCATTCAACAGCTACAGATTTCCCGTTTGTAATTTCTTCCATTACTACTGTCCATACACGGCTACCTTCTGCTCCTTGTCTATCTCACAATCCATAATGGTTTTGGCGAAGCTTTCACAATATGAATAGCTATCCAAAGTTTGTTTGAGAAAAGGAAATCGAGACAAGAGACGCGAGTGAAGACGATTAATTCTTTCGAGCAAGACAGACTTGACTCACCAAGGACATGAGTATATACTATTAGAGGGGAAAAGGATGTCAGAATTACGAAATGTGATACGATATTCTTATCAAGACAACGCTACTTTTTCATTCAAGAACTTGGATATGGAGAATTTTCATCAAGAGACTTCTGAAATGAATGAATTTTTCTGTTCTATGAAATGTGTGGCACTTAGTTACTAATCAAAGCATACAGTGAGCTTATATAAAAGATTTTTTGATTAGCTCACAGTTTGGTTGCTTTGGGATGACCAGTGTTACTAAGTTGGTAGCGAAAACAAGACTGACTATACCGTAAATATTTTCCACGTAATCGTCTATCTGAAACGATCTTAAAATCGATTCTTTATTTCTCTAATCGATTAGATCACCAGTCTCAGGCCCAAAGTATGGCCGTTTCTGAGGTTAGAATATAACTGGTTCCATTGCAAGTTTTAAAGGATACAATCGGAATTAATGATAGACCGGAACCTAGTGAATGCTACATAGTGTATTTCCTAGTTAGCATATTTGATGCAAATTAAATGCATATTTGTTAGCTTCGAGGGTTAACACACAGGAGACTTGTTTGAGTAATTTATCCGTAACAACGCAGTTCTTTGGATTAAACAATTTCTATCAAGCTAACGAAGATTTCTTCAGCAAGAAGCACTCTCAAATAGTATTGTAGTTGCATATAAACGGGAAGTATAGCTATTGCTTAATTATCATTGATAAATTAATACTTATGTTTTTTACATATGGTATCACAACCTTTTTCAATCCCAAGGGCCCACCTAAAACAATCCGCTGTAAATTCCCAAAGCTATACGTGTGTGATACCCTCGTCTTATTAAAGGGAGAAGTAAATCCACAGGTTTTTAAATGGTACCCTATTGTATAATGTGAGTTAAATAGCTGTGAAAGCACTACTGCTTCGTTTTTAAGACCTAGCTAAAGAACATAAGATCCTGCGGCCTCCGATTCGGTGTTGATAGGAATTAACTAATACATGTCGATGTCCACTGCTGACTTCTAAATTTCACAGCATTTTAAGAAGGAACGTAGAAGCCGCTTAGCCTGACCGCACACCTCGAAAGAGAACCCTCGAATTATTGGCATGCTTCTTGCACCCTAAACCACTAATTAAAAATCGAATATCCCCGTCCATCCTCAAAATTATTTCTTTAAGAAACGCATCACTCAGAGATCGCTTTTAGTCTGGCCGTCAAACCCCGGTGTACCGTGCATTCACGTCCGCATAAGATATTTTCACGTTTTCATGATCTTTTAACCCTACCAAGTAATATTAGGAACGGTGTCGCCCTAACACCCTTGGGCAATTTGTATAAAACACGTTAATATGATATGGCTGCCGACATTAACGAAATTTCTAGTTTCATTAATCTCTCTTCAACTTTTTGTTCGATCATATGAATATAGGTGTGTATACCTATGTTTTAATGGTCAAAAAATACTTTGAGCAGTTTACCATTGTTGTTGAGTCCATATTTAATAATGTAAAATTTATGTATATACAGAAAATTCAAAATGAAATTATGTTAACCATAGGATATGCAGTATGCGTGGAACGATAAAACATTAATTTGCTAGTAAGAAAAAATATTTCTATAGACAATCATTTTAGGGCACACACTTATCTAGATGTAGAGACTTTGATTTCCAATTTATAAAACGGATAGTAACTGAGCACGATACCCTAGAATTTGCTAGATTTAATACATAATTGTGCCGCCAGCAAGGACATGACTCTCTAACAGCCACAAGGGTCATATATACCCCCTTAATAGACATGGATCCTGCAGACCTCGACACCAAGTTCACAGCAAAGGTTGAAGCCATACAATTTACCAATATGTGTGGAAAAATGTGACTATATTCACATACGACCAGCAACTGTACAAGTTGGCTGTGCACATCATCTGGTTTTACCCCAAACGGTCTTCAACTTTCATTTCAAAACTTGGGGGAATGTACAGACTAATGATCTTTATTGGTTGCGTTAGATGTCTGATGACATGAAATGGTCTTGAAGATATTTTGAATGCAGCATTTGGAAGTGTTCCAAAAATGCTATCTGGTAATATATTCCCATAGAATTTCAGAGCTCTTCAATTGGTTGTTGAAGAAGTTTAGAGACTTATTTTTCTTGCGGTAAATTCAAAGGAAGAGCTTATATTAAAAAAACACAAAGCATCAAGCAGCTTTACATCCAAACTATGCTGTGGAAAATTTAGTAAAGCCTGTTTTATTATTATTATTATTATTATTATTATTATTATTATTATTATTATTATTATTATTATTATTATTATTAATATTATTATTATGGTGTTTGTGAGAGCTGAACATGAAAGTGAATAACCACTACACCTGTAGGCAGTAAAGCAATTGCTGCCGTATTTCTTTTCTGCTGGTCATCACAATTATACAGGATACGGTTTGAATTATTTGTTGTCAATGCAAAAATGTCATGGTGATGTACTAAAGAAATTCATGGAAGGGGAGCACGTCATGCACCACAAGGAAGGGCTGTGGAACGGCATCTGGTCTGACATGTATATCGAAACGACATTTACGAGATATGGTAAAGGATCCCGTGGAATCATCGGACTGACAATGAAACCAGAAAGTATGAAGACGTGGGCATACAGCATGCGCACTTTAGCCGTATTTTGCAAGATCTATCCGACTTGACCAACGACAGTCAGAGTGATGAAGTCACTATTCACAAAGAAGAGAAACCAGCAAGGATTTGAGCAGATAGAATTGACAGAGGGAAACTCAGGATTAAGCTAGAAACGTGTATTGATCCGTTTGACACGAATGACCATTCCCAATCTCTTACCAACATAGTCACTGGCAGAATCGCGTCAGAAAAAGTGAATGTTCACGATGCGTTGAATATTGGAATGGATCAAATGGTTAAATATTCAGCTTTTTGGCAGGTTTCTTCATACCAAAGACATTTATAACGATGACTATTAACAGGAAGTCCATATGCGTTGGAACTACAGATGTATGTGATGCCACGTTGATCTGCTCTCGTGTTCCTGGATTACAAGGGCCAAGATACATCAATTTTCAACCTGTCCTTAAACATGAACTTGCCCCGGTACCAGTTGCCATGTTTGATGACTACCGGGAGATGAGAATAACAAAGGCGAAATCACTCATGATGAATCAGCTAAAAGTTAATGCATCTGCAAGAGTCATTCTCAGACCAGAAGATACAGTGATTGATAGAAGTGCTATACTGTGGGTAGTAGACTGTCCGAACAATGGAACTGTTCATGGCTATTCCAGTAACGTATGTGAATACGTGTTTCAGAAGACAAGGTTCTCTAATGTGTATTTGCTATTCGACAGATACTGCAACTACAGCATTAAGAGTCTCACAAGATTGGCACGAGCTGCCAGTTTGGTAGCAGGAGGCAAAAGCCGAGTTTCAAAACATCACTTTCATCCCGGAAAATGTACTTACTGTCAGTGAAAACAAGATACAACTGACAGAGTTAATTATTCAGCAACTTCTAACTGATGTTCATATCAGAAATCTGGACTATAAATTGGTCATAACTAGAAAGGACTCCACTCCAAAGAGATAGCACACAGAACTGATTTGCGGACAATATACGAAGAAGCAGGTGTGATCATAGTGCAGCAAGTAGTGAGGATTACCCAAAAGGGAGTGAAGAGTATCACAGCTACGTGCGACGATACCGATGTTTTCATACTTCTCATGTACTTTTTTTCTCACCCTAAAACTGTCGCGAGTGTTAACTATAGAAAGCAGTGGGACTATCAGGACCGTTATCGACGTTGATGCAAACGTAGAAAAAGATATGGCATTTCTTCCATATCTTCCAGGTGCACGTGCTCTCTCAGGTGGGATACGGTTGCCCAGTGTTTTGGCAACGAAAAGGGAGTGCACTGCGGCAACAAACTCAAGCTACTTGGAAAATTTCATGCAAATAGCGGCGATGTTGAAACAGGAACCAAGTATTTCATGTTCGCTGCTACGAAAGCAAAAGGGGAGAAAATATGTGTGATGTACTAGTCGGTGAGTGGATGGCAAAGATATCAAGGCGAAAAGCTACGTCATCCCCTGATTTGAAAAGTCTCTCATCTACAACGGAAGTGTTCGAGTTAAATGTGCGTAGAACACACATTCAAACTGTCATATGGATGTCAGGGTGCGAATTTTAGCCTCACAAGTTTGATCCCCCTTTGTATGGCTGGAAACCTGAAGATGCGTCGAAATCTCTTGTTCTTGTGCTACTGCTATCAAATACTGCATTGGCACCTCCAGGAGTGTTTGATATGATTCATTGTTGTTGTTCATCTGATAAAGCATTGTTAACAGCTTATTGCCGTTGCAATGCAGCTAAACTGTCATGCACTCTTTTGTCTTTGTCATGACGACGCACGGTGTAATAACGAAATTAAATAAATAAAACAATCGCCACTGCAAATACAAACGTAGACGAAGAGGAGACCGAATATTTTAGTCATGACTTGTAGACTCTATTTGCTCGCAGTGACTGTGAAAATGAAAATGTTGTTTAGTTTCATACACAAATATTCAGGTCAGTGCTAAAGACCACATAATTCGTTCAACGCTTTCAGGAAGCCAAGAATATTTTTTTACAGAAACTATATATATATATATACTTACTTTTAAAACATATTCTTCAACACTTTTAAGATGTTTAAAGCCACTTGTGATCGATAAAAAACCTTGAGGGTACACAACGGGAAGTTTCAGGTAGGATAATAATTTTGAGTTGTATGCACAAAATTTGATTTATCAGTAATAGCAGCACTTAGTTTCCATAGTAACCCTTTCGAATCCAATGACGACAAGACAACGTCATGAAGTACTACAGACAATTAGTATCAAACATTAGCTGCTTACTTGTACCAAATCCTGTAGTTTGCATCAAAACCTAACCTACGAACCAGTGAAATCTGTTTTCTTTTTACTTCCACAGAGAATTGAGAAATATTTTATAACGATGTCATTATATAAGATATCAAAATAATAATTGGCATGAACTTTACCAATATCTCAATGTACATTGGGGTACCTTGCTTCCACCCAGGGCCCCAAACGTCGAAAAGAAATTATTTCAGAGAAATTTTCCGATTATTTCTAAATTTCCCTTTTCACGTACGTTGTAAGGGTATGATCTTTATAGCATTTGAAAGACTGCATCATTTTAAAGAGAATGACATATGAACCATAAATTTCTGATGAATTGTGTTGAAGCAGTAGACACTTGAAAAAAGAAGTCCTAGAAATTGCTTAACGTCATTGGACTTGAAAGATTAATGGGTATTACGCAAAATGCCCAAGGGTGTAAGAGCGACACCCTTCCTAATATTGTTTAGGAGGATGTAAAGGACATGAAAATGCAAAAATATTTTATGCGGACGCACATGCACGGTACCATGGACTGACTGCCGGACTTCGTCTCTGATTAATATCTGTTTTGAGACCATGTAGAAACTATTACAATGAAGTCAAGTGACATCGCTGTTAACGTTCTCATTTTAAGGTGATTTTTAACATCGCAGATGCATATTACAAAAAGCTTCACCATCTCAGGAATGCCTGCCATATCTCAAGTGACCCATCAGCTTGTTTATCATTTTATCGCTCATTTTCTTTTTACTAGTTTTACGAAAACAATACCTTATAAGATCACTGTGATAATTTTCATTTCTCAGCTAAAGACTTCTTGTTCATCACGTCACTGGGTGTAAACTCAAATATTTCGAATTTGCAAGTCCTATGGACAGTATATGCTTCCCTGCTTTCTCATTTCAATAGACCCGATGTCATCGTTTGTACTGCATTCAAAGTGATTCCAATCGTTCTAATGCAAGTATCATGGCGGATCTCGACATCTACTGCTATTATCTCAGTAGGGACAAAGGGACTAGATCGTACAGGGGACTAGAAACTTCATTTGTAGGCTATTAAATTAATTCTTCCGTTTCACACGCAGTTGGTCATCTCTTGTATGCAAAATTTGCACACCACTATTCTCAGCAGATGGAAGCCTTGGAGGCCACTGCCTTATCAGATGATTACAAGAAATTAACAACTCAAGGAACCTTCACAATTCGCAGAAAAAGAGCCCTTCTGGAGCGAAGTTCCAAGTGATATGATTATCGAACAGTGCTTAATGTGGCCACGAAATTTTCTGGGGGATTAGCTTAACGTCAAACACTACGTTAGCTAGATTAATCATTCATTCCTATATACTGCTACGATAACTGAAGTTCTACAATGCTTTTGTGGGAAACATTTTGTCATCTGAGTGGCACTTAGAGCTAATGCCACCTTCCATATGTGATGATATCTGAATACACAAGAATGTCAATTCGACTACGGTGAATGACATATTGGTTTTCTGCAGCTTTTCTTCGTCCATATCTGTATCAGATTTTCTTCTGATCTGCCATTTGTACATGAAATCTCTTGTTAGAATACACAAAACATTGAATACTTCAAATCGGCTCTTTTATACTAACATGTGGCTCGTTCACAATCCTATCTTGCAGTCACTTCTTATTTACATGTAAGTAAGTTTATCTGGTTCGAGCTGATGGTACCTCTGTGGGTCCTGGAATTCGTATACATTAACCTCATAAGACTGGGTTCATGTTTATACGTTTTCGCCATTCTTGATTTTCGCTTGTATTGTCTCAGCGTACAGGATACCCCAAAGTTCTTCTATACCATTTCCTGAAATAATGTATCTAATCGTGCCTAGAACTTACTTAAGTGGAAACTTCCTGAGGGCGGTAAAACTTTGGACAGTTCAGAAATTTCCTCAGCTGCACGTACGATTTGCACAACTTCAAAGTATAATGGCTGATGTAGTAAAGTCATAAGAGATGTGCTTTGTCAACTTTTCTTGCACTTATATATTGTATTCAGAGGAGTAGAATATATAGTATTGGTACTTCATGTTGAGTTATTGAAGATACAATGAAGGACTAGATTGCTTATACCAAAAGGAGTTGTGTGTATGACACAATTCTACAATCGTTGTGGCGTAGCTTTCGCAAAATGAATAGCTATCCAAACGTTGTTTGAGAAAAGGAAATCGACAGGTGAGACGCGAGTGTAGACTTGATTAAATCTTCCGAGTAAGACAGAATTGACCCACCAAGAACATGAGTATATAGCATTAGAGGAGTAAGGATGTCAAAATTACGAAGTGTGATACGATATTCTTATCAAGACAGTGCTACCGTGATATCAGATTACTATTTCATTCAAGAACTTGAATATGGAAAATTTTCATCGTGACTTCTGAAATGAATGACTTTTTCTGCTCTCTGAAATGTGTGGCACATAGTAGATAATGAAAGCATACAGTTTGTTTATATGAAAAGATTATTTGATTAGCCTACAGGTTGGATGCTTTGTGATGATCAATGCTACTAAGTTGGTAGCGAACACAGGACTACTATAACGTAAATAACCGTCTAAGAGAAGATCTCAAAATAACTTTAAATCGATTGTTTATTTGTCTCATTGATTATATCAGCGGTCTCAGACACAAAGTAAGGCTGTTTCGGAGGTTAGAATATAATAGGTTCCATAGCAAGTTTTAAGGATACAATCGGGAAAATATTATTAATGATAGGAACCTCACAACTCTGGATGTAAGCTTCTGTGAGCAGTGGGAACGCTAATTATATATTTATAGCCTCGAGTGTTAAAACACTGGACACTTTGTTTATATAATATGTTCATAAGAACACAACTTTCTAGCCTGTTGAAACCTAAACCACTAATTAAAAATCAAACATCCCCGTCCATTCTCAAAATTATTTTTTTAATGACCGCATCACTTAGAGATCGCTCACATTTCTGATCAAAAACTTTTTTGTCAATATAGAATACTGTTAGAATGAAGTCAAAAGACATCCTTGAATGTTCTCATTTTAATGCGTTTTCTAAAGTTGCTGATGCATATTACAAATATCTTCAGCAGCTCAGGAAAGCCTGCCCTATCGCAAGTGACCCATCAACTTACCCATCATTTAAACGCGCTGTTGTACGCGAATGTGATATCTAAATGAATTAGTTCAGCTCATTAAATTAAATGTGTCGTGCTACTGTTCAGTTTTCTCTTCGGGTACCAAAGCTGCTCGTGAACAGAATAAAAAACTACCTCTAAAGCATGTAAACAGAATAAAAAACCACCTCCATGTTTTCTACCTTTTCTTTATACCCTAATTAAAAGTTACATGAAGATCGTCTTCATGTCCATTTTTTTTGGGTCTATAAAGCGGGACGTTATTACAAGATAATCATAACTGAGTGAATTAAAAATTAAGTGTTATCATTAACATACTGGTTTTCTACAGCTGTTGTTCGTCATCACCTATATCAAATTGTCTTGCGATCTGGCATTTGTGCATGAACTACCTTGGCAGAACGCACAAAACACTTAATACTTCATAAAGGCTCTCTTATACAAACATGTGGCTCGTTCACAATCCTATCTTGCAGTAACTTTTTATCTACAGGTAAGTAAGTTTCTCCGGCTGGAGCTGATGGTGCCTGTGTGGGTCCCGGAATTCGCCTACACTAACCTTATTCGATTGGGTTCATACTTAGACCATTTCGCTCCTGGACTTGGAGGTACTTCCGAATTGAATGCTGCACAGCTGTCGGGTTAGTAGGGGGAAAAGTGGCCATATTGAAGCTTTGTAACTACTTCCTTGTTATGTCTGATATGGCTTATACGAGGAGGGACATGTTTCCTTCTCCATACAGGCGATTAAGAAATGTCTAATCTTGACCATTTTGTCAGGATTTAGATTTGGTTGGTTGAAGACCCTCACTAACTTGTACAGTTCTTTTTCTTTTTGAAGGATCTTCAAGACTGGACTCTATTCTCTTCTGAGGTAGTATAACAGCCTGTTGCATCATGATAAAAGTGAAAGCAGTTTTTTAGAGACTCTAGAGTTTCTTTAAATTTAATGATTTCGTAGCATTTCTTTTCACTTCTGCTTGTATGTGGGCTTAAGAGAATCAGGAACTGCTCATGAAGTCTTCAGGCAAGATTCTTAAAAGATCTGAATCAGACCCATCAGCAGCTACAGATATCCCGTTTGTAGTTTCTTCCATTACACTTGTCAATATACAGCTACCTTTTGCTCTTTCGAAAACTGTTTACATCATTTGATGGCGTCTAGTATTGATCTCCAAGTTTCTCAAGAGCTGCGATTGAATTGTCGTGTCTTCAATGGAAGAACTAAATTCGATCGTTGCAGATTTTCCCGAAAGCTCTTTCTTGTCTTTCGGCACTTTCCGTGTGTAATTGTAATTTATATGCATAAAACATATGGTGAAAAAAGCGCTTAATATAATTTATATACGTAATTAACGCAGATTTGATTTGCCATATTTAGTCCACACCATTGCGTGTAGAAGGACCCTTCCTTCTACGTGTGCGTTTTAAAACACAAGACAACAGAGACTATACAATATTCACCGCAGTCGAATTGACATTCTTGTATTCAGATACCATCAAATATGGAAGGTGACGTTAGCTGTACGGGCCACTCAGATGACAAAATGACGAGCATAGAATACCAATGGCATTGTTCGGATATATATTAGAAAAGTAATATAAACTGGTGAATATTACTTGAATGACCTAAATGGTTCGGATTTCACCATAATCAGTAGATCTACTTCTCCTTTAGCGTAGCAGGCATAAGTGTGGCACGTTGGACTGAATCAAACCAAAAATCTATTTTAGGCAATTTTACGTGGTCCGTTATAGTGTTCTAAGTTTTCTTCTCCAATCTTGAAACCTTAGACAAACACCATCATTGTTACAGAATATTGCGATCTTTTCCAATACTCATACTTAACAACCTTTAATTTACCGTGCATATTACGAAGTTAAAATACTTTAATGTATTTATTGCCAGGTTTTCTAAATACAATCGATTTATTGCTGACCCATTTAACAATTAAGGGGATTTCAGTTCAGTTCTCTTGTGTCTGCTCTGTTATTAGTGATAAGAGAATACATACGCACCTGCTAAGAATAAATGTCAATAAAGATTATTACAAGATTCAATACCAAGTTGTAATCCATAAAACAAGCCTCTTTCTTGCTTTTTCCTTCAATATTAAATAATTTAATATCTGCAATTTTCTACCTTTAACGATAAAACACTTGCTTATAATAAGGGCAAGACTAGTTTTCATATCAAAACTGTGATAAATAACTAATTGTAGCAGGTGTTCACTTGTTCGGTGTACAATTTATATGACAGAATTTTCATAATGAAAATACATTCTGTTATGTATAATCAATTTTGTGCGCCAGTCCTAAAGGACATGCTTGCATATGAATGGCAGAAATGTGAGTACGTCACAGGAGCAATAGTTGGTTCATTTACAAATATTCTGCAGCAGTGTCGGATTTACGTATATGCTAAAGAAGCTATAGCTTAGGGCCCCATACTCATGGTGGCCAAAAAAATTCAAGGAAAAAATTGAATGTACATTTTCAAAAATAAGAAAAACAGTAAATGAAGTAACGGTGTACATATAGCAACAGTGCTTAGTTTGTGTAGGCCCCTATGACATAAGTAATGGGGCCCCTTCTGCTAGTCTGCTTCGTAAAATATCACTGGTTTCTTCATTTCTGTACATTGGGTCCTACGTTCATCTGGACACATAAACGTTCCCATTATCTTCAGTAGCTCGGGCCCGACAAAAGCTAAATCCAGCTCTGTTCTGGAGACTAGTAGAAAATAGTGTCTGTGGTCATGAAGAGTGTGACGAAAGTGCATTTGTTACGTGTTTGTACTGCTCCACGATACTGTGTGCTAATCACTTCGTCTTGGATCTCCATCGTCAGAACTGAAGAGCAAAAGGTTAGTAGGTTAACATTTGCTTATGTGCAGCAGTTTATATTATTTTTCTATTAATTTTTTTTATTAATTTTCTAATAACTCCAAGATATATTCTTGTAAAATCATATGTGTCGTTGCACCTAATTTATATTAAAGCATTTAAATGCTATGCATAATCGCAATACACAAAGATTCATATATATACACACTTTGAAATAGGTATAATTTTTTACAGTGCTGCTATTCCATTTTTCACTACAGGAATTTCAATTTAATTAACGATTTCTCTCACTAGTCTCAAGATCTGATTGGTATAGTGGCTATTGTACTGCATTAACTACTGCAATAGTTAAAATCCTGCAAGTGCTCGCAATACTGCATTTCGTAACACACATTTTAATTGCACAATTTTTGTATGTTCCTGTCAGCGATAGAGCTCCTAAATCTGAAGTGAAAATAGTTATTTAAACTTTGGTTACCGAAATGTATTCAGGAGTTAATTCCAGTGCTATTTGATAGCCCACATGACCCCCTTAACCATTTATCATATTTGAACGAGATTCAATATGGCTCCTTTCAAAATGGCGATCATGCACTGGAAGTACTCCCACATATAGATGCTCTACCTTGGTTTACAATATTGAAGTCAGATATATCAAAACCATTTTCATTTATGGGTCAAAAGGGTATTTTTGGACATTGCCTACTGTGTTTCAAGATGGCCTCGGTGTAGCAGTTCAACGAATCGTTTGCGCATCGATTGACTATTACTACGCTACTTGGCAACTTGAACTGAAGCTTGCCACAAATTTTCGTGAAAATTCAAGTCTCACGGTTTATGGATCTTCCTCGTAAGTACAAAAAAAAATTCTGTCAATTGATAATTTTGCTGATGTCTCTGCTCTAAACCTGTTCCACCAGGCCTCTATAACTTCTTTGTATCGCGAATCAGTGCTTTACTACACTAGCTTTAGAAATTCAACGGCAGGTCTTGTCTCACAAACTAAGAGAAGCGGGCCTGGTTCTACAAAGTAATCACTTACCTAATGACCAAAGGATCACCTACTAGAGATTCAGGCCAATAAGCTGCATGTGAATCCTTTACAAGCTCACGAAATTAAGTGTCATATACCTGTTACGGAAAATTCTTAAGCTTCGAGGGCTTCTCTCTGAAAAGCAGCTTGGTACGGCCCGAAAGGGACAAGGTGCTGAGCATTAATCATTGATGTTCCTTATGACTTATAAAATCTAGGGCAATAATTGAACCCAACTGGGGTCAACGTCTATTAGAGCTTTCAGTCATAGGACCTCGTCTTGGATAAAAACGTACATGGAATGCCTTTACGGAATATCCAAATATCATTCTTTATTAAGAGTGTTAAACTTTTCTTCTTTGTAGGAGAGTCGAAAACTAAACGATAGTTACACTATTTTAAGTGCCCTTGCCAATGGCAAGATCGTTGGAGTCATCTTTCTGCTTTTGAACATCTTAACATATAAACAATCAAACAAGAAATAAATGTTATACACACACAATTAAATGTCACTGTAGTGCGCGAATATGCATTCCAATGAATTGGTTTAGCTCGTTAAATTAAATGTGTCCTGCTAAGGTTTCGTTTCCTGTTTGGGGACCAAAGCCGCTCGTGTTAAAAGATTCCAAAAATATAAGGAGAATAATATACCACCTTCATGTTTTATACCTTGCTCTCTCTATACCTTCATTTAAAGTTATATCAAGATGACAATCTGGTACAGTGTTAGAGATGAGTACATTTCATAAGCCTCAACTGCTGTGGTTAATCATGTACAATTTGTGGAGTAGATTTCTGCACTTGAGAACATACCTTTGAGTCGGTGGACAGGACACGCAAACTCTATTCACGTCAGCGAGATGAGGTAGTGTTGAATTTAATAAATATGATTACAGAAAATTTTCTTGTGTATTATTCCGTCTCAGATATTTATTCCTGAGCGGAAGCGTACCAGAAATTTACTCACCGCTGAGAAAACGTTGAAAAGATTGAGAAATTCAAATCCTCCAATTAGCTTAATAAGTGTGTGAGATATAGCAGTCTGTAGTGCAAGATGAGCCGTGCGAGCCAGTGAGAGTGATACGTAGCGTTGCCAGTATAGTATCCTGATGAATTGAGTCAAGGTAGCGAAAGACATCTCGAAATTTTTATAGATGCAAGTTATCCTTCAGGCTAATCGAAACTTTATCGGAGTCTCTTTACTTTCTTTGCGCAGCGAGACGAACAAGTTCTCGAGCTCTGTTCCCAACTGGAGCATCAGGGCTTCTGGTCCAATGTGTGAAAAGTGAGCCTAGGAAGTTTTATTTCTTTCAGGTGTATTTAGCTGGATATCTCCCAATGTCGCCAAAGTACAAAAAAAAGAAAAATAAATTCTGTGAATTGATAGCAACGTTGATGTCTCTGTTCTACACCTTTTTACCAGGCCTGTATATCTTCTTTGTAGCGCGAATCAGTGCTTTACTACGGTAGCTTTAGCAATTCATCGCCAGGACTTGTCTCACAGGCCGAGAGAAGCGGGCGTGGTTCTAAAAGGTACCTAATTACCTAGGGATCACCTACTAGAGATTCAGGCCAATAACCTGCATGTGAATCCTTTACAAGCTTACGACCGTAAGTGTAATATAACTGTTACGGAAAATTCTTAAGCTTCGCGGGCGTCTCTCTGTTAAGCAGCTTGGTACGGCCCCAAAGGAACAAGGTGCTGAGCACTAAGCATTGATTATCCTTATGTCGTAAAAAAACCTAGGCTCATTTACCACACCAGTGTGCCAACTGGATAAAGTGAAACCAACGTTCTTACGACATCATCTAGGATATAAATGTACATGGATGTTTGCATGTACAGAATATCGAAACATCGTTCTTTATTAAGAGTGTTATACTTTCCTTCTATGTATTAGAACCAAAACTAAACGGTAGTTACACAATTTTAAATGTCCCTGTCGATGGCAGGATCCGTGGAGTCAATTATCTGCTGTTGAACATCTTAACAGATAAACAATCAAAGAAAGTAAGAAATGTTATAAACATACAAATGTTTTACCAGGCCTGTATAAGTTCTTTGTATCGCGAATCAGTGTTTTACACCGCTAGCTTTAGTAATTCATCGGTAGGACTTGTCTCACAAACCAAGAGAAGCGGGCCTGGTTTTACAAGCTAATCACGTTCATAATTACCTAATGATCTAGTACTAGAGTTTGAGACCAATAAAATGCATGTGAATCCTTTACAAGCTTACGACCATAAGCGTAATAAAACTGTTACGGAAAATTGGTAAACTTTCTGGGCTTCTGTCTGAAAATCAGCTTGGTACAGTCGCAAAGGAACTACTTGCTGAGCAGTAAGTATCTTTATGTCGTATAAAACCTGGGGCAATAGGGTGAAACCAACTGGGATCGATGTGTAGTAGAGCTTTCATTCTTACGACCCAGACTTGGATAAAAACGAACATGGAGTGGTTGCTTGTACAGAATATCCAAACATTGTAGATTATTAAGAGTGCTAAACTTTGATTCTTTGTAGGAGAGAAAAAACCTAAACGGTAGTTACCCAATTTTAAGTCTCCTTGCAGATGGCAGGATCCTTGGAGTGAATTATCTGCTGTTAAACATCTTTAAAGATAAACAAATAAACAAGAAACAAATTTTATAAACATACAATTGAATGATACTGTAGTACGCGTATGTGATAACTAAATGAATTGGTTTAGCTCGTTAAATTAAATGTGTCCTGCTACTGTTTGTTTTTTTCTTCGGGTACCAAAGCCGCTCGTGTTAAAAGATTCTAAAATATGTAAACATAACAACAAACCACTTTCATGTTTTATACCTTGTCTATATACCTTCATTTAAAGTTACATCAAATCGTCTTCATGATCATTTTGTTTTTTCTATAAGGCGGGGACGTTATTACAAAATAATAATCATAACTGATTGGATAAACAATTAAGCCGTTGTCAGTGACATATTGATTTTCTACAGCTGTTGTTCGTCATCATCTATATCAGATTGTCATCCGATCTGCCATTTGTACATGAACTCCTTTGGCAAAATGCACAAAACCTTTAATACTTCATATCGGCTTTTTCACTCTAACATATGGCTCGTTCACACTCCTATTTCCAACTATTTTCTTTTGTGTATAGCTGCAGTTGTGTCACAGTCTGTTGCATCATGAAAAAAGTGAAAGCAGTCTTTTAAGCAGAGTTTTTTTTTATTTAATGATTTCGTAGCTTTTCGTTTCAGTTCTGCTTGTATGTGGGCTTAAGGGAATCAGCAACTGCTAATGAAGTCTTCTAGCACGAATCTTAAAAGATCTGTATAAGAGCCATGAACAGCCACAGATTTCCCTTTAGAAGTTTCTTCCATTACTGTTGTACATATACAGCTACCTTTTGCTCCTTCGAAAACTGTTTGCATCATCTGAAGTTTCTCAACAACTGTGATTGAATTGTCGTTGCATCAATGGCAAAATTAAATTCGATCGTTGCAGATATTTCCCGTAAGCTCTTTCTTGCCAGTCGGCACTTTCAGTGTCTAATTGTAATTTATATCCACAAAATATAAGGTGCAAAAAACGCTAACATAATTTATATGCGTACTTAACGCAGATATGACTTGCCATGATTAGTCCACATCATGGCGTGGACACTTTCTTCTACGTGTGGGTTTTAAAACTCAAGTCAACAGAGACTCTGCAATATTCACCGCTGTCGAATTGACATTCATCCGGATTGTGTTATTATCACACAAGAAAAGTGGCGTTAGCTCAACGTGCTACTCAAATGACAAACTGTTTCCCAGAAAGGTCCTTAGAACTTCTGTAATCGTGACAACATTTGGGAGAGAAAGGTTAATCTTATTAATGTAGTGTCTGACGTTGAAATAATACCCCTGCAAAATTTCGTGGCCTCATTAAGCACTGTTCGATAATCATATCCCTTTTACTTCGCATCAGAAGACCTCCTTTTCTGCGACTTGTGAAAGTTCTTTGAATTGTTAATTTCTTGTAATCATCTGATACCGTAGCTGCCTCCAAGCATTCCATCTGCTGAGTATAGTGATGTGGAAATTTTTCATAGAAAAGATGATCAGCTGCGTGAAAAAACGGAAGCAATATTTTAATTGCCTACAAATGAAGTTTCTAGTCCCTTGTTCGATCTAGTCCAACTGGATAAATAACAATACGATTCTGACTTTCTCTATATACTGCAGCCAAAGGTTACCGGTTCGGTAAAGGTCATCGTCTAAATTTGGAGATATCCTCGATATCTTTTTTTTTCATGCAGCTTCATTTTCTTGTAAATGCATATTGATTTCCTCATCCAGACATTTTTGAATAAGCTCTTATATATTGTCATATCCTCAGAGGATTGTAAATGTCTTCATAACCACATGTAAAAGTCGCCGAGCAAAATCTAGAAGTGAGTTCTTAATGATCATGAGAAGACATGGCCTTTCAGCGTACAGGATAACCTGAAGTTCTTTATAACATTTCCTGACATAATACATCCAATCGTCCCTATAATTTACTTAAGTGAAAACCTCCTAAGGGCGGTATCCTTTGGACAGTTGAGTAATTTCTTCAGCTGCAGGTACGATTTGAACACCTTTCCAGTATAATGGCTGATTTAATGTCATAAGACTTGTACTTTGTCCACTTTTCTTGCACTTATTTACTATATGCAGAGCTGTAGAATATATAGTATTGGTATTTGATGTTGAATTATTGAAGAAATAGAGAGGGACTACACTGCTTAAGTCAAAAGGGGAGGGGTGTATCTAAGCATTCCACAATCGTTGTGGCGAACTTTCACAAGATGAATAGCTATCCAAAGGATGTTTGAGAAAAGGAAATCCAGACGCGAGAAGCGAGTGAAGAGTTAATTAATTCTTCAGAGTAAGACAGCATTGACACGCCAAGCACATGAGTATATAGAATTAGAGGGGAAAAGGATTTCAGAATTACGAAATGTGATACGATATTCTTATCAAAACAATGCTTCCGTGAAAGATTAGTTTTCCATTCAAGAACTTGTATATGGAGAATTTTTATCAAGAGACTTATGAAATGAACGACTTTTTCTGCTCTATGAAATGTGTGGCACTTAGTTACTATTCAAAGCTTACAGTGAGATCATATGATTATTTCATTAGCCCACATTATGGTTGCTTTGTGATGACCTGTGTTGTAAGTTAGTAGTTAACACAGGACTGACTGTATCGTAAATATTTTCTTCCTAACCGCCTAAGAGAAGATCTCAAAAGAACGTAAAATCGATTCTTTATTTGTCTCATCGATCCTGATCACCGGTCTCAGGCCCAAAGTAAGGCTGAATCGGAGGTTAGAATATATTGGTTCCATATCAAGTTTTACAGGACACAATCAGAATAAATGATAGACCGGAACTTAGTGAATGCTACATAATGTATTTCCTAGTGAGCATATTTGATGCATACTAAATGCATATTGGTTAGCTTGGAGTGTTAACACACATGAGACTTTGTTTGAGTAATTTATCCGTAACTACGCAACTCTTTTGATTAAATTATTTCTATGAGGGCAACGTAGATTTCTTCTGCAAGAAGCACTCTCAAATAGTATTGTAGTTGCATATAAACCAGAAGTATAGCAATTGCTTGATTATCATTGATAAATTAATTAATTATGGTTTTTACATTTGGTATCACAGCCTTTTTCAATCACAAGGTCCACCTAAAACAAACCACTGTACGTTCCCAAAGCTATACGTCTGTGGTACCCGCGTCTTATTAAAGGGAGAAATAAATCCACGTTTTTTTAAAATGGTACGCCATTGTATAATGTGAGTTAAGTAGCTCTAAAAGCACTACTGCTTCGCATTTAAGACCTAGGTACACAACACAAGACCCTGCGGCCTCCTATTCGGTGTATATTCCTTTGCTAGCTTTAAGCCAATACGAATTATCAAATACATGATGATGTCCACTGCTGACTTCTAAGTTACACAGCATTTTAAGAAGGAACGAAGAAGCCGTTTAGCCTTACAAGACACCTCGAAAGAGAAACCTCGAAGTATTGGCACGCCTGGTGCACCCTAAACCACTAATTAAAAGTCGAATATCCCCGTCCATCCTCTAAATTATTTCTTTATAAACGCATCACTTAGAGGTCGCTTCGTCTCGGATTAATATCTCTTTTAAGACAATGTAGAAACTATTACAATATTGTAAAGTGACATCCCTATTAACGTTCTCTTTTTAAGATGATTTTTAACGTCGCAGATGCACATTACAAAAAGCTTCACCATCTCAGGGATGCCTGAAGTAGCTCAAGTCACAAATCAGCTTATTTATCATTTTAACGCGCTTTCTCTTTTATAGTTTTAAGAAAACAATACCTTATAAGCTCACTGTGATAATTCTCTATTCTCAGCTAAAGACTTCTTGTTCATCACGTCACTGGGTGTAAACTCGAATATTTTGAATTTGCAAGTCCTAAGGACAATATAAGCTTCCGTACTTTCCCATCTCAATCCACCCGATGTCGTCCTTTGTAGTGCATGCAAAGTGATTCCACTCGTTCTAATGCAAGTATCATGACGGATGTCGCCATCTACTACTATTATCTCAGTACGAATAAGAAACTAGATCGAACAGGGGACTAGAAACTACATTAGTAGGCTATTAAATTTATTCTTCCGTTTCTCACGCAGTTGGTCATCTATTGTATGCAAAATTTGCCTATCACTATTCACAGCAGATGGAAGCCTTGGAGGCAACTGCGGTATCAGATGATTACAAGAAATTAACAACACAAGGAACCTTCACAATTCGCAGAAAAAGACCCCTCCTCAAAAGCGAAGTTCCAAGTGATAATATTATCGAACAGTGATTAATGAGGCCACGAAATTTTCTCGGGGATTAACTTATCGTCAGACACTACGTTAGCTAGATTAATCATTCATTCCTAAATCCTGTTACGATAACTGAAGTTCTACAGGGCTTTTGTGGGAAACATTTTGTCATCTGAGTGGCACGTAGAGCTAACGCCTCCTTCCATATGTGATGGTATCTGAATACAAGAATGTCAATTCGAATGCGGTGAATATTGTATAGTCTCTGTTGTCTTGTGTTTTAAAACGCACACGTAGAAGGAAGGGTCCTTCTACACGCAATGGTGTGGACTAAATATGGCAAATCAAATCTGCGTTAATTACGTATATAAATTATGTTAAGCGCTATTTTCACCATATGTTTTATGCATATAAATTACAATTACACACGGAAAGTGCCGAAAGACAAGAAAGAGCTTTCGGGAAAATCTGCAACGATCGAATTTAGTTCTTCCATCGAAGACACGACAATTCAATCGCAGCTCTTGAGAAACTTGGAGATCAATACTAGACGGCATCAAATGATGTAAACAGTTTTCCAAGGAGTAAAAGGTAGCTGTATATGGACAAGTGTAATGGAAGAAACTACAAACGGGATATCTGTAGCTGTTGATGGGTCTGATTCAGATCTTTTAAGAATCTTGCCTGAAGACTTCATGAGCAGTTCCTGATTCTCTTAAGCCCACATACAAGCAGAAGTGAAAAGAAATGCTACGAAATCATTAAATTTAAAGAAACTCTAGAGTCTCTAAAAAACTGCTTTCACTTTTATCATGATGCAACAGGCTGTTATACTACCTCAGAAGAGAATAGAGTCCAGTCTTGAAGATCCTTCAAAAAGAAAAAGAACTGTACAAGTTAGTGAGGGTCTTCAACCAACCAAATCTAAATCCTGACAAAAGGGTCAAGATTAGACATTTCTTAATCGCCTGTATGGAGAAGGAAACATGTCCCTCCTCTTATAAGCCATATCAGATATAACAAGGAAGTAGTTACAAAGCTTCAATATGGCCACTTTTCCCCCTACTAACCCGACAGCTGTGCAGCATTCAATTCGGAAGTACCTCCAAGTCCAGGAGCGAAATGGTCTAAGTATGAACCCAATCGAATAAGGTTAGTGTAGGCGAATTCCGGGACCCGCACAGGCACCATCAGCTCCAGCCGGAGAAACTTACTTACCTGTAGATAAAAAGTTACTGCAAGATAGGATTGTGAACGAGCCACATGTTTGTATAAGAGAGCCTTTATGAAGTATTAAGTGTTTTGTGCGTTCTGCCAAGGTAGTTCATGCACAAATGCCAGATCGCAAGACAATTTGATATAGGTGATGACGAACAACAGCTGTAGAAAACCAGTATGTTAATGATAACACTTAATTTTTAATTCACTCAGTTATGATTATCTTGTAATAACGTCCCGCTTTATAGACCCAAAAAAATGGACATGAAGACGATCTTCATGTAACTTTTAATTAGGGTATAAAGAAAAGGTAGAAAACATGGAGGTGGTTTCTTATTATGTTTACATGCTTTAGAGGTAGTTTTTTATTCTGTTCACAAGCAGCTTTGGTACCCGAAGAGAAAACTGAACAGTAGCACGACACATTTAATTTAATGAGCTGAACTAATTCATTTAGATATCACATTCGCGTACAACAGCGCGTTTAAATGATGGGCAAGTTGATGGGTCACTTGCGATAGGGCAGGCTTTCCTGAGCTGGTGAAGATATTTGTAATATGCATCAGCAACTTTAGAAAACGCATTAAAATGAGAACATTCAAGGATGTCTTTTGACTTCATTCTAACAGTATTCTATATTGACAAAAAAGTTTTTGATCAGAAATGTGAGCGATCTCTAAGTGATGCGGTCATTAAAAAAATAATTTTGAGAATGGACGGGGATGTTTGATTTTTAATTAGTGGTTTAGGTTTCAACAGGCTAGAAAGTTGTGTTCTTACGAACATATTATATAAACAAAGTGTCATTAGATCTAATGTCATAACATGTTCTTTGTCCACTTTATTTGCACTTATTTACTGTATGCACAAGATTAGAACATATATTAAACATACTTGATGTTAATTATTGAAAAATTACATAGGGCCTACACTTCTTATATCAAAAGGTGAGGTGTGTATCTCACCATTCTACAGTAGTTGTTGCGACGCTTTTGCAAGATGAAAAGCTATCCAAAGGTTGTTTGAGACAAGGAAATCGACACGCGAGACGCGAGCGAAGACTTGATAAAATCTTCCGAGTAAGACAGTACTGAAACACCAAGAACATGAGTATATAGCATTAGAGGGGAAAAGGATGTCAGAATTACAAAATGTGATACGATATTCTCATCAAGACAATGCTACCGTGATATCAGAATACTTTTTTATTCAAGAACTTGGATATGGAGAATTTTCATTAAGAGACTCCTGAAACGAACGACTTTTTCTGCTCTATGAAATGTGTTGCACTTAGTTACTATTCAAAGCTCACAGTGAGCTTATATGAAAGATTATTTCATTAGCCCACAGTATGATTGCTTTGTAATGACCTGTTTCACAAAGTTAGTAGCGAAGGCAGGACTGACTGTACCGTAAATATTTCCTACCTAACCGTCTAAGAGAAGATCTCAAAAGAACTTAAATTAAAATCGATTCTTTTTTTGTCTCATCGATCCTGATTACCAGTCTCAGGCCCAAAGTAATGCTGTTTCTGAGGTTAGAATAAAATGGGATCCATCGAACGTTTTACAGAATACAATCGGGAAAATATTATTAATGATAGACCGGAACCTAGTGAATCCTACTCAACTCTGTATGTAAGCCCTAGTGAGCTGCAAGGACGCTAACTAAATGCATATTTGATAGTTTCGAGTGTTAACACACAGGAGACTTTGTTTAAGTAAATCATCCGTAAGAATTTTTTGGATTAAACAGTTTCTATCAGGCTAACGACTAAGAAAAAAGTGAGAGCGTTATAAGTGCTAAGTAGATTTCTACACGAGGAAGCACTCTCAAATAGTATTGTAGTTGCTTATAATCGGAACTATAGCAATTGCTTGACTATCATTGATAAATTAATACTTATGTTTTTACATATAGTTTCACAACCATTTTCAATCCCAAGGGCCCACCTAAAAAAAATTGCTGTACGTTCCCAGAGATATGCGTCTGTGATACCTAGTGATGTGAGGTGAAAAATTTTCCGCTATATTTTTCCGGAAAATTTTCCGTTCTAAAAAAATATCAGTAATAAAGTAACAATTCCTCAGCAATCATCAAATTGGTTGGATTCATGTACAGAAATGTGAAGAAGTGAAAAATCCTTTAAAGAATCTGAAAATTTTCATGGCCTATGTAGGAATAAGTTAAACAATTTCTCATGAATCGAAATAATTTTTGTCTTATACGGAAAATTAGAACTTTTTATGATTCGGAAAATTTTCATAATTTGAAGCAAAAAGTAAAACAGCTTTTAGTGAATCGGAAAGTTTTGTTGCTCTGTAGAAACCAGTGAAAGGAATTTTCATAGATCGGAAAATTTTCATAACGATGTTGAAACAAGTGGAAGAAACTTTTTATAAGTCGGACAATTTTGGATATTAGATGGAAAATTTTAACTGCACGTTCAGCTACAAAATTGAATTTCTGTAGAGGAAAATTAGTCAGCAACCGGAAATTAGTCATTATAATTTTCCAATCAGCTTTCGGGAACCGGAAAATTTTCTATTTCAAGTTGGGAAGTAAACTTTTACACACTGTTTCCCTCTCTCTCTTCCTCTGCAAGCTCTTTCGTTGCTAAACGGTTAGCATACACGCCTTTGGCATGGAAATCCTGGCTTCGATTCCCAGCGGGAGCTTATGTAGTTCGGATTTCACGTTAATCAGTTGGTCCCGTCTTATATAGTCACGCTGCTGAAAGGGACGTTAAACTCAAAATCAAGTCAATTCAACTCCTTTCTCTCTCTCTTTCTCCGTGTGTGTATGTGTGTGTATGTGTGTGTGTGTATGCAAAGTGCAGAGAACATAAGTTCGTAGAGTAAAAATATACCATTCTATTATTTAAAATTTCAATTTATTAAAAGTCATGAATGTTTTCCGATTCATAAAAACATACTCTACTAATTCCTACATCGATGTTTAGCTGTAAAATTTATTGGTAATAAATATTGTCTTAAAAAGTTTCATGAAGTGAAAATCTAACGATTCTTCATTTCAAGAATGTTTCAAAAACTTCAATTCGTTCTTCCCTCAGAATCCACGTTTGATCTTACAATATTAGATTTCGTCAGTTTAATAAGCATAAGACGGTTTTCTCATAGCTTTACTACTTTTATAGATTTACAATCTGCAACATTTATAAATAAGTAGATATAATAGAGAGAGAGAGAGAGAGAGACTATGTAAATTTTTACTTCCCAACATCTAATATTAGAAAATTTTCTGGTTCCCGAATTTTAATTGGAAAATTATAATTTGTTGCTGTCTAATGTTCCTCTACAGGAATTGTATACATAATATCAAAAACTGACTGGATTATGAAAAATTTCTTCCACTTGTTTCTACATCGTGATGAAAATTTTCCGATTCATGAAAATTCCTTACACTTGTTCCTACAGAGCAATAAAACTTTCCGATACACTAAAAGTTGTTTTACTTTTTGCTTCTAAATGATGAAAAGTTTTAGACTCAAAAATTTCTTCAGTTTTTCCATACAAGACACAAAATATTTCGATTTATAAAACATTGTTTCACTTGTTCCTAAATAGTACTGAAAATTGTGTGAGCCATGAAAATATTCAGATTCTTTGAACGATCTTTCACTTTTTAACATTTTTATACATGATTTCATCAATTTTATGAATGCTGAGGAACTGTTACTTGATCACTGATATTTGTTAAGAGCGGAAAATTCTCCGGAAAAATATATAGAAGAAAATTTTCAACCTAACATCACGGCTAAACAACGATGTAGGTATGTGGAGTATGTTTTTATGACTCGGAGAATTTTCATCACTGTACACGACAGACAATTCTTCTATTCATGAAAAATAGTTTAACATGTTCCTACATAGTACTGAAAATTGTCTAAACTAAGAAAATTTTCAGATTCTTTAAACGATCTATCACTTTTTAACATTTCTATACATTATTTCAATCAATTTTATGAATACTGAGCAATTGTTACTTGATCACTGATATTTGTTAACGGCAAATTTTCCAGAAAAGTATAGAAGAAAATTTTCCACCTCACATCACGGCTATACAACGATGTAGGAATAACTGGAGTATGTTTTTTTTCGAATTGGAATATTTTCCAGAAAATTTTCTGGAAAATTTTTCGTTTCAAAATTTTTCGGAAAATTTTCATCTCTGGTGATACCCTCGTCTTATTAAGGGGAGAAGTAAATCCACGGTCTTTTAATTGCTACGCCATTGTATAATGTGATTTAAGTAGCTCTAAAAGCACTACTGTTTGGTTTTTAAGACCTAGGTACACAACACTAGATCCTGCGGCCTCCGATTGGGTGTTGAATGCCTTTGCTAGCTGCAAGCCAATAGGAATTTAGGAATACATGCCGATGTCCACCGCTGACTTCTAGATTGCACAGCATTTTAATAAGGAACGTCGAAGCCGTTTAGCCTTACCGGACACCTCGAAAGAGAACCCTCGAATTATTGGCACGTCTGTGGCCCCCTAAACCACTAATTAAAAATTGAACATCCCCGTCCATCCTCAAAATTATTTCTTGAATCACCACATCCCTTAGAGATCACTCTCCTCCCTGATTAATATCTCTTTTGAGACAATGTAAAATACTATTACAATGAAGTCAAGTGACATCCACGTTAATGTTCTTAATGACCTCATTTTAAGGTGATTTCTGGCGTTGGAGATGCATATTACAAAAAGTTTCACCAGCTCAGGGATGCCAGCTCTATCGCAAGTGACCCATCAACTTGTCAATCATTTTAACGCTTTCTCTTTACTAATTTTACAAAAACAATAACTTACGAGCTCACCGTGATATTCCTTTTTTCTCAGCTAATGACTTCTTGTTTCGCATTTCACTCGAATATTTCGAATTTGCAAGTCCTAAGGACTATATGAGCAGCCGTACTTTTCCCATTTCAATCCACCCGATCTCGTCCGTTGTATTGCAGGCAAACTGATTCCACTCGTTCTAATGCAAGCATCATGGCGGATCTCGACATCTACTGTTACTAACTTTTTATCTAAATGCATCCTGATATCTACAATTCGTAATACCATTATTGCTGCAGAAAGCCACACCTGCAGCCTTCTAGATAAACTTAAATTTTTTGCCATATCAAAGTAATGCTTCAACAGATTTTAGTCTATTACAGCGTGTTAGTTGCAATTGAAAAATCCTAATCTCACTACCCTTCTTACCAAACATTACTATGTCTGGTTGGTTGTAGTGAATGCTAACTGCTTGCATTCGTTTTAACACGTACATCAACATCTCCTCTTAATAAAATGTTATCATAATGTTTCGTGATGTCTGCACTTGGTAATACAATGTTCCCTGAAAAATTCTGAAGTATAGTTCTAAGCACTTAACTATGTTTTTCGACTTTCTTCTTGCCAGTGTTAACGGCTCTCAGCTGGACTGTGCAAGAAATATACTCTAGGCAGTTGCCATGATATTCCTTTATATGCAGCGAAAAACTATGCCGAATTCTACAGATGATTTAGTGCTTCTAATTTGTACAGGAATTTCCTTGGTGATCTAGGATGGCTCTGGTCAACGGCCATGGATATGTTCGCAAATATGCCAGGCCAAATGACAGTCTGGTTCAGTGTTAGAGATGAGTACACTTCGTAAGCCTCAGCTGCTGGCGATTATTCGGGTACATTTTTTGGAGTTGCTTTCCGCTCTTGAGAAGATACGTTTGAGTCGGTGACCAGTACACGCAAGCTCTATTCACGTCAGCGAGATGAGGTAGTGTTGAATTTAATAAATAAGATTACAGAAATTCTTCTTGTTGATCTTTCCGTTTCAGATATGAAAGGAATCGAAAGCAAATACAGTTGGTGCACTAGTCTGCTACTGAGCGAATGCTTAACAGAAATTTACTCACCGGTGAGAAAACGTTGAGAAGAGATATATTTGTGGCGTCATTAAGCAATTTTTCTGCGAATTGTGAAAGATCCTTCAGTTGTTTCGTTTTTTGAAATCTTCTGATACCGTATTTGCCTCCAAGGATTCTATCTGCTGAGTATAGTGATGTGCAAATTTTGCATAGAAAAGATGACAAGCTGCGTGCCAAAACGGAAACATTAACTTAATTGCCTACAAATGAGTTTCTAGTCCCCTGTTCGATCTAGTCTCTTTGTATGAATAGCAATACGATTCTGACATTCTCTATATACTGCAGCCAAAGTTTACCGGTTCCGTAAAAGGCGTCGTCTTAATTTTGAGATTCCTAGATATCTTCTTTTTCATGCAGCTTCATTTTATAGTAAAAGTCGCTGATTGATTTTCTCATCCAGATATCTTTGAATAAGATCGCAGATCCTACATTTTGTCATCTCCACAGAGGGTTGTAAATGTCTTCATTACCACATGTAGAGGTCGCCGAGCAAACTGTAGAACTGAGTTTTCAATGATCTTGGATCGGCATGGTGATTCAGCTTTTTCACTAATGTTTTTTTCGCGTACAGGATACCCCAAAGTACTTCTGTACCATTCCCTGACATAATGTATCGAATCGTTCCTAGAAATTACTTAAGTGGACACCTCCTAAGGGCGGTACAACTTTGGACAGTTCAGAAGTTTTTTCAGCTGCAGCTACGATTTGAACACGTTTCCAGTATAATGGCTGACGTAATGTAATAACACATGTGCTTTGTCCACTTTTCTTGCACTTATTTACTGTATAAATAAGAGTAGAATATAAAGTATTGGTACTTGATATTGAATTATTGAAGAAATACAAAGGAACTACACCGCTTATATAAAAAGGAGAGGTGTGTATCTCAAATTCCACAATCGTTGTGGCAATGCCTTCACAAGATGAATAGCTATCCAAAGGTTGTTTGAGAAAAGAAAATCGACACGCGAGACGCGAGTGAAGACTTGATTAAATCTTCAGTTTAAGGCAGCATTGACAAACCTAGCATTAGAGAGGAAGAAGATGTCAGAATTACGAAATGTGATATGATATTCCTATCAAGTGAATTCTACTGTGATATCAGATTACTTTTCCTTTCAAGAACTTGGATATGGAGTATTTTCATCAAGAGACTTCTGAAATCAAGGAATTTTTTTGCTCCATGAAATGTGTGGCACTTTGTAACTAATGAAAGCATATAGTGAGCCCATAGGAACAGATTATTTGATTAGCCCATAGTTTTTCCTTTCTGATGACCAGTGTTACTAAGTTGGTAGCGAACATAGGACAGAGTATACGGTAAATGTTTTCCACCTAACCGTTTAAGAGAAGATCTCAAAAGAACTTAAAATCGATTCTTTATTTGTCTCATCGATCCTGATCACCGGTCTCAGGCCCAAAGTAAGGCTGTTTCGGAGGTTAGAATATAATGGGTAAAATAGCAAGTTTAACAGGATAATTCGGGAAAATATTGTTTATGATTACCGGAACGTAGTGTATCTGTATGTAAGCACTAGCGAGCAGCAAGAATGCTAATTAAATCCATATTTGATAGCTTCGAGTGTTAACACACATGAGACTTTGTATAAATAATATATCCGTAAGAACACAACTTTTTGGATTAAGCAGTTTCTATCAGGCTAACGATGAAAAAAAAGGTGAGAGCGTTATGAGTGCTAAGTAGATTTGTTCATCAGGAAGGACTCTCAAATAGTATTATGGTTGCATATAAATGGGAAGTATAGCTGTTGCTTGATTATCATTGATAAATTAATACTTATGCTTTTTAAATTTGGTATCAGAACCTTTTTCAAACCCCAAGGACACACCTAAAACAAACAGCTGTACGTTCCCAAAGCTATGCGTCTTTTGTACCCTCGTGTTATTAAAGGGGGAAGTAAATTCACGGTTTTTTAATTGGTATGCCACTCTATAAGGTGGGTTAACTAGCTCTAAAAGCACTACTACTTCGTTTTTAAGACCTAGGTAAACAACACAAGATCATGCGGCCTTCGATTCGGTGTTGAATTCCTTTATTAGATGTAAGCCAATAGGAATTAAGGAATACATGTTGATGTCCACTGTTGACTTCTAAATTACACAGCATTTTAAGAAGGAACTTACAAGCCGCTTAGCCTTGCCGGACACTTCGCAAGAGAACCCTTGAATTATTGACACGCCGGTTGCACCCTAAAGCATGGTTAAAAATCGAACATCTCCGTCCATTTTCAAAATTATTTCTTTAATGACGGCATCACTTAGAGATCGATTTCATTCCTGATTAATATCTCTTTTGAGACAATGTATGAAACTATTACAATGTAGTCAATTGACATTACCGCTGATGTTCTCATTTTAAGGTGATTTCTGAAGTTGCCGATGCACATTACAAAAAGCTTCACCAGCTCAGGGATGCCTGGCCTATCGCTAGTGACCCATCAACTTGTCCATCATTTTAACGCGCTTTCTCATTACTAGTTTTATGAAAACAATACCTTTTTAGCTCAACCTGATATACATTGTTTCTCAGTTTAAGACTTCTTGTTCCACACGTCACTTGGTTTAAACTGGAATAATTCGAACTTGTAAGTCCTAAGGACAATATGTACAACCGTAGTTTTCCCATTTCATTCCACCTCATCTCGTAGGTTCTACTGCATGCAAACTGATTCTACTCGTTCTAATGCAAGTATCATGGCGGATCTCGACATCTACTGTTATTATATTTTTATTTAAATGCATCCTGATATCTACAATTAGTAATATCATTAGTTCTTCAGAAAGCCACAGCCGGCAGCCTTGTAGATAATCTTAAATCTTTTGCCATATGTATGTAATATTTCAAAAGATTATAGCCTATTACAGCGTGTGAGTTGCCAATGAAAAATACTAATCCCAGTACGCTTCTTATCAAATATTACTATCTGTTTGGTTGTAGTGTATGCTAACTACTTGCATTCGTTTTGATAAAAGAACAACACGAATCTCGAAATCTCCTCTTAGTAAAATATAGCCTAAATGTTTCGTGATGTCAGCACTTGGTAACACAATATTCTCTGAAAACAGTCTGAACCATAGACAACTGCGTGTTTCGTCTTTCTTCTTGCCAGTGTTTACAGCTCTTAGGTGGACTCTGCAGGGAATGTACTCTAGGCAGTTTGCCATGATATTCCGCTATATGCAGCGAAACCTATGCAGAATTCTACACACGACTTGGTGCTTCTATTTTTTTTAAGGAATTTATTTGTAATCTACAATGTCTCTTGGTCAACGGCCATGGATATGCTCGGAAATATACCAGGCGAAATAACAGTCTTGTTCAGTATTATATTTTAGTACACTTCGTAAGCCTCAACTGCCGGCGATCAATCGGGTACATTTTTTGGAGTAGCTTTTTGCTCTTGAGAAGTACACGCAAACTCTATTCACGTAAGCGAGATGAGGTAGTGTTGAATTTAATAAATATGATTGCAGACGTTTTTCATATTGATCTTTCCGTCTCAGATATGAAAGGTGTTGAAAAATAATACAGTTAGTGCACTAGTCTGCTCCTGAGCGGAAGCCTACCAGAAATTCACTCACTGGTGAGAAAACGTTGGGAAGATTGAGAAATACAATTCCTCCAATAAGCTTAATAAGAGTGTGTGATTATGGCAGTCTGTAGTGCAAAATGAACCGTGCGAGCTTGAGAGATTTAAAGGTTCTATGAGATTTTAAGGTTCTATAAGATTAAAGATTAGTGTGAGAGATACGTAGACTTATCAATATACCATCTTGATGAAGTGAGTCAAGGTTGAAAAGACGCCTCGAAATTTTTTAAAGACGCAAGTTTAACTTTCAGGCTAAACGAAAGTTTATCGCAGCATCTTTTACTTTCTTTGCTCAGGGAGACTAAGTTCTCGAACACTATTGTATCGATTTACTGATGCATATTGTATTGATATATTGAGATATTGATGCATATAAATAAATCATCTTAATTGGTAGTATCTTATATCGCTACTATTTTAATTGGTAGTATAGTGGTTTTTCTTTTATATTATTAATTTAGGTTTCAAATATCTTGAAATTAAATTCAGTTTGATGTAAGTTTATTAGATAACACATCAGATTATTAACAAAAAATCTTACAAATGCAGACATGTTCAAAGTAGATAATTCTAGTAATTGATAATTTAGTGCACTAAAGATGTCTGCTATCTTCAAGACAAGTTAAGATTTACTGTACCTAGATCTGAAGGATCTGGTAATTTAATAGGCCTAACAGGAGACCTCCATGAGAACAATTTAAATACATTCTCAATGCAAGACAAAATTCAACAAATTAAAAAGGTTAACTTACATGAAAGTACTCGTATGAAATACATTCTCATATCTCGATGAATATAGACGTCAGCCAGTAATCCTTCCCGTCTTCTTTCTTCTCGACAGTAAAATTTTGGGAAGTATTTATATGAATTGTGAAGTACTTTCACTGGCTTATAATACAAAAACAACTAGGACGTCATACATCCTTGTAGACTATTTTAAAGTTGTTTTTGTATTTGAAAGTTTCTCTATATTCCAACAATAACTATATGTGTAGTTCTTGTACATGCTTAATCAAAAGTTTTTGATACTTTAATTTTAATACAATAAAAATTTTAATATTTCACAGATTGTTAAAAGATGTTAACAATAGTCAGCATATAGCCCTCTCTTCGTTTTGAAGTTCTCTTATTTGTATAAGTGATGTATCAAATTACGAAGAGAACGACTGTTTAATATTTCATAGATTACATGCACTGTGGTCGGTGTCTTTGTAATGAGGTTTTACTGTATATTAATGTAGTAAAATTCGAGAAAGCACTAAAATCACTTTCACTGATAGAAACACTAACACAAGTGTTTGTAAACAAAAGGGTGTGTTCAATACATAGAGGTATTGAAGAGCGTCGTTGAACTTGAGAAAGTCTTGTGGACAACCAGAGATGACGTCATGTCGGCAACGGTAGCTGGATCTCGTAACGGCGAGAGTTGGAGACTGAAGAATGGCTGGTACCTGACCATCTTTGAGGATGAAGATGAAGATGATGATGACGCATCTAAGCATTGATTGTAGAACGTTGCAGTGAATCTCAGAACGTCTGATCCTATGGAACGTTTTCCACGAATCACGTTGAGAAGTCTCTGGACAGAGTCGTCGACTTGCAGAACGATGGACACAGTAAGCTTCTAAGATGGCCAGTCTCGAAGATGACTGCGACGATTGATGTGTGGTAAGATGGTGGGACATCGACATGATGCGAAGAATCCAAGTCTGGACCCTTGCTGCTGGAAACTTGTTCTTGGCTGGAAAAGCAACGATGATAATAGGACTGGGTTGGAAACACTGCTACAATGTATGTGGCTGTCCTTAGAGCTCGTCAGGAACAGAGATGCTGAGTTGTTAAAGATGCGTAGAATCACGTTGAGCAATAGATGACCAATCGGAAGCTTGACGTGGTTCGAGGCAGATGATGAAGTTACTGTCTTGATCTTGGGCTAGAGATAATGCTGTAAGCAGTAACCTGAACACTGGAACAGCGTCTGTAAGGAACATCTTCTTCTTACTGGAACGGGTAGTCAATCCTTGGAGCGGAGTGACTATTGAGAAGAACATCTTCTTCTTACTGGAACGGGATCAATCTTGGAAGCAGAGTGTTGACGTCTGTGGGTGTGTAGCGCTCTGGGATCTGCTACTGGAACGGTCAACGAGTTGGCTGAACCCTGGAACTGGAACTGAAACTACCATGTTCTGGACTGTATTTGCGGCATCTGGCGTCGGACTGCGTGGACTTTTCGTCTTTAGAAGTGGTCGTCTGAGGTCGAATCGTTGTCCCCAGGAAGGCTAGTTGGTAGCTTCGTATTGTGACACTCATATTGCAGTTGAGCGTGTAGAGAATGAGAGATGAGAATTAAAATGTGATATAAATATAAAAATATATAAGGAAAAAGGAAAAGATTTGGAATGGGTTTGTAACGCGATAATCTAACAAGGATGGGATAATGGGATATGTATTTACCAACATCCTTATACATGTAGTAACACAATATATTTATGTGTTATGTTCTTTATTTACATCATATATCACACAGACAACACATCCTGTGTAATGGGACCTTAAAATTTTATATATGAAAACTAAAAGATTGAATTGCATAAAAGAAAATCAAAATAAATATAGATATATTAGATTAAAAGATTTATATATTAAAGAATATAGTTGTAAAAAATTAGAGATATAGGAGTATTGAAAATTAATACTGCATTAAGAAAATCATAAGTGAAAGGATGGTTACAAAATTGAAATTTAATGAATGGAATTGTGGTAAACCTTTTCTAAAGAATATTCATAACAAAATTTTCGTATTAGTTTTGGTAAAACTTTTTGCTGTGTATAAATAGAAATAAGGTATTTAAACAAAATTAATTGTTTTTTTAACTTATTAAAGTAATGAACTATGGAAAATGAAACGAAAAATACAAATAATATTGCCGAAAGTGAAAACTGTATGCACTGACTGAATGAATGTACGTGACCTACTTAAGGCGTAGAACGTTTGATCCGTTATTACTGTATAGTATGCGATAAACATAACTTATTGAAAGGGAAAAGTTATTGAAAATAAAAGTGCCTGAAAACCGAAAGGAAAAGGCTAAATTGAAAAAATAAGATAATCCAACACCATAATGAAATATGTTACCAAAACCTTATATATATATATATATATATATATATATATATATATATATATATATATATATATATATATATATATATGTGTGTGTGTGTGTGTGTGAATAATAATAGTAATACTAAAATAATCTCATCTCATCTGAAAAGAAATAACTATGTATTTCTATAAAAAAAAAGTTATTTCATGAACATATTATGTCCAAATTATTTGGTAGAAAAATGTGTTTTAACAGGAAACACTAAAAGAAACTCAATAAAAGAGTTGTGCTTCTATCTGGTTATTTCGAGGCTTTATTCGCCATAAATTTGCGATATTTCGCCTGAAAAAGTGGATCATGGGGAACATCGGGAATATATAATTTGAGACGTTCCTGTGCAATATTCTGAAGAGTTCCATCTATGTCAAGTATATATTGATTGGAATCATGAGTCTTAGCTTTAAGGGTGTAAGGTCCTTTATATTGTTCTCGAAGACTAGGAGACTCGCCACGTTTTGTATAGAGACGTCGAACCATGACCTGATCACCTGGTGTGAAGGAAACTGGTTTGTTTTTCGACTCTATTTTCTGTTTAAGTTGTTGGAAGGCCCTATGCTTATGAAAGTTAACTAATGAACGTAGTTCATCCAATTGTAGTAATCTGTCATTAACATCTGGATCTTCCTTGGGAATTCTTAGAATATTGTCTACTGGATATCGAAAATTCACTCCAAAGAGGAGGGAAAAGGGCGATGTTCCTGTCTGAGTATGCGGGGTATTATTGCAGAAACTAACAGCTTGTTGGAAATAATGTGACCGTTTTTGATGGTCTAACTTCGTAAGAAAACGAAGAGCGTTTTGTATCTTTTGTGCTGTTTGTTCTACAGAGCCTATAGTTTTGTGTGATGCTGGAAGTGCATAACAAACCTCAATATTTAATGATTTTAAAAATTCTTGAGTTTTCGCTGCATGATGGTTTGGACTTTTGTCAAGATATAATTTACGCGGTACCCCATATTTGAGAATGATCTCATTCTGTACGAAATCTATAAAAGTGGTAGCCGTCATATCTTTGACAGGTTTACAGATGGAAAATGACGTTATAGCTTCAGTAGCTATGTAGAAATAATTATAACCATCAGAAGTTGGTAATTTTCCTACAGCATCTATAAAGAACGCATCGAATAGGTTGTTGTGGTAGTGAGTTTGAACGTGAATATTGTTGGGTCTATAATTTCGTTTAAATTTATTACAGTCAATACAAGCGTTTATTTTCTTATGCAGCCATTTTTGAAGATTGGGAATATAATAACGATCTTTTATAAGAAATTTTAATTTCTGAAATCCAGGGTGACTGTCAGCATGAAATTCTTCAAAGATAGTATCTTTGAGAGATGCTGGTATGCATAGTCTTAGTTTAGGAGCGAACGGTGATAAAATTAGTTTATAAAGTTTGTGATCTTGTATCACGTATCCTTTAGACCATTTTGCATATTTAGGATGATCTTTTTCATCATTTTGAAGCACCCTGTATATAGTAGAGAATGTAGGATCCTCTCTTTGTAATGCTGGTACATCTGTGCTGCCATCTAACACAAGTAATGTTAGTGGATGCTCTTGTTCATCTATCAGCTCATATTCTTCTTGAGAGAGATAGAGCGGATGACGAGACAGATAATCTGCTATGTTTTTAGATGAACTAATGTGGCGCACTTCAAAATCAAAGAGCTGAATAAAAGATAACCACCTTGTCATTTGACTTGTCAAATTCGTGGTCTTTTTAACGGCTGTTGAAGCAAGATTGTCTGTAAGTAATGTAAATTTACCACCTATCAGATATTCATAGAACTTCTTAAGGGCAAGAACTACTGCAAACAGTTCGATTTGATATATAGGTCGAGCTTTAATTCGTGGTGAAAGAGTAGCACTGGCGTATTGAACAACAGACCAATGCTTTTCATGGGGCAGTTTCTGAAACAAAGCCGCAGCCGCGCCTATCTGGGATCCATCCGTTATGACCATGTGTTCTGCAGCTGGATTGTATATTTGCAGTATTAGTGATGTTGTCACCATCTTTTTAAGCTGCTCAAATCGATCCTCTAATTCAGGAGTCCACTGAATTATCTTTTGTTTGGTAGCTGCTAATTTATGTAATGGTGCTGCTACTAAGCTAATTTTATTATAAAATGCACGATGAAATTGCATCATAGCAAGGAACGATTTAAGTTGCTTTACTGTCTTTGGACGTTCTAAGGCGGTGATTGCTTTAACCTTATCTGGATCTTGAGATATCTGTCCTTTATTTATTATATGGCCGAGAAATTTAAATTTTTGAACACCAAATTGAGTTTTCTTTAGATTAAACAAAAGACCATATTTTTCGGCAGTGGTTAGAGCACGTTCTAACACACGCAACATGCCTTCAAAGGTGCTGCTTTTAAATATAAGGTCATCAATGTAATTTAGAAAGTCTTGTTCCGAAAAATCTCTGTATATTTCTTTTATGATTCTATGTAAAATTAAGGTAGAAGTTCGAAAACCTTGGGGCAATCTACGTAGTTTTAGCAATGTATGGGAAAAACCTAATTGACTAACACTAAAACTAGTTATATCTTGGTCTATTTCATCAAGCGGCACTTGGTAGAAAGAATTCGAAAGGTCTGCAAGACAACAGAAATTTGCATTGTATAACTGGTCTAAAACATCTTGTGTCCCAGGCTGTACATCATTGATAGGTTGCGACCTCTGCGAAAGAACGCGTAAATCCAAAACAACACGAACATCTTTGGAATTTCTCTTTGGAATCACCAATAAGTTATTACGATATAAAGCATTTGATGGAGCTAAAATGCCATTATCTAACATTTCTTGTATCTTTGCCCTAGCTTGCTCACGAAGTCTGAAAGGTATCGTATAAGTTGGCACTGTCCACGGAGTACGATCCACGATATTAAGGCTAGCAGAAAAGCTATCAATGCTTTGGAAATCCCTATCGTGCCATTGAAAACAAGTAGGATGCCTTTTGAGTACATTCAATATTTTATCTTGTTGTTCTTGAGGCAAATCAGGGTTAATTTAAAATTTGGAATGATCCATGTGCTGCTTAATTTTTTCAAAGCGTGCTGTGACTCTCTGTTTGACCTGTTGTTTAGTAGGTTCAAATAATTTCCTAACTGTATATGTTTCTGATGTTTCTACATCTTTTGGAAGCAAAGCGCCTTGGGCTATATGCAACCCTTTTGCAAAGAACTTCCTACTAGGAGTGGGATTTATAATTGGAAGATACAGGCTTTTGGAACTTAAAGTTGTGTGAACAAAAACGCATGATTGCATATTCTTGTATATTCGAGTATGTACAAGAAATTCTGTGTCAGGAATATGCGTATCTAATGTGAGCGTAACATACCGCACTGAATTGGGTGGGATAACGACACCTTGTCGCACATAAAAGTTAAATTTACAATTTTTACAGACTTTGGCCGAAAGTGAAGTTTCTTTATTGAATTCTTTTGGCAATCTTTGATTATTACCGAAATGCACTAACTGTAAAGAACAAGCCTGATAATTTATATTAGCATTATGTTGCAACAGAAAATTATTTGACAAAAGAATTGGAATATTTGCTATTGGTGAAATTCTAAAAAGTACTTGAAAAATCTTGCCTTCTATCTCTATTGGAAGAATTACAGCTTTTGTAAGATTTAGGGGAGTAGAAGATATTCCATATACTTTGGTATGTAATGTAAACTTTTTACAATTCTTAGGCACTAACGAATAGTGAAGCAACGAGGCTTGTGCACCTGTATCAAGAAGCAAATTACAATCTGTACCATTTATTTTTCCTCGAATATACGGCAACTGATTTTTAAACAGTATTGGAACTGTAACTGTATTTCGTTCATTAACCTCCTGTTTATGAGATTTATTATTACAAGTAGTCATCACTACATTCTCAGTGGATGTTTGAGTAATAGGAAAAGCATTCTTAAACTGTTCGTCTTGGTCATTAATTTCAGGCGTCCCGGAGGAGATAGTGTGGTGGGGAACGGCCTTTTCTAATTTATTTATCTCGGTATCGACATCTACAGACTGAAAATTCGTTTGCCTTTCAACACTAATTCGTTGCTTATTATTTTGATCTAAAGGCTTAAAAGTATGAATAGTGGCTTTTGCACTAAAATTGTGGGAAACACCACTAACAGGGGAATGGTCTACTGATGACTCTGTTACACTAGTGTTTGAACCTGAAACGGATTCCTGATTACTTTTTGTGTGCAGATCAGTGACCAAGTCTTCAGTCACAGTGGTGGGAATCGCCACGGAAGTGTGAAACGCCACTAAGGAAGACTCTTGTGCATGAGCCTTGGTGCTAACAAATGCTGGTGCATTTGGGTTAAGCCTACTGGACGAAGTATGTTTATTGTTCATGGAAGGAACCGTAACAGAATTTTGCCTAAACGTGTTAGAAACTGAATAAATGGGTAGTGAATTCTGAAAACCTAGGGGTTGCATCCGAGATTGGGTAAAATCAACCCCTAATGATACTCGTTTTTTGTTGTATCCTCTATGGCTAGGAAATTATTCCTAGGGGATGAAGGCGGGTTCATCACAGGACATGTTTCTGGATTATACAATATGGGATGCATATATTGAAATGATGGAGGTTGAGGTACAAAATATTGAGAATAAAAGCGTTGAGGGTTTTGTTTTCCTTTGGAAAACTGGTTGTTAACTTTTGTCGTCTTCCTATTATTTTTGTCTTGTCCGCCGTTATGTTTACAACACGTATGTGTGTGCTGTATAGGACCGTTTTGGTAAGAAGGTGATCGTGACCTACTCTGTTTCCGTAGTTTGTTTTTCTTCTTACCTTGTTGAATATGCCTTGAGGGCTTTTCAACCGCTACTGCAATTGTGTTGTCATCTAAGTTTTGCTTATTGATTGCTATCTGTAAAGCTTTTAACTGGTTAGATATCGATTCTAATGGATCTGTTTTATTTTCAGTATTAGAAGGAGGTATCTGCAAAGGAACTTCCTTTTCTTTCTGCATGCGATATTTGACTAATGTCTCGGATTGTTCTATGATTTCCGCTTTTGCTATAACCTGAGAAAAGTTGTCAAACGTATGCTGGCTAAATAACGGAATATATCTAGGCAACAAGGAAAGAATAGTTTGCAGTACAAATGATTTGAAAGGCATTGGGGAAGAAATCTTTTGTGAAAGATCATATTTCTCGTATAGAAACTGGGTTAACCGGTCTCCTTCGGACTGATGTCGTTGCTGAAATAGCAATGTAGCCTGAAGGGCTGAACGGGTTGGTGAGAACTGATCCAAAAAATTTTCACGCAAATCTTTCCATGATAAACTTTAATATTCCGGATTATTAGCTAACCACGTATAAGGGAATTTACTCAAAGAGAGTTTAAATACCTGTTTCTTAGTGTCTTCATTCCAATTGTGAATGAGCGCAAATCTATCAAACCTTTGTAAAAATTCTGAAGCATCTTGCCCGGCTTCATTAGAAAAGGTTTCAAGAAAGGAATTATACGAAACAGGAGTCTGTACGGAAGTACTGGAAGGCGTACTATTGGAAGTTTGATGCTTGTTTCGTGACATTGTGATTCTCTAATTCTAAATCTTTCACTAGTAAAAAGACACAGGATATCTTACAGATGCAATATATGAGGCAAAACAACACTACATATATATAGAAATTGATAAAAGTGTGTTGAGTTCGCTTGAATGAGAATGTATTTGTGGTCTTTCTATCAAGCTTAAAAGCATTATATCAAATGATCACATCACACCACAATAGCTAAATGCTAATTTCAGTGGTTTAGTTTAACAAAAATAATACTGATTATAAAAATTGAATTTGTCTTTTACCATTCGCGTCGGAGCCATGTATCGATTTACTGATTATTAAGGATCGATTTAATGATGCATATAAATAAATCATCTTAATTGGTAGTATCTTATATCGCTACTATTTTAATTGGTAGTATAGTGGTTTTTCTTTTAGATTATTAATTTAGGTTTCAAATGTCTTGAAATTAAATTCAGTTTCATGTAAGTTTATTAGATAACACATCAGATCATTAACAAAAAATCTTACAAATTTTGCAGACATGTTCAAAGTAGATAATTCTAGTAATTGATAATTTAGTGCACTAAAGATGTCTGCTATCTTCAAGACAAGTTAAGATTTACTGTACCTAGATCTGAAGGATCTGGTAATTTAATAGGCCTAGCAGGAGACCTCCATGAGAACAATTTAAATACATTCTCAATGCAAGACAAAATTCAACAAATTAAAAAGGTTAACTTACATGAAAGTACTCGTATGAAATACATTCTCATATCTCGATGAATATAGACGTCAGCCAGTAATCCTTCCCGTCTTCTTTCTTCTCGACAGTAAAATTTTGGGAAGTATTTATATGAATTGTGAAGTACTTTCACTGGCTTATAATACAAAAACAACTAGGACGTCATACATCCTTGTAAACTATTTTAAAGTTGTTTTTGTATTTGAAAGTTTCTCTATATTCCAACAATAACTATATGTGTAGTTCTTGTACATGCTTAATCAAAAGTTTTTGATACTTTAATTTTAATACAATAAAAATTTTAATATTTCACAGATTGTTAAAAGATGTTAACAATAGTCAACACACTATTACCAAAAGGGGAAATTCATGGCTTCTGGTCCAAGATGAGGGAAGTGAGCCTAGTTAATTTTATATCTTTCAGGTGTACTTAACTGGAAATCTCCCAATGTAAAATATGTACAAAGAAAAAAAAAATCTTTGAATTGATAACATTGTTGATGTCTCTGTTCTACACCTGTTTTACCAGGCCTGTATAACTTCTTTGTATCGCGAATCAGTGTTTTACACCGCTAGCTTTAGTAATTCATCGATAGGACTTGTCTCACAAACCAAGAGAAGCGGGCCTGGTTTTACAAGCTAATCACGTTCATAATTACCTAATGATCTAGTACTAGAGTTTGAGACCAATAAAATGCATGTGAATCCTTTACAAGCTTACGACCATAAGCGTAATAAAACTGTTACGGAAAATTGGTAAACTTTCTGGGCTTCTGTCTGAAAATCAGCTTGGTACAGTCGCAAAGGAACTACTTGCTGAGCAGTAAGTATCTTTATGTCGTATAAAACCTGGGGCAATAGGGTGAAACCAACTGGGATCGATGTGTAGTAGAGCTTTCATTCTTACGACCCAGACTTGGATAAAAACGAACATGGAGTGGTTGCTTGTACAGAATATCCAAACATTGTAGATTATTAAGAGTGCTAAACTTTGATTCTTTGTAGGAGAGAAAAAACCTAAACGGTAGTTACCCAATTTTAAGTCTCCTTGCAGATGGCAGGATCCTTGGAGTGAATTATCTGCTGTTAAACATCTTTAAAGATAAACAAATAAACAAGAAACAAATTTTATAAACATACAATTGAATGATACTGTAGTACGCGTATGTGATAACTAAATGAATTGGTTTAGCTCGTTAAATTAAATGTGTCCTGCTATGGTTTCGTTTTCTCTTCCGGTACCAAAGCCGCTCGTGTAAAAGATTCCAAAATATTTAAACATAAAAACACACCACTTTCATATTTTATACCTTGTCTTTATACCTTCATTTAAAGTTACATCAATATCGTCTTCATGTCAATTTTGTAATTTCTATGAGGCGGGGACGTTATTACAATATATTAACCATAACTGATTGGATCAACCATTAAGTCGTTGTCAATGACATATTGGTTTTCTAGAGATGTTGTTCGTCATCGTCTATATGAGATTGTCTTCCGATCTGCCATTTGTACATGAACTCTCTTGGCAGAATGCACAAAAATCTTGAATACTTCATATCGGCTCTTTTACACTAACATGTGGCTCGTTGACACTCCTATCTTGCAGTCACTTTTTATTTACAGTAGAGTAAGCCTATCCGGCTGGAGCTGATGGTAGTAATGTGGGTCCTGGAATTCGCATACCCTAACCTCATTCGATTGGGTTCATGCTTAGACCATTCCGCTCGGATAGTGGAGTAGGGTAACGTCACGAGATAGGGGAATCTTGCAAATCATGATACAAACATGCCACTTGGTAATTTAGTAGATATATACCTAATTATGAAATTTAGATGTAGACCCCAAAAATCAAACCTTTTATTTGCCCCTGTGACGTCATCATACAACATGGCTGACATGGGCATTAGAGAAACACAGTAAAGGCACATAAATCGTTAATTACAAACGATATATTCTATATTTTGATGGATGAACTGAATTATGTATTGATTAAAGTCTTCTACATTGCCATAATAGAAAAAAGTATCACTATATAACGAGTATTAAACAGTGGCGGCTCGCGAGGGAAGTCACACAGGTAAGATTTTGATTTTTCTATTAAAACTAAAAGATGGAAACTTTCCTAATTTACTGATTGTTATATATAACAATTGTTATATTAATTAACTTTTTTTTACTTAATTTGAAGAGAAAAAAACATAAATTTTTACCGGTGTAACTTCCCTCACAAGCCGCCTCTGGTACCAAGATTATCAAGAGTATGCAGATTACACAATATTTCTTTCCTCTAACATTAGCATACCTCCATCACTCACAGATCACTAATTTCCATTGGAAGTATTTGTTTTACACTGACCATCGCACACACACAAAGGTGTGCAGGGAACAGATAACTTAGCACATTTACATGCACGCGAACACAGTGATTTACATCCACAGTGAAAATGCTCTTGGTAGTGTTCAGACATTTGTTTCAGTAAAGACCATAACGGTGAGTATGAAGCATCAGCTTTTTTCCAGCCCCATGTCTGAGGATCGGGTATATTAGGTTTTAACTTATGCTGCTAAGACCAATGTATCCACCTTGAAACACTGCTTGTTTCACATGCTGAAGAAGTGCTCCCTCAGTTGGAGGTACACTTTCCAGTGAACGACCTTTCTTGGTAACGAGCATTTTCCGACATTCTTTAACACTCTCTGCGGTGCTTCTGCGATCATACAAGTACACAGTAAAGCGCTGCATTTTCCCCGAAAGAACTGTCTGCAATTTCCGAAGGACACTGTGAAAGCTCCACAAATGCATCAGTGACATATGAGTTTGCTTGCCAAGCTTCCCAGGCTGTTTTGTTTCCACGTCCTGCAAAGGCTGATACCGTATCGCAGCCAGTGAATGCGTGCCAAAATGGAATTGCTTTGAAAATCTTGGTTCCAAGCTTTTTTGCATACTCATGGACAGAAATGTATCTTCGATTCCTTCCAACTCCGTAATCAATCCATAGATGAGAGAGGGTTAGGTTGGGAAAGGCATGTAAAGCTAGCACCTCCACATCAGAATCAACTGTCCTGATGATAATCGATTTGTGACCAGAGTCACTGGCCTATTTGGAATGCAGAAGTAGTCGAGTATCGGCTTCTTCATGTGTACAGGGTGCGAGTTTGGAAACATCAACATTGGGCGTGATCCATATGCCAGTGTCTTTAGTGCAGACAACAGTGTTGCCTTCTCGTGTGTCAATATTTGACAAGAAGTCTGCAATGAGCTGGAATAATCGTTGTTTGTATCTTCATTATGCAGAAACTTGGTCCAATTTTTAGGAATCCGCGTAGAGTCCCCAACTCGTACTCGTGGCGAAATTCCTCGTTTTCGACGCTCTTCAGTTTTCAGGATGCCTGGTAGATAGCGGTTAAAAACAAAGTTCACTCTAGTTTTGTCCGTGAGGATTGATAATATATATGGTTTCACTTTCGTATCAAAGTAATCTCGAAGGTTTCTGTAGGAGATGGTTTCAACATGTGTATGAGATGTAGAGTCAGAAAGATCGCCTTGTCAGCTCTGACAAGCAATAAACATTCCGCTGAAAAGAGAACAATCATTTTTCATGATATTAACCTTGCGGTGTGCGGCAGTGGTATTTGTGATTTGTTTGCGGTGGAGGGTTAGATTATTTCGATGAATTAGTTCAAAAATTGATTTACTTCACTGCATTAAGCGTTCTTTTTTGAAGCTGTCGTTCTGGTCTCTGCCGAGCTTTTCAGCATTGTACACTGATGCAATTGCATCTTCGCTCATAATTACGTCAGACACTATGCTTACAAGGTCAGTGCCGTCTTGGGTGAAAGGATTTCTGTTGTCTTCTGAAAATGTACACACCAATCTTGAGACGTCTTTTACAAATCGTTTATTGGCAGGAAGAATGTCTTCGTGATGAGTCTGACAATCACCTTCATCAAGTAACAATCTATATTCTTCTTCAAAATTGGAAATGAGATTGGCAATAACTGGACCAGACACCATCCACTTCAAGAGCGCTGATGAATTGTCAATTATTCCAACTGCTACGCCTTCAAACTTGACGACTTTGTTGCATTGTTCATGCATTTGATCATGGCCCATACAAGAATGAGGACGACTTGTCTTAGTACAAACGAAACCTCTTCGCACAAACTCTTTATAAATGGTAGGATGTCTGCAACTGATCTGTAATGACTTAACAAATATTGGCATCTAACGTGCGTAGTGCGTGTGGTCCAAGGCGAACATCCAGGGACACAACTCTGATAGGGAACTGATGTAGAGTTCAAAATCTGCAGAACGCAAGCTGTGCAAGAGCCTAAAGAGAAGCATTTCAAGTTCTGAGTATGCTTTCTTCAGCATTTAGTACAGGGCCGCAGATGTCACTTCGTGAGCATATCTCGGTCGCTTCACGTGGAATCCATGTAAGCAATTATCTGCTTTTCCAGCAGTGGTTACGTCTGCTTCCACTAGAAGATTAGTCCACCCACTCTCTGTCAACCAGTTACCCAACATTTCTAAGGTTATCATTTCAATATGAAGTGGACCCATCATAACTACAATCTTGTCTTCCCCATACTGAAGAGGCTGGGACCAATGAACCTTGCTTCGCTACAGCAAAAACGGGTTGATCACAGGTAACCACGGGGACTTGGGAAGGATTAAGTGATGACACAGTCTGAATGATTATGTCAATGTAATGACGAATCATGGCAGACGAGTTTATGGAGTCTGGCAACAAGGGTAGTAGAACACACCTACTTGTAAGTTGAATCTTATCACGAAGTTGCTGAGATTGGAAAGCTGCCCAGGTAATATGTTCTTCAGAAATACTGCGCCTTCTCTGTGTCAATAATGTCAATTGCTTTCAACCACATATTTGATAAAATATCTTCCTGTAGCGGTAATTCAACACTATTGACGGTAGAAAGAGGCACATATGATTTAAGCATTGACATCTGAGGAACATTTGTGAATCATGCACGCAAGTCACCTTTGCATTTGCCGGACCACTTGTTGATTGTAACCCCAGTATCGCTGCGAAGATAAGATGGCTGAATTATAGATATCCCTGTCCCGTGAAATGGTTGCATAGAGGTTGCTGACGACGTGAAGTGATCGATATTGTCTATGGCAGCACAAGCAAAAACGCCTGTTTGAAGGTTATCTTGATGTACTCTCTTCTTAGTTTCAAATTGTTTACACAGTGCATTGGTCATGGTGGCCGATACCTCCCGAACTCGATCATACGATACACTCACACCTACTTTATTCAGTCTATCTATGATCACTCTGTTCCGCGCTTTTGAATGGATCATTAATCCAATGTACAGGGGCAGCGGAGTCTCGCTAGATAGTGGATAGCGTACATTTCCCTGTCTTTGCTTTCTTTCTGGTTTCACTGCGTGTCAGTAACTGAGACACTGACAGTGAAGCACGGCTTACATCAACAGTTTCTTCATTTGCAATATTAGGACCTTCAAGAATCATGCGTACAAGTGTTACTAGTGATTGTGGAACTGATTGCTCCTGGCAAGCTGTGGTAAAATGCCCATTGAATTGTGGGAAAGCTTTAAACATGTGCTTCCGCACGATGGATGCAGCCCTAGCCAAACACATTCCATCATCTTCTGAATTCTGTAAGCAAACACCGTAAATCAATTCTGCAACGCCAATTCTGCAAATGTCCGTTGCAATAGGCAATCTCAATTACATTTACATTTAACATTGGGGTCATAACATTGTACGGTTGCCCAGATATGTACCTGGAGTTTTGACTATTATAGTTCCATTACTTGAGGTCCAGGTACTTATGTGAGTGACTGTACAGCACAAAGTCTGCCCAGTTTTAAACGTTGCAACATATTAAATTGAAGATGACATATTTCCAACAATTTTGCTCCCTTTACATTTCTTTATTTCTGCAATAATAACGGAATTGGCAGATTTCAACGGACTTTTGTTTCATCATGTATAATGCTAATTACAGGATTCAGTGACAAAAAATGTACCTTTTATTAGCAAATATGAGTAATACGAATTCAAAATTTGATGTGAATCGTTTGTAATCACCGTTTTATGAGCCTTTATTTTGAGGAATGGTGTTTCTGTAATGTCCGGGCGGCCATGTTCTATGATGACGTCACAGGGCCAAATAAAGGGTTTGATGTTTGGGGTCTACATCTAAATTTTATCCTTAGGTATTGGTCTACCACGTCACCAAATGCCATGTTTGTATCACGATTCGCAAGATTCTTCGGTTACCCTACCCCACTAGGACTTGGAGGTACTTCCTATTTGAATGCTGCACAGCTGCCGTGTTAGTAGGGGGAAAATTGGCCATATTGACGCTTGGTAACTACTTCCTTGTTATACATGATATGGCTTATACCAAAGAGGACATGTTTCCCTCTCCATAAATGCGAATAAGATATGTCTAATGTTGACCATTTTGTCAGGATTGAGATATGGTTGGTTGAAGACTCTAACTTGCACTATTGATTTTCTTTTTAAAGAATCTTGCAGGCTGCCAACTGTTTCTTCTGAGTATAGTTAAGGTCGTGTAAAAGCCTGTTCCATCATGAAAAAAGTGAAAGCAGTCCTTTAATGACGCCAAAGTTTCTTTTAATTTAATGATTTCATAGCATTTCCTTTCAGTTCTGCTTGTATGTGGCATTAGGAAAATCAGCAATTGCTCATGGAGTCTTCTAGCAAGATTCTTAAAAGATCTGAATCAGACCCATCAACATCTACAGATTTCCCGTTTGTAGTTTCTTCCATTACACTTGTCCATATACAGCTACCTTTTGCTCCTTCGAAAAGTGTTTGCATCATTTGAAGCCGTCTAGTATTGATCTCCAAGTTTCTCAAGAGTTGCGATTGAATTGTCGTGTCTTGAATGAAAGAACTAAATTCGATCGTTGCAGATTTTCCCGAAAGCTCTTTCTTGTCTTTCGGCACTTTCCGTGTGTAATTGTAATTTATATGCATAAAGCATAACGTGAAAATAGCGCTTAAGATGATTTATATACGTAATTGACGCAAATTTGACTTGCCATATTTAGTCCACACCGTTGCGTGTTGAAGGAACCTTCCTTCTACGTGTGCGTTTTAAAACACAAGACAACAGAGACACTGCAATATTCACCGCAGTCGAATTGACATTCTTGAGTATTCAGATATTATCACATATGGAAGGTGGCATTAGCTCTACGTGCTACTCAGATGACAAAATTTTTCCCACAAAAGCCCTGTAGAACTTCAGTTATCGTAACAGGATTTAGGAATGAATGATTAATCCAGCTAGCGTAGTGCCTGACCTTGAGTTAATTCCCCAGAAAATTTCGTGGCCTCATTAAGCATTGTTCGATAATCTTATGACTTGGAACTTCGCACCAGAAGGCCTCTTTTTCTGCGAATTGTGAAGATTCCATGAGTTATGTTTTTGTAATCATCTAATAGGGTAGTTGCATCATTTGAAGCCGTCTAGTATTGATCTCCAAGTTTCTCAAGAACTGTGATTGAATTGTCGTGGCTTCAATAGCATAATTAAATTCGATCGTGGCAGATTCTTCCCGAAAGCTCTTGACTTTCGGTACTCTCAGTGTCTAATTGTAATTTATATCCATAAAATATAAGGTGAAATAAGCGCTAACATAATTTATATACGTACATAAGGCAGATATGACTTGCCATTCTTAGTCCACACCATTGCGTGTAGAAGAACATTTTCTTCTACGAGACACTGCAATAATCACTGCAGTCGAATTGGCATTTATGCTCATTCAGATATTGTCACACAAGGAAGGTGGCATTAGCTCAACGTGCCGCTCAGATGAGAAACTGTTTGGACGTACTAGAGTTTCAGGCCAATATCCCTTACAAGCATAAGACCATAAGTGTAATATAAATGTTACGGATAATTGTTAAGCTTCGTGGGCTTCTGTCTTAAAAGCAGCTTGGTACAGTGGCAAAGTAACAAGGTGCTGAGCATTAATCATTGATATTCCTTATGTCGTATAAAATCCAGGGCAATAAGTTGAAACCAACTGGGATCGACGTGTAGCACAGCTTTCATTCTTACGATGCCGTCTTGGATAAAAATGTACATGCAGTATTTAACCTTGCAGTATTATTTGATGTTCGTTGGGGTTCTTCAACAGTTCCCGTTCAGAAGTCTTCTTCACTATTCAAACACTCCTTTCACTCTGCTGAAAAGTCACATTTCTAACGTAAATATTTCGGATATTACGACAATTTCGTTATTTCATTTTATTCTTAAATATGTTAGTAACAAACGATGTAGAGCGTGCTACATCTTCCAGATACTTCTTAACCTTACTGAATGGACCTACTTACCAATTGTGAATATCTTACAAATAACAACAATTCCGTTCCTTCACTTTATATTTTAATATTTCCGTAACTAACGATAATGAGTTTAATTCATTGCCGAATCCTGCTTTTTACCCTATGAATAGAACAACTTTTCAATTGTAAAAATCTAGCAATTTCTCTGTATATACAAGTATGCAGGTGGAGCATCGAGCCCGGTTCCTCAGTGTTCACCTAGCTTTATTTCTCTTGGTTTGTGGAGCTTAGTTTCTCCATTTTTCCAGCGTCTGTTTATGTTTTATATGAATAAAGTCCTAATTTTAGGAGGGTTTTGTTCCCCCTGAGTTTCCTTCGTTTTTTTCATTAGTTCTGTTTTATTGTTTCTGTTTCTGTTGTTTAGTTGCTATTATTGTTCGTTTTAGTGTTTTTTATTCTTCGTTTTGTCTTTAGGTTGGTACCACAGTTTTTTAGTTTTTCATAGTTTGTGTTCCTTCCCTTCTTTTTTGTGGTTTTGTTCTTTCGGATTTTCTCTCGTTGTTGTGTTTACATCCTAGTCGGCTAGTTTCTTTTTGTTCCGTTTTCGTATTTTTCTGTGGTATTTATTTCTGTTTCTTTGGTTTTGGTTCTCCTTCTTTTTGTGTTGGGGTCTTCTTTTGGTTGGTTGGTGGTTTGTCTCAGTTCCTGGGTTTTCGTTCGGTCTAGGACCTGTGGTTTTGTTTGGTCTTTCTTTTTTTCTTTCCATGGTTTTTCCAGTAATTTACGTTTCCTGTTTTTCTGGTACTTTTTGTTTTCTGGGGTTCTCTTTTTCTTTTTTTCTTTTTCCGTTGCTCCTTTTTCTACTTTCTGTTTCTTTCCTTTCTCTTTTTTCCTTTCATTTCTGTTGTCCTTCTTTTTTGTCTTCTCTTTTCTTTTTACTTTTCATTTTGTTCTGTTTTATTTTTTCTTTCTTTTATTCTGCGTTTTCTGTTTTTTGTGTGTTTGTCTCTGTTCTATTTCTTGTTTATCTGGTGTGGTTATTTGTTTCTTTTTGTTTCCTTTTTCTTAATTTGTTTGTCATATGTTGCTTTTGTGAGGTATTGTTTCAGGTTTTTGAGTCTTCTGTAAGCTATCATTGGGGTTCCTTGGGGCATTTTTTGCCACCAGTCTTCAGTTTTGTTTTCTTTTTTTACTTTTCCCAGAATTCTTTGATGATTGTTTTCAGTTTTTCTCATAGTTCGGGTGGTACAGTAGTGGGAATATTAATCTGTCTATCCTCTGTTTTCTCTTTTCATTTTTTTTGTTTTGTTAGTAGGTTCTCTATTTCGGTTTTGACAAATGCTTTTTTGTAGCCTCTTGTTATAAAGGTTCTGCCTAGTAGTTTTAGTCTGTTTTTCAGTTTTTGTTTGTTTTCAATGATTCTTGTTAGCCTTAGTCCTTGGCTTGTTATTAGTGAGTTTTTCAGTGCCATGGGGTGTGCTGAGTTTTCTCTCAGAAATTCTTGTTTGTTTGTGGGTTTGTAGTAGATGTCTGTCTCTAGACGGCCGCATGGCCTTTTCACTATTGTTACATCCAGGAAGTTTATTCGAGTTTGGTATGTTTCCATGGTGAATTCAAGTCCTCCTTTGTTTTTTTGTAGGTTTTCAATATATGTTTCTAGTTGTTGTTTGGTGCCTGGGAAGATTCTCATGATATCGTCTACGAATCTATATTCGTGTAATGGTTTTATGGGGCCCGCTTCTGTCTGGGTTAGCTCCATGTGAACATAGATGTTCGCTTAGGCCACCGAGGCTCCCGTGGCTGTGCCTTTGCGTTGGAGAAATATTTTGTCACCAAATCTGATGTAGTTGTTGTACATCAGAATTTCCAGTCCTCTCTTTACTAGAGCAGGGGCTGGTGGTTCCAGGGTTTCTCCTTCGCATTCTTTTTTTAGCCAGTCATATCTTGTGTTGTAATACTGTGACACAAGTTCTATGCCTCTTTTGCTTTCTATGCTTGGGTAATTTTTTTTTATATCTGTGGTGTATAAGAGGTACTTGGGATTCGTTTTATTTATTTTTCTGATTCTCTGGAGGAAGTCTGTGGTGTCTTTGAGCCATTCCGGCAGTGTTGGTAGGAGTTTCATAAGAAAATGTGTTAAATATTTGTCTAGGTTTCTGGTGGGGCTGTTGCAGGCTGATACCATTGGTCTCCCTGGGGGGAGATTCGTTTCTGGTCTAGGTTGTTTATGAATTTTTGGTAGTAGTTAAAAACTCGGTAGTTTTGACCCTCTGTTTATCAGTCTTTCTGCATGGAAGTGTTTTAGTGCTCCTGTTTTAATCAACAGGTTCTCAAAAAAGGTTATATTGGTTTCTATCATTTTGATGATTGCTTCTTTTGGTTGTTTTATTTCTCTGAACGTGGTTTTGTCCTCCAATTATAGGAGTGCTTCTTTTTCATAGTCTTTTATGTTCATTATTACTAGTCCTCCTGATTTGTCAGTGGGTTTTATAATTATATCCCTTTTTGATTTAAGTTGGTATAATGCGTGTCTGTGGCGTCGGGATAGGTTTGATTTGTTTCTGTTTTGAAGGAGTTTGAGGATTTTTTCTTGTAGCTGACCAATGTGCTCCTGAATGCAGTGTAGGGTCAGGTCTGGGTCTTTGTTCTCTTTCTTTTTTAGCAACGGGGTTTGTGGTTTGAGTTCCGTTTCGGCTCTTTCTTTTCTTACTGCTATTTGGTAGAGTTTGTTTAGTTTTTGTGTGAATTTTTTCAGGTCCTGTCTCAGGACCATTGGGTTTGTTTTATATGTTGGGCAGAAGGATAGTCCTTTTTCTAGTACTTCCAGTTGGTTTGGGTCAAGCGTTTTATTTGAGAGGTTGTGTATGAGTGATTCTTTCTTTTTCATGTATTTGTTTCTGGGTCTGCTTTTTTTTACTTTTGGGTTTTTCTGTGGGTTTCACGGATGTGTTAGGGCTTGGTACGTTTGATTTGACTCTTTTTTTGGATTTTCGTAGCCCTGGAAAGGACCCTTGGTTTTGGTTTGTGTCTAGCATATTCAGTTTTTCTCTTTCAAGAGGTTTTGGTGGTCCTAAAAAGGACCGGTGGTTGTCATTTAGGGTTGGCATATTCAATTTAACTCTTTTCTGAAGTTTTGGTGGTCCTAAAAAGGACCTTTGTTTTTTTGTGGTGCTTTGTTCTTCTACTTTTGGAAGTTCGTCAAGAACTCCATTAGTTCTTCTATTGAGTTTCTTCTTGGTTTCCTTTGTGGGGTGTTCTGTCTTCCTCTTTGCGTGGTCTTGGTCCTCTTGTGTTGTTCGTTCGTTTCTTCGTTTTTTTGAGGTTCTATCTTCCTCTTGAGGAAATCCAGAGCCACTTTTTAGCTCTCTGGACAACCTCTTTTGTTTCTTGTAGCCCAAAGCGGGATTTGCATTCTTCTAGGCCAAACTCCCATTCTTCTTCTAGTTTTGGTCCTAGTTGCTTGTAGTGTTCGATCACTTGTTTGTTTATTTCACTTTCTGCTTTTCTCAATATGCTTTGGATATTCTCTTCGAATGTGGTTGGTACTTTGTCGTATTCAACCAAATTCAAGTCTGGTTTGTGAAGCCTTATCAGGGGCTTGCCAAGTTGGATCCTCTTTTTTTGTTCGGCCTCGTAGTGCTGAGCAAGATGTCTTTTGTATACAAGCTTGCGTAGCATTTTGAAACAATCTTCCCTTTCCCCACTCAACCTGTAGTTGGGCCGAGAGGTTCCGGGTTGGTTCCAGACTGCTTGTGGGAGATCCGGTCGTCTGCTGGTCCTGGAGTGCCGCTCCTGTCTTCTCTCGCCGTGCGGTCTTGGTTTTCTCCCTCCAACTGGATGTCTTCCAGAGTGTCATTCCACTCCGGCAGGTCCATGTTCAGATCGTCCACCATTAGGATGTCTGATTGTTCTGCCATTTCTGTGTTCTTCTGTTTCAGGTTTTATAAAGATCACTGCACTATTGGGGGGTTCGTACTAACAAGTACGGTTCCGATGCGGGCTTGTACTTGGTACAATTGCGTGTGTTTTGTACTATAAAGTACAGTTTCTGTTTTCTCTTAGACGTTTGGACTGCTATAGTCTGCCTTGCATATATATAAAGAAAACAACTTTTCAGTTGTAAAAATCTAGCAATTTGCGACAATTATGATATTTCATTTTATTTCTAAATATGTCAGCAAATAACGATCAGGAAGGGTTTACTTCACCTTCCAAATACCCCTCTCGCCCTATTGCATGCAATCATATTCAATTGAAAATATCTGATAGTATACGGCAATTTCGATGTTTGATTTCTTTCTTAAATGTGTCAGTAACTAACGATCAAGAGCAGCCCACTTCATCTACCACACACTGTTTTCGCTTTACTGAATGGACTAACTGTCCAATTGTAAACAAATGAAAAATTACGACTATTCCCTTACTATATTTTCTTGTTAAATGTGTCATTTACTAACGACCAGCAAGATTCTAATTCGGCTATCGTACGCTACATTCGCCCAGCTGAGTTTACTACTTTTCAATTGTATTATCTGGCAATCAACAATAATTTCCTTATTTCTTTTTTTCTATATATTTCAGTAACTAACGAACTTCAAGAGTCTGCTATATATATAGTAAATTACACATTGGAATAACATTTCAATTTTAAATATCTGACAATTAAGTCTGTTTTCTTTTTCATTTTATTCTTAAATATTTCAATACTTACGATCAGTAAGAGTCTGCTTAATCTTCCAAAACACTTCTTTCAGGTAACTGAATAGATTTTTTCAATTGCTAATATCTGAGTGGAATAATTCTGTTCCTTCGTTTTATTATTGAATAGGTCGATCTAACGATCAGCAAGGCTTCTTGATCATTCAAACACGCCTTTTGCCCAACTGAAAAACCTCGCTTTTCAGTTGTAGATATTTGACAATCTAGGACAATTACAGTACTTCATTATTTTGAAATATGTCGGTAACTTCCGATCAGCAATAGTGTACTTCTACTTCCACACTCACCTTTCGAACTACTATTAAAACATTTTTTTGAATTGTGAATATCTGACTATGCGAGCCATATCTTTTGCCTTACTAAATGGCTTCACTTTTCAATTGTAAATATCTGACATTTTACAACAAATTCTATCTTTGAATTTAATCTTCAATGCGTCAGAAAGCCGTGATCACAAAAGCCTTCTTCATCTTCCAAACACTCTCTTCAAACTACTGAATAAGCTCACTATTCAATTGTCAATATTTGGAAATAAGGAACAATATAATTTTTTTATTATAAAATATTTCACTAAATAACAATCATCAAGATTGTTCTTTACTATACCGACACACCTTTTGGCCTACTGAACACACTCGGTTTTCAATTGTATATGACAATTTTCTACAAATTCGTTCTTTCACTTTATACTTAAATACGTCAGTAACTAATGGTAATGAAAGTCTATTACATCTTCCGAACCCTTCTTTTGCACTACTGAATATAGAAAATTTTCATTTGTAAATATAATACAATTTGCAGCAATTCCGTTATTTCATTTCATTTTTAAATATATCGGCAAATAACGATTAGTAATTGTTTTCTTCACATTCCAGACACTCCTTTCGCCCTACTAAATTGCCTCAATTTCCAATTTTAAATATCGGTCATATTACGACAATTCCGTTCTTTGATTTTCTTCATTAATGTGTGTCTAACTGAAAACCGGCAAGTCTTTGATTCAGCCACCAGACACACCATTTGCCGTGTTGAATTTACTCACTTTCAATTGTAAGTGAGTAAATCCAATCTATACACGTTTTACCTTATGGAATAGACACATATCAATTGTAAGTACCTAACAAATTACGACAATTCCTTTATTTTATTTTAATCTTAGATATGTCAGCAAACAACTATCAAGAAGTTGCTTCATCTTCAAGACTTCCCTTTCGCCCTTTTGATTGGACTCACTTTCCAATTGTATATATCTCAAAATTCTCCACAGTTTTACTGTTTCATTTTTTTTTAAAATACGTCTGTTACTAATGATCTGTAATAATTTACTTCAGCTTTCTCACTCTTTTAGCTTTGCTGAATGGACTTTTAAATTGTAAATATCGGACACTTTACGAGAACACCGTCCTTTAATTCTATATTTAAATATGTCACTTACTAACGATCAACAAGAGTGTGCTTTCTGAACCAAACAGTAACTTCTCCGTACTAAATCGACTCACTTTTCAATTGTAAATATCTGACAATTTACGACAATACCGTTCTTTCATTTTATTTTTAAAAATGTCTTCAACCAACGATCACCTCAGCCTACTCTACCTTACATCTCTCCTTTCTCTTTACTGAATAAAGTCGCTTTTTAATTTCATATATCTGGCAGTTCACAACAATTGCGTTCTTTCTTTTTATTTTGAAATATGCCGTCAAGCAACGACTAAACACCTCACCATGAGTCTGACCAAACATGCCTTTCGCCCTACTGTAAGGACTCACTTCACAATCCTAATAATCTGACAATTCACGACATTAACATTCTTACATTTTATTTATAATATGTGAGTAATTATCGATGAGTAAGATATCTTCTAAATTTCCTCTTTGCCTACTGAAAGGACTTACTTTTCTATTGTAATAATCTGACAATTTACGACAATTTCGTTCCCTCATTTTATTCCTAAATAAGTCTGCAAATAACGATGAAGAAGAGTTCTCTTTATCTTGGATATATTCATTTTGTGTTACAAAATAGACCCACTTTTCAGTTGTAAATAACGTACTAACTGGCATCAAACCATTCTCTCAACTTAAATATGTCAGTCAGTGACGATAAGGAAGAGCTTTCCTCAATTTGCAAACACTTCTCTTGGCCCATTGAGTGGATTCACTTTTCAATTGTAAATATGTGACAATTTACGACAATTCCGTAATTTCATTTTATTCATATATTTGTCAGCAACGAACAATCCGAAAGAGACTTCGTCAGTTTATAAAAACTCTTTGCTCATCACTGAAAAAGTTTCTCTTTTGATTATCAGATATATGACAAATTATGACAATTGCGTTCTTTCATTTTATTCTTGAAAATGTTTTGAACCGAGGGTCACGAAGGTTCTGCTTAGTTTGCAAACACTCCTTTCGGCCTACTGAATCGACCAAATTTCAAGAGTTAATATCTGACAATAAGACAATTCATTTTTTTTAATATTATTAATAAGTATGTCGCTAAAGGTCAAGAAGTCTGCTTGGTCTTCTAAAATCTCTGTTCGCCCTACGGAATGAAATCACTATCAGTTGTAAATATCTGACAATTTACGGCAATTCCATTCTTTCATTTCATTGTTATATCTATCTATCTATCTATCTATCTATATCTATATCTATCTATCTATCTATCTATCTATCTATCTATCTATCTATATATATATATATATATATATATATATATATATATATATATATATATATATATATATATATATTCTACTAACGATCTGCAAGAGTCTGCTTCATATTCCAAAATCGTTTCGCCCTTCTAAATAGAGTCACTTTTCAATAGCAGTGTGTGAGATTATACGACAATTCCGTTGTTACACATTATTCTTAAATAGGTCAGTAACTAATGTTGACCAAGAGTCAACTTCAGATCCCAAACATCCTTTTGCCCTACTGAATGGAATAACTTTTCAATAGGAAATATAAAAAGTTACGAGAATGTCGTTCTTTGGTTTTATTCTTAAATATGTCTTTAATAAAAGATGACCTAGAGTCTTTTTTTATCTTCCAAACACTCCTATGGACTTACTAAATAGAGTAATTTTTCAGTTGTAAATATCCGACATTTTACGACAATTCCGTTCTTTCATTTTATTTTTAATTATGTCGGCAACCACTGAGCAGCAAGGGTCAGCTTAATCTTCCAAAGACTCTTCTCACCATACTTAATGGGATCACTTTTCAATTGTAGGTGACACACTAATTACGACATGTTCGTTCTTTCACCTTATTCTTAAATTTGTCACTAATAATCAGTAAAAGTCTGCTTTGTCTTCCACACTCTCCCCTTGGCGTACTGAATAGAACAACTTTTCAATTGTAGGTAACTGACAATTTACTACAATTCTGTTTTTATTTTTTCTTAAATATGTCAGTAACTAACGAGTAGGAAGAGTCTGCTTCATCTTCCTGAGACACTTTTCGCTTGACTGCTGGGTTTGTTTTCAATTGTAAATATCTGATATGTTACCGCAGTTCCATTGTTTCATTTTATTCTTAAACACGTCACTATGTAATCATCACCAAGAGAATTAAAAAGCGACTTTGTTCAGTACGGTGAAATGAGTGCTGTGAGCCAAAGAAAACTGTAGGTGATCCTTGATTGAAGACAAATTTACCAGAAAATGAAAGAACACGCTATAGACTACTGTTGCTCATGTTTTAATTGTAATAATCTCACAGTTTACGACAATTCCGTTCCCCCATTTTACTCTTAAATACGCCAATAATAAACGATCAACAAAAGCGTACAACATCTTCCAAACACTCCTTTCGCCTTACCAATGTTCACGCTTTTCAATTGGAAAAATTTGATAATTTACGAGAATTCTGTTTTATCGTTTTATTCCTAAATAAGTCAGTAAGTAAAGTTCAACAAGCGTCTACATCAATTTCCAAACACTCGTTTGGCTATAGTCAATGGACTCACTTTTAATTGTAAATATCTCAAGATTTACCACAAATCCATTGTTTCATTTTATTCTTAAATACGACAGTGAGTAATTATCACCAAGAGTCTCCTTTATCTTCCAAACACTGCTTTTGCCTTACTGATGGGACTCACGTTTTCAATTGTAATTATCTCATAATTTACGACAATTTCGTTCCATTATTTTATTCTTTAAAATGACAGTAAATTAGACGAGCAAGAGTCTACTTCAGCTTCCAAACACTGCTTTCGTTCTAATGAATGAACTCATTTTTTAACTGTAAATATCTGACAATTTACGTTGATTCCGCTCTTTCATATATGTCAGTAACTAACGATCAGGAAGTATCACCTACAGCATTGACACACACCCTCCGCCCTAAAGAATGGGCTTACTTTTCAATTCTAATTATATGACAACTTACGTCAAATGCGTTCTTTCCTTTATTCTTAAATATAAGGGTAACTAACGACCAACAAGACTATGCCTAAATATGCTAGTAACTAACCATCGACAGGAGTCTGCCACATGTACCTAACAATCGTTTCGCAATGCTGAATGGATCCATTTTCAATTTTGAATATCAAACTATTTGCGACAATTCCGTTATCTCATTTTATTCTTAAATACGTCTGTTAATAACGATCAAGAAGAATTCCCGTTTTATCTTCGGTACACTCATTACGTCCTTCAAAATAGACCCACTTTTCAGATATATATATATATCGTACAACCTGCCATTATTTTGTTCTCATTTTGAATATGTCAATATGTCGATGTGCAAGAGCTTACTTCAATTTGCAAACATTTTTTTGCCCTATTGAACGGAATCACTTTTCAATTGTAAATATGTGACAATTTACGACAATTCTGTTATTTCACTTTATTCATATATTTGTAAGCAACGAACAAACAGAAAGAATCTTCTTCATGTTATAAAAACTCCCAGCACGTTACTGATGAAGTTCGAATCCAAACACTCCTTTAGCCCTATTGATTGGAATCACTTTTCAATTGAAAATGTTTTAGAGTTTACAAAAATTCCGTTGCTTCAGTTTATACCTAAATATATCATTACCTAGAGACAATGTCAGTCTTTTTCCTCTCCGGAACTATTCTTTTGCGCTACTAAATAAAAGAGCGTTCCTGGGATAAATATCTGACATTTTATTACCATGGTGTTCTATCACTTCATACTTAAACATGTCGGAAACAAACCATTATATGAGTCCGCTTAAACATACAAACATGACATTCGCCCTAGTCTATGAACTAATTTTCCAATTTTAATTCTCTGACAATTTACGAGAATTTCGTTCTATCATTTCATTCTCATATATAGGTGGGCAACTAAAAATCAACAGGAGCGCGGTTCATCTTTGAGACACTCATTTCGTTTTACTGAATAGAGTTAATTACCATTTTACAAATTTATTTCCAATTTCGACAATTACCTTCCCTTTTCAACTAAGTTTTTAATTTTAAATATTTCATAATTGCAACAATCCCGTGTTTCCATCGGCAACTACCTATCAACGAGAGTTTACTATACCTTCCAAACACTCCTCTTGCCCTACGCAACGGACTAACTTTTCAATTATTAATATGTGACAATTTACGTCTGTTCTGTTCTCTTAGTATTTTCCTAAATATGACACTATCAAAAAATTAGCTACAGTCTGCTTAGTCTTCCAAAAACTTCGTTCGTTCTACCGAATAAATACACTTTTCAAATGTTAATATGTGAGTACGACAATTCCATTCTTTCATTCTTGAACCAATGATCTGCAAGAGTCTGCTAGCAGGGTCCAACGCCCCTTTCGCCCTACAGCATAGAAGAGATTTCAATTCTAATTATCTGACAACTTACGTCAAATGCGTTCTTTCCTTTATTCTTAAATATGACGGTAACTAACGACCAGCAAGACTATGCCTAAATATGCTAGTAACTAACCATCGACAAGAGTCTGCTACATGTACCTAACAATCGTTTCGCAATGCTGAATGGATCCATTTTCAATTTTAAATATCAAACTATTTGCGACAATTCCGTTGTTTCATTCTATCCTTATATATGTTGGCAACTAACGAACTGTAAGGATCTACAAAAAAGTTCCAAACACTCCTTTCGCCCTAATGAATACACTCGCTTTTCACTTGTAAATAGCAGACAATATGTGTCAATTCCGATCAGTTTTTCATTTTTAAATGTGTCTAAATTCACCGATCAGCAAAAATCAGCTACATCTTCCGAACACTCCTATTACCAAACTGAGTAGACTCGCTTTTCAATAATAAATGTCTGATATCTTACAATAATTCCGTTCTTTCATTTTATTCTTAAACATGAGGGAAACTAACGATGTGCGTGGCTGAGTTTAATCTTCCAAACAATACTTTCGCCTTACTGTATGGTATTACTTTTGAGTTGTAAATATCTTACAATTTATAAAATTCCTTTTTTCATTTCATTCTTACTTATGTGGGCGACCAACGATCAGCAACAGTCTACTTCAGGTTCCAAACACACCTTTCACCCTGCTGAATTGAGTCGCTTTTGAATATCAAATGTCTGTCAGTTTACGACAATTCAATTATTTCATTTCATTCTAAAATACAGAGCGTTCAAAAAGTCTCTATACACCTGAATCGTCACATATTCAAAACAAGGAGAAAATTACTTTACTTAAAATTTATTATATTTTAGTATGTAGAGAGCGTAACATATACACACACATTTTAAAACACATTTTCACAGCAACTGTTGGAAATGTCCTCCATGAGCCTCCAAACACGCTAGCCCACGCCACGAAACACCGTGTGCGTGGGCTTTCCCAGGATTCTCCCATGTCCTCCCACTTTCTTCATTCCACCATTTCATTCTTTACCATTTTCTTTAGCCTAACCGGCACAATTGTTGGACGTAAAACTCAAAGATTTCATTTTCGGAATGCTATGAGCAAAATCTCGAATAGATGTTTCGAGTTCTTGTAGCGTGTGGGGGTTCCCTTCATAAACAGAATTCACTGCAAAACCCCAGAAGTAAAAGTCCGGAGGAGAAAAGTCGGGAGACCGAGGTGACCACAATCCCTTTGAAATTATTCGATCTCCAAAAACCTCTTGCAGTAATCATGGATTGGCAAGCTGTATGTGCTGTAGCGCCATCTTTTTGTATCCAAGCATTACGAGTTTCGTCTTTCTTTAGTTCTCCCATGAACTGGTGAATAATTCCACAATAACGAGTTGAATCTATTGTTTGTCTGAAAAATATGTGACCGACTATTCTTCTTCTGGATATTGCAATCCACACCCCTACCTTCTGGTCATGCAGAGGAACTTCAGGTATGACATGTGGGTTCTCTGCACTTCTCAAACCTGAGTTCTGGGCATTGACGTAACCTGAGAAAAGGAAACAGGTCTCATCAGTAAAAAAAAAAAAAAAAAAAGTAAAATAAAATAAAAAATAAAACTATCCAAAACTGTCAGACTTGTCCATAAGAAACTGTGTAAATCGTTCACAATACTGCACTCGTTATACAGTGTCGGGAGGAAGTAACTGCTGCACCGCTCTCACCTTATACCGGATAAGACGCAGTTTCTTACGAACCGCGTTTTGTGCCGTACCAACACTTATTCCTTCTTCCTGGGCAAGTTTTCGAAGTGGTTTATGGGTGCTAAGTTTCATTGAATGCTATATGTGTAGCACTCTTTCTTCATCGAGCACTGACGGTCTACCACTTCGATCATAGTCCATACAATGTCTCTAAATTTATCGATCAGTGCCCTTACAGTGTGATGATTCGGAACACGTATTTCCGGAAACCTAGCAGCAAACTTATCTTTGACTGTCTGTTTGTAACCACCTAGTTCAGGGAACACATGTTCGACCAAGAATATCCGTTGTTCGAAAGTTAACACCATTGATTCAGAGACCGCTAACTAGATGCAACAATCAGTTCAACGTCACTTTGCGGACTGGAATCTAAGAAAGGAACCTCACGCAAGGCGATAATATAGCAGCGGTTCAACCCTCCGCATAAAATTTTATTTCATGTGACTTTGAATGCAACATTGAGTTGCCACGATTCAGGTGTATAGAGACTTCTTACAACGCTCTGTACTTCAGTAACTTAACAAAACATACCTTTAGCCCTAATCAATGGACTAACTTCTCGATAATAAAAATCTGAGAATTTACAATCGAGAGAGATTGCTTCCGATTGTTCCGTTCTTTCATTACATTCTTAAATAGGACCGTAACTAACGATCAACAGGAATCTAATTACTTGAGTTTCTGAATAATCCATTCGACCTATACATTAGAATCACTCTTCAATAATATATATAACAATTTACGATATTCCGTTCTTCAATTTTACTCTTAAATATGTCCGTTACAAACGATTAGCAAGAGCGCATCATTGAATCCTAATTTCGCCATTCGGAAAGGCCTCACTTTTCATTTCTTGATATCTGAAAATTTACGACAGCTATATTATTTTATTTCACTTATTAGATGTTGGGTACTAATCTTCAAAAGAGTTACTTCAGCTTCCAAAAACTCTCTTAGTCCTACTGAATAAACTCAGATTTCAATTGTAGATATGTGACAAATTACAACATTCCTGTCAAGTTACAACAAATACAGTTTATTCTTAAATATGTCAGTAACTAACGGTAATAACGGGCTATTCCTCCTACTTCATCTTCCAAACAACTCTTTCGTCGTGCTGAGTGGAATCAGTTTTTAATTGTAACAATGTCACAATTTTCAAGATTTGGTTCTTTCATTTTATTGTTATGTCATTCTACGTCATCAACTAGTGTTCGGCATCAACTTCCAAGCACTCCTTTTTCATATTTTTCACTTGTAAATATCTTATAATTGACGACAATTGTGTTAATTTATTTCATTCTTAAATACGTCGGGAAATACCAATCAGCAGGAGTCTTCTTACACTTTCAAACACTCCATTGGCCCAACTGAATAGACACTGTTTGCAATTGTAAATATCTTACAATTTGCGACAATTCCGATCGTACATTTTTTGTTCAAATATAATGAACTAACCATCGACTAGATTCTGCTTTATCTTATAAATATTGCTTTCCCCTACTAAATAATTTATTTTTAATTTCAATTATATTACAATGTACCAGAATTCTGTTTATTTTAATTCCTAAACGTGTGGAAAAATAAGAATCTGCAAGAGTCAACTTCGGCTTCCAAACATTCATTTCCCCCTATTGAATGGAATCACTTATAATTGATAATGTCTGACAATTTAGGACAATTAAGTTCTTTCAGTTTGCTTCTAAAGATGTCACTAAATATCGATTAGGAAGAGTCTACTGCATCCTTGAATCACTCCCTTCACAATACTGAATGGCCACACTTTTGTATTGTAAATATCGTATTTTACTACAATTCCGTTCTTTTACTTGACACAAAAATCTTTAGTTGTTGATAGTAGATGTAGATCTTTAGTTGAGGACATATATAAGAAGGAAATGAAAAACAGAAGTGTCGTAAATTGTGAGTTATTTACAATTGAAGGTGAATGCGTGCAGTTTGGCAAATGCAGTGTTTGAAAGATAAATTGGACTCTTGCTAATCTTTAGATACTGACATTTTTAAGAATAAATCAAAGAGCAGATTAATTGTATATTGTCAGAAACTTACAATAGTAAAGTGAGTCCATTGAGCAGGGCGAAAGGAGTGTGAATGCTGAAGCAGTCTGGTGCAGATCGTTAGTATCTCCATTTAAAAAAAAAAGATGTAACAGAATTGTCGTAAATTGTCTTATTTGTAATTCAAAAGAGTCCATTAATAGGATGGAAGGAATGTTTTGAAGGTGAGGCAGACCCTTCCTGTTCGTTAGTTACTGATATATCTAAGGATAAATAAAAGTATGACATTAACGTAAATTGTCAGCTTTGTAAAACAGAAAATGTGCCTTTCAATAGAACGAAAGGTGTGTTTGGAAGATTGAGCAGACTATTGCTCATCGAATGTAAGTGACTTATTAAAAAAAAAAAAGAAAGAAACTGAAATATCGGAATTGTAGTAAATTGTCATATTTGCAATTCAATAGTGATTCCATCCAGTTGGGCGAAAGGAATGTTTCGAAGCTCAAGCAGACCTTTGGTTAACGTTAGTTACGGATTTAAGAATAAAATATATAAGAACAAAATTGACGTAAATAGTCAGATATTTGCAATTGAAAAATGGTCCCAATCAGTAAGGTAAAAGTTGTCTTTGGAACAAAAAGCAGACCCTTGCTTGTCGTTAGTTCCCGACATGTTTAAGAATGAAATGAAAGAGTGCAATTATTGTTAAATGTGACATATTTACTTTTGCAATTGAGTCTATTTAGAATTCGAAAGGTGTATTTGGAAGATGAAACAGACTCCTGAAGTCGTTCATTAATGACGTATATTCAAATGAAATGAAAGAACGGAATTTTCGTAAATTGCCAGAAATTTCCAAATAAAAAGAGATTGCATTCAGTAGGGCGAAAGGAGTGTTTGGAAGGTGCTTACTGTCAGTCACTGACTTATTTAAAAAAAAAAAAAAGAACGGAATTGAATGGAATTCATGAATATTCATACTTGCAATATGAAGTCAGTTCATTCAGTAGGGGGAAATTAGTTTTTCGCAGACGTAGCAGACCCTTTCAGAACGTTAGTGACTGACATATTTAAGAATAAATGAAAGAACGGAATTGTCGCAAATTGCCAGATATTTAGAATTGATAATTGATTCCATTCAGTAGAACGAAGGGAGGTGTTTCGAATCTGAGGCAGACTATTTCTAATCGTTAGTTACTGGTATATTAAACAATAAAATAAAAAAAAGGGGTTGTCGTAAATTGTCAGATATTTACAACTGAAAAGTGAGTGAATTAAGTAACTCAACGGAATTTTTAAAAGATGAAGCAGACTCTTGCTGATCGTTAATTACCAACATATCTACGAATAACTTTAAAGAACGGAAAACACGTACAGGGTGTCCGAGAAGTCCTTCCCTGATTACAGAAATTGATAACTCAGGCTAGAAATAAGATAGAAATGTGAAACTGGTGTTGAATTCTTTACAAACTATAAAAGTTTTGGTCACATCAGTACACTTCCACATGAGCACCCTTGGTAGCACGTAGCACATCTAGACGATATTCAATTTCCAGCCGCACATTAGCCAACATCACTGGAGGGATCAATGCAACGACTGTGGTTATTCGTTGCTGCAGGGTTTCAGGGTTGCTGCTCTTGACATCAGGTGGAGTCCTCCCAAATGTTGTCTGGAACTGTCTCTGCACCGTGGTTGGTGATCGTGTCTCATGGTACCACAGGACACACTGTGCCTTCTCCTGGTTGGTTGGCATGGCTTCTTGGTCTTCTTACTTACGTACTACAAACCTAAAACAAAAAATATTGAGACTTGGTAAAACAGAACAAACCTAACACAGACAAAAACTTTTATAGTTTGTAAACAATTCAACACCAGTTTCATATTTCTATCTTATTTCTAGCCTGAGTTATCAATTTCTGTAATCAGGGAAGGACTTCTCGGACACCCTGTACATTGTCAGATATATACAATTCAAAATGAATCCATAGAGTGGTGCGAAATATATGTTTGAAAGATAAAGAAGACTTTGCTGATTTTTAAATACTGACATATTTTAGATTAAAAGAAAATAACGTAATTGTCGCGCATTGTCAGATATTTACAGATGATAATTGGTTCTATTTAGCAGAGCAAAATGAGTCTTTGGATATTGAAGCAGACTTTTGCATATCGTTAGTTGACGACAAATTTAAGAATAAATGAAACAATGGAATTGTCCTAAATAGTCAGATATTTATAATTGAAAAGCAAGTCTACTCAGTATAACAAAAGAATTTTATAAGTTGTAGCTTAGCCTTGCTGATCCTTAGTTGCCGACATATTTAAGGGAAAAATCACAGAAAACATTCCTCGTAATTATAAGATATTTACAATTTAAAAGTCTGTCCATTCAGCTGGGTGAAAGGAGTGTTCCGATGCTGAAGCAGACTGTTGCTGATCGTTAGTTACTGTCATATTTAAGAATAAATGAAACAGCTGAATTGACGCAAATTGTCTGCTGTTTACGATTGCAAAGTGTAGCCACTCAGTAGGACGAAAGGAGTTTTAGAACATGAAGCAGACTCTTGGTTATCATTACTTACTGACGTATTTAAAAACCAAATGAAGGAACTGGTTTGTCGTAAATTGTGAGATATTTGCAATTCAAAAGTGAGTTCGTTGATTTGGGAGATACTAGAGTTCAGAAGATGAATCAGACTATTACTGATCGTTAGTTGCCAAGGTATATAAGAATAAAAGGAAGAATGGAATTGTAGTAAATTGTCAGGTATTTACAATGGAAAAGCGCGTATATTCAGTAGGGCGCAGGGAGTGTTTTGAAGTTAAAAGAAACTCTAGGTTATCGTTGTTGAAGATATATTTAAGAATAAGATGGAAGAATTGTATTTTCGTATATTATCAGATGTTTAACATTGTAAAGTGAGGCCAATCATTTAGGCGAAAGAATGCCTGTAAGCTGACTATCGCTTGTTGAAGCGATATTCAAGAATAAAATCAAAGAACGAAATTCTCGAAAATTGTACGATATTTACAATTGAAAAGTTAATAACTCAGCCTGGCGGAAGTAGTAATTGGACCCTTAAACAGAGACTTGTTGGCCGTTAGTTACTGACATATTTAAGAAAAAACGAAAGAACGAAATTGTGGTATACTGTTAAATACAATTGAAAAGTTGTTCTATTCAGTAGGGCAAGCGGAGAGCTCGATAGATGAAATAGACTTTCATGATGCTTAGTTTCTGACATAGATAAGAACAAAACGAAATAAACGGAATTGTCGTGAATTGTCTTTCATTTGCAATTGAAAAGTGATCCCATGAAGTACAGTGAAAGGAGTGTATGGAAGATGAAGCAGACTATTGTTGGTTATTAGTCACTAACTCATTTTAGAAATGAAGGAACGTAATTGTCGAGAATAAAATGAAAGTACGGAAAAGAAGAAAGTTCTCAGATATTTAAAATCGAAAAGTTATTCTACCGAGTAGGGCGAAAGGTGTGTTTTGGTATATAAAGCAGACTCTTGTTAATAGTTACTTACTTACATATTAAAGTACAAAATAAAAGAACGGAATGGTCGTTATTTGTCAGATATTTACAATAGAAAAGCGAGTCTAATCAGTAGATACAATTGAATGTTTGGAGCCTCAAATATTCTCTTGCTGATCGGTAGAGATCGGCATATTTAAGAATGAAATGAAGGGGCGGAGTTGTTATAAATTGACATATATTTCCAATTGAAAAATGAGGCCATTCAGTATGGCGAAGGAGTGTTTCAAAATGAAGCAAACTCTTGCTAATTGCTAGTTACTGACATACTTAAGAATAAAATCAGAGAATGGAAATGTCGTAAATTGTCAGATATTGTTAATTTTGAAAATAACCTATTCATTAGGGCTAAAGATTAGTTCGGAAGATGAAGTCGAATCTCATTATCTTTACTTACAGGCATGTTCAAGAATTAAGAAAAAGAACGAAATTGTCCTAAATTGTATGTCATTTACGATTGAAAAGCGAGTATATTCATTAGGGCGAAACGAGTGTTTGGAAGGCGAAGCAGACTTACTCGTCGTTAGTTTACGGAATTGTCGTAGATTGTCAAATATTTACGATTGAAAAGAGAGTCTACCCAGTAAAGCGAGACGAGATTTTGGAAGCTGAAATAAACTCTCCACATGGTTTGTTGCTGTCATATTTAAGAATAAAATGAGAAAAACGGAATTTACGTAAATTGACGGTTGTTTACAATTGAAAAGTGTCTCCATTCTGTAATGCAAAATCAGAGGTTCAGAGACGAAGCAGACTTGCTGATCATCATTTGCCATCATATTTAAGAAAAAAATGAAAAAACTCAATTATCCCAAATTGTTAGAAATTTAAATTTTGAAGCAAGTCGATTAGTAGGGCTAAATAATGGTTTGGAAGCTGAAATATACTCTTATATCATTAGTTCCCGAACAATGAAATAAAGGAACAGAATTTCGTTAATTGCGTGATATATATAATTCCGAAGTTAGGGCGTTGACTAGGGGGAGCGGTTTGTTTGAACGGTGAAGCAGATTCTTGCTGACCCCTATAATAGACATATTTGAGAATAAAAGGAAGGAACGTATTTTAGTAAATTGTCAAATATTTACAATTGTAAAGTCACTTAATCAGATGGAGAAAGGGAGTGTGTGAAGGATGTAGTGGACTGTTGCGTATCGTTAGCTACTGATCTACTTAGGAATAAAATGAAAGAACGGAATAGTAGTAAATTGTCGGATACACACAATTGAAAAGAGGTTCTATTCAGTAGCGCAAAGGAGATTTTGGAAGATAAAATAGACATTCATGATAGTTACTCACATATTTAAGAATAAAGTGAAAGAACGGAATTGATATAAATTGTCTATCATTTACAATTGAAAAGTGATCCCATTCAGTAAGGTGAAAGAAGTGTTTGACAGATTAAGAATACGTTTGCTGATGATTTGTGGGCGACATATTTAAGAATAAAACAAAAGATCTCAATTTTCTTAAAATATCAGATATTTAATATTGAAAAGGGAGTGTATTCAATAGGCTTAAAGAGTGTTCCGAAGCCAAACCAGACCCTTTGTTATCTTTGCTTTATGACATATCTAAGATAAAATGAAAGAAGGGAATTGTTGAAATTATCGGATATTTACAATCGAAAACGGTGTCCATTCAATGGGGCGAAAGGAGTGTTTGAAAGATGAAGCGAATTGTTAATCATCGTTAGTTTCTGACTTATTTAAGAATAATATTTAAGAACGTAATTGTCGTAAATTCTCATATATTTACAATTGAAAAATGGAGTCTATTCAGTAGGGCCAATGGAGTATTTGGAAATTGAAGGTAGTCATTATTTGGTAATCATTATTACTGACGAATTTAAGAATAATGTTAAAGAACGGAATTGTCGTAAGTAGTAGATATTTAGAATAAAAAAGTGTGGCTTATCAATAATTCGGAATGAGTATTTGGAAGATGTAGCAGACTCTGGCCAATCTTTAGTTACTGACATATTTAATACTAGAATTAAAGAACTAAGCAGACGTAAATTGTCAGATATTTACAATTGAAAGTTTAGTCCACTCAGCAGGGAGAACAAGGAGTATGGAAGCTGAAGAAGACTCTAGCAGACTTTTTTTTGCTGATATATTTAAGAATAAAATCAATCATTTTTATTGTCGTAAATTGACAGTTATTTACAATAGAAAAAAGAGTCTATTCAGTATGTCAAAAGGAATGTATGGAAGATGAAACAGTTTCTTGCTGATCGTTAGTTACTGATATATTTAGGAACATAATGAAAGAAGCTAATTGTCGTAATTTTAAGATGTTTAAAACTGAAAAGTGAGTTAATTCGGTAGGGCAAAACGAGGGTTAGGAGGGCTAACACTTGCTCATCGCTAGTCACTGAATTATCTTTTTTTTAAATAATGAAAGAAGGAAAAGCCGTAAAATGTGAGATTTGCAGTAGAAAATTGAGTCCATTCAGTAGGAAGAAAAGAGTGTTTGGAAGATGTAGCAGACTCTTGCTATTCGTTAGTTACTGAGATAATTAAAAATGTAAATAATAGAAGGGACTAGTTTAGATTGCCAGAAATATACAACTATAACGAGTCCGTAGAGCAGTGCGAAAGATCTGCTTGGGAGATGAAGTGAACTTTTGCTGGTTGTTAGTAACTGACATATTTTAGAATAAAATGAAAGAAACGAATTGTCATAATTTGACAGATATTTATAATTGAAATGCGAGGCAATTCAGAAGGGCGAAATTAGTGTTTTGAAGTTAGGCGTAGTCTTGCTGAGCACTAGTTATTGACATATTTACGAATAGGACGAAGAACGGAATTGACGTAAATTGTCCGATGTTTAAAATTGAATAGTGATCCCATTAAGTAGGGTGAGGGAAATCTTTCGAAGATTCTGTAGACTGTTGCTGATCGTTAGTCACTGACTTATTTAAAAAAAAAATTAATGAACGGAATTCTCGTAAATTGTCATATTTACAATTGAAAGGCGAGTACATTCAATAGGGCGAAAGTAGTGTTTGAAGTTGAAGGTGACCCTTTGTTATGATTACTTAATGACATGTTTGAGAGTAAAATGAAAAAAGGTATTGTTGTAAATTATGAGATTTTCTATTGGAAATTGATTCCATTCAGTAGGGCAAAAGGATCTTTGGAATCTAAAGTTCCTTCTTGCTCAATGTTATTTAATCACTTACTTCAGAATAAAGTGAGAGAATTGTAGTACGTTCTCACACATTTGCGTCTGAAAAGTGTCTATTTAGAAGGGCGAAAGGAGTGTTTGGAAAATAAAGCATTCCTGCAGACCATTAGCAGAAGACATATATATGAATGAAATGAAAGAACGGATTTTTCGTAAATTTTCATATTTGCAATTGAAAAGTAAGTCCATTCAGTAGGGCGAAAGGAGTATTTCGATGGAATGGATGGAAAGGAGTATCAGACACTTGCTGATCGTAAGTTACTGACAATTTAAAAATAAAATGATGGAACAGAGTCAGATATTTACAATTGTCAGATATTTATATTTAAAAGTGAATCCATTCTGTTAGGCGAAATGAGTTTTTTTAAGATGTAGCCTGATATAGAAACTTTGTGGATGTAGTATTATTATTCCTTTATATTTCCATTTACTGATGAGAAGGATAGCTTATTTAATATATAAAGTATAGTTGACTTTGAATCAAAATGATCATATTAATGAAATAGGCAATTAATAGGATTATATCCACTGCTCTACTATCTATTATCATTTGTTTAATTGCTATAGCCATTTCAACTCTCCTTTCCAAGAAGACTATTAATGACCGAGGAAAGAGTTCCCCCTTTGAATGAGGATTTGATCCTAAATCATCTGCTCGAATTCCCTTTTCCCTGCGGTTCTTCCTTATTGCAGTAATTTTTCTTATCTTTGATGTAGAAATTGCCCTTCTCTTACCAATAACAATCACCATCAATAACACTAATACATTATCTTGATCCCTTGTCAGATTAACATTTTTAGTAATTCTTCTCATAGGACTTTATCACGAATGAAACCAAGGATCATTAACTGAGCTGACTAAACAGTAGGGATAATAGTTAAGTATAATATTTGGGTTGTATCCAAAAGGTGTTGTTGCCAACTTACCTCAAATAGGAAGCAAATATTGCACTTAGTTTCGACCTCAACGTTTGGTCCCCTTGGTCCCTTGGTCCCTTTGGTCCTCAACGTTTGGTCCCCAAAATGAAAGAACGGATTTGTCGTAATCAGATATTTACAGCTCAAAAGTCAATCAATGCATAAGAACAAAGCGAGTGTTTACAAAGTAGATCCTCTGTTACTGTTGATTCTTAGTTACTAACGTATTTAAATTTAAAATCAGTGACCTTATTTCTCGTACATTGTGAAATATTTACATTTGAATAGTGGGTCTATTTAGCAGCCGAAATTAGTGGTTGGAAAATGAAGGAGATTCTCGCTGATCGCTAAATAATAACATAATTAATAATCGAATGAAAGTACGGATTTACCATAAATAGTATGGTATTTAAAATTGCCAAGTGTTTCGTTCAAGAAAAAGAAAGTACCGTGTGGAGGTTGAAGGACGCTCTTGTTGGTCGCTAGTTACTTATTTCAGAATAAAATAACCGAATTGTCGTAATTTGTCAGACAATTCCGATTCAAGTGCGATTAAAATATATCAGGAGAATTGAGTTTTTTGCAATCTTCAAATAGACTCTTTCTGGTCTTTAGTTACAGACATATTTTAGTGCAGTTATTTAGGTAAAAAAGACTTAACATTAAACTAATTGTTAAAGAAATAAAGTAAGTTTTTTTAATACAAGCAATAACATCACCAACAACATATCAAAAGTCTACAGAATTTCGAGCATGGGAAAGCAGCCATATTAGCCGCAATCTTGGATTTACTCTTAAAATCTATAAAATGCAATTATTCCTCCAATAAACTTCAAATCTGTATCGAAAAGAATGTTTTTGGAGCTATGAACGTTATTTTGAGCCATTTACAAACATTTTAACCAGTAACAAGCTTGAAAATGGCATTTGATATGTTTGTTGAGGTCACTTTTTTAAAATTATAATACCTTACAGTTTCTTCTTATTTCTTATCGCTTTTAAAATTTATTCGTTTTCGTTTTGTTTCAGATGTTGGTTATTTTGAGCTGTTTAATTATCGTGGATGAGAATGTAATTGTTAAATGTGCCTTTGTGACAAAAAGTTATCTGAGGAGCCATTACTGACTTGTCGAGCGAAGAAAGTTACTTGAATCAACAAAGCAAGTGAATGAAGAGGAAGTGATATACAAATTCAAAAACAGTGTGTTCTTTTAAACCATTTAAAAAACTTTACCAATAATAAACCTAAAGTTTTTGACATGTTTGTTGAATTCTTTTCCTTCATCATAATCCCATGCAGTTTCTTTTCATTAATGTTGTTAACGAGTTTTTTCACCTGTTGTTTTTTATATGCTGGTGTAATTATCATGGATATAAATGTAGATGTGAAATGTGTCCTTTGTTACAAGAACTTATCAGATGAACAATCTGTGACATTACGAAGCAAAGGAAGTGAAGAAATTAACAAAGCAAGTGAATCAAGAGGAAGTGATATACGAACTCAAGAAGGACAATCCGTTTATGTGAAATGCAGGAAAATTTGGTGTAATCCAAAGAACATTAAGGCTTTGAAAAGGAGAAAACAAGTTGTTAGTACTAGTAATGAACCTGTGCTTCGATCAGAAGTGGAGAAGTTGCAATTCAATAAGCATTGTCTGTTTGGTGGGCAGGAAGCCAAATTCGATATTAGAAAGAGAGGATATGTTTTCCCAGTTCGAACCCATGAATTACATGCTACCATAATGAATGTATGCACCAGTAGGGACGATGAATGGAGTAAACTAGTGTCTGCAAGACTTCTGTTTGCTAAGGATCTTCCAGTCGTAGATGCAGTTTACCACAATCAATGCGACGTAAAGTTCAGAAATGAAAAAGGAATTCCAACGAGGTATGTGCCAAAGAGTGAAGCAACAATGGATAAGCTGCAACTGAAAGGCCGACCCCAGGAGGATGTAAGAACGAAAAGTTTTCTTGCTGCCATGGAAAACCTCAAAAATAATGATGAAGATCAAATTACCATATGCGACAGTGAAAAAATGGAAACAAATCTGGAGTCTTCTGGTTCCGAACATCACGCATATTCTGAACAGTATATGGAACATAAAGAATTATTTGGGGATGATGTAACATTTACAAATATGAAAGGACGAGTAAATATTGTAACACTTCGAGCAGGTGCTATTTTAATTCTTCAGCTATATTACAATACTCCAAAAGGTGAGAGGGGGGCGCGGTGGCTCAGTGGTAGAGCGTTCACCTCTGGTGCTTGGGGTCCCGGGTTCGATCTCAGCCCCCGCCAAGTGAACTTTGCGGTGGACAAACACCGTGCTCGTGGGTTTTCTCGGGGTTCTCCCGTTTCCTCCCACTTTCTTCATTCCACCATTTTCATTCATCTCTCATTATCACCGTCTCCTTTAGCCTCACCGGCATAAGCGTGGGACGTAAAACTTAAAGATTTCATTTCATTTCATTTTCCAAAAGGTGAGAATGAAGAAGAAAAACATAGGATAATTGAAACAGCTGAAAAATTAATTAGAAATGATTTGAAATCGTGTGAAACATCTAATAATCATTGTCCAGTCACTGAAGATATGGCTTCTTTAGACAAAGGAATGAATCTGTTTCCTGACAGTCTTCAAGTGTTTATGAAAACAGTAATTGGAGGAAAAATGATGAAAAATCGGCTTCTATAGGTCAAGCAATAATGCAAGCAATAAAACCAAGTTTCTTTATAGTGCATCTCCAACTGAGACTGGCAGTCCAAATGCACCATCATTTTGGTTCAAGGTTTTTGATAGATTCTTTACACCAGCATGGATTCTGCTCTTCCAGTGGCGAAGTACAGAAATATGAGAGGAGTGCAGTAACAACGTCAAACTTTGATACATTGATTGATTCGCATCAGTTTGTTCAGTATGTTGCAGACAACATAGACAACAACATTAACACACTAGATGGTCATGGCATCTTCCATGGTATGGGCTCCATAGCAGTAGTAACTCCTAGAAAGATAGTAAGTAGAACAGTTCCCAAGAAGGTAATCACAACACACGATCTTTGTACTGCATGAAGAATAAAACTTATATAGTACCAGACATCCAAATCACTTGCAGAGCTCAAGTTCAAAGAGTTAGAATGCATGAGGTCTTTAGAAGATCCTATGAAACTAGAGACTGAAATCCTTTGGAAGTTATCACCATTTGTAGCATATCAAGACCAGGCTGGTCTGGTTTTATGCACATGATTCATAAAGGTCACCAGCACCCAGGAAAGTCATCTATTTTATTCTTTCCTATTATTGATCTAGAACCATCAAATATGTCGTGTATATACTCTGCTCTTCTCTTTCTGAATGACTAAGTAAATAAGAACAGTTGCATATCAATCATAACATTCGATCAACTTTTGTGGTGGAAGGCTTTAAGCATTATTGAAAATGAAGCCGAAGAAAGTACGTTCAAAGAAGTAATCCTTCTACTTGGAGCTTTACATACTGAGATGAGCTTTCTGGGATGTATAGGTAACCTAATGATAAACTCTGGTTTAAAAGAAATTTTGGAGCAGATATATGGCAGTAACGCAGTAATTCACACTTAGTGGGTAGGCTGTATCAAGAGCAAGAAGAGGACACATGTCAGTAGATGTTGCTTTGAACATTATCAATAGCAGAGGGTTTGAAAATACCTTTGCCACATCGAAGGATAACTCCTACCAGTGAGGAACAGAATGATACAAATCGGAAGCTGCCAGTAAAAGATGATATTGAATCTGCAAGGGATAAGATGAATGGTCTTATTGTCAGTGTTGGAGAAATAATAAAGTATATTTGATGATGGTGAAGATCAATATTTGGGAGATGGCTCAAGTACCTTATTACTAAATATAAATAGTAAACTAGAAATTATCAAGGACAAGTAAAAGGTGGAAAACAATATTCGACAATATATGACAATATTCGACAATTTCAGTTTTTCGTTTCATTCTTATATATGTCAGCAACTGACAATCAGCAAGATCCTGCTTTATCTTCAAAACACACCTTTCGCCCTACTGAATAGACTCGCTTCTCAATTGTAACTCTCTGATAATTTACGAAAATCCGTCCTTCCGATATCTACAATTGATAATTTAGCAAACTCAGCAGGCCGATAGATAAGTTTGGAATCTGAACTAGAGCCTTGCAATCCGTTAATAACTTAAATACTTAAGAATAAAATGAAAGAACGGAATTGTAGTAATTCCGTGAGACATTTACAATTGGTAGTGAGTACATTCAGTAGGGCAAAACGAGTGTTTTGAGCAGGATACTCTTGCTGATCGTTAGCGGTCGACATAAAAAAGAGTCGAATGATAGACCAAAATTCAAAGATCAAATATTTAGACTCGAATATTAAGTCTATTTACTAAGTTGAAAGGATCGTTACGGAGATTAAGCATACTCTTGCTAGTCGTTGAGTTAACAGATATATTTGAAAATAATATGAGAGAACGGTATTCACGTCAAATCTCAGATATTTACAATCGTAAAAGTTCATTTGAGTAGGGTGAAGTGTTTTTTGGTATATGGAGCTGATTCTTGATCTTTGTTGGTTACCGAAGTGTATTCCATAAATTGAAATAATGGAATTATCGAAAATTCTTAGATATTTTCAATTGGAATGTGAGTTTCTTCAGTAGGGCGAAAACAAGTATATAAATTCCTCATCTTGATCGTTAGTTTACGACAAATAAAACTGGAATCAAAGAACAGAATTGACGTAAATTATCAAACATTTAGCCTTGACTAGTGTCCACTTACTAAGGTGAAAGGAGCGTTTGGACTATTAAGCAGACTCTTGCTGATCGTTAGTTAATTACAGATTTAAGAATAAAATGAAAGAACGGAATTATCGTAATGTTAGATTTTTTCAATTGAAAAGTGAGTCTATTCAGTAGTTCGAAGCAGTGTTTGGAAGTTGAAATGGAAGATGATATCTTGCTCATCGTTATTTCCAGACATATTTAAGAAGAAAATGAAATAACAGAATCGTCTGAATATGTCACACACCTGATTTGTGAGGCTATTCTGTAGGGTCAAAGGAGTGCTTGGAAGCTGAAGCAGACTCTTGCTGATCGGTAATTGTCGACATAACGAACGGAATGAAAGAAAGGAATAGTCGTAAAAAGTGTCAAAATTACAGGTCAAAGTTAGGTAATCAGTAAGGGGGAAAAAGAATTTCGAAGCTGAAGTAAAGCCTTGCTTAGCGGTAGTTGGCGACATATTTTAGAATGATATAAATAACGGAATTCTCGTTAATTGTGAGATATTTACTATTCAAAAGTGAGCCAATTCAGTATGCATAAGACAGTGTTTCAACTATGAAGCAGACTCTTGGTATGTGTTAGTTACTAATATTTTTAACAATAAAATTAAAGAAAGGAAGAATGAAAAATTGTCAGACATTTCCAATTAAAGAGTCATTTCATCCAATATCGCGATTGGAGTGTTTGCTTGCCGAACTTAAATCTTGCTGATCCTTAGTCACTGACAACTTAAAGAATAAAATGAAAGAACTGCATAGCCGTATATTGGAAGATTTGAAAGCGGCAAAGGGAGTGTTTCAAAGATGTAGCAGACACTTTATGCTAGTTAATTAGGGACAAATTTACCTTCAAAACGATAAAGGGGATTTGTCATTCATAGTCAGATACTTTAATTTGAAAAATGAGTCTATTTACCATAAAGAAAAAAATGTTTACAAGTTGAAGTAGAGTTGTGCAGATCGTTAGCAGAAGACATTACTAAAATAAATTAAAGAATGGAATTGTCACAAATAGTTAGATATTTATAATTGAAAAGATTCCAATCAGTAGAACGAAAGGACTGTTTCTTAGCAAAAATAGACTATTACTGATCATTAGTTGCCGACGTATTTAACAATAAGATAAAAAATAGAATTGTTGTAAATTGTGATATTTACAATTGAAACCGAGTCTACTCAGTAGAGGGAAAGGAATGTTTCCAAACATCAGCTTACTCAGCTGATCGTCAGTTCAAGACACGTATAAGAATGGAAGGAAACAACAAAATTGTCGAAAATAGCTAGATATTTAGAACTGAACTTGCGTCTATGCAGTTAAGCGAAAGGAGTGTTTGGAAGAGGAAAGGACTCTTTCAGATCGCTTGTTCACGACATATTTAAGGATCGAATTAAAAAACGGAAATGTCGTAGATTGTCTGATATCTACAAATGTTAACGAGTACATTCAGTAGGATGAAAGGAGTGCTTGGATACTGATGCGGACGTTTGCCGATCCTTAGTAGTTGTAGTATTTAAGCATAAAATGGGAGATCGAAATTCTAGTAAATTGTCTGTTATTCACAATTGAAAAGCGAGTCTATTCAGTAGGGCGAGTATTGTGTTTGGTATATAAAGCAGACTCTTCTTGATTGTTTCTTAATGAACAATTTTAGAATAAAATCAAATAATGGAATTGATTTAAATTGTCAGATATTAGCGATGGAAGCAGAGGCCGTTTAGTATGGCGAAGGGTGTTTCAATAATGAAGCAGACTTTTGTAATCGTTAGTTTCTGACATATTTAAGAATAAAACAAATAACGTATTTATCGTAATATGTGAGATATTTACAATTGAAATATGAGCTTATTCAGTAGGGCATTAGGAGTGTTTTCTGAGCTGAAAGAGACTTTTGCAAATCGGTAGTTGTCCATATAAACATAATGGAATGAAAGAACGGAATTGTCGAAAATTATCAAATAATTATACTAGAATATTGAATCCATTTACTAACTTGAAAGGAGCGTTAGGAAGATTAAGCAGATTCTTGCTGGTCCTTAGTTAATTACATATTTACGAATGAAATCAAAGAACGGTATTGTCGTAATCTCAAATTTTTTCAAAGGAAAAGTGAGCCCATTCAGTAAGGCGAAAGGAGTGTTTGCAAATGATAGTGGGTATATTAGATATACTGGGTATATAGTGGATATATAGTGGGTTTCTCAAATATTCAAGAATAAAAAGTTAGGCCAATCAGTATGGGGAGTGTATCAAAAGTGAAGCAGACTGTTGCTAATCGTCAGTTACAAACATATTTAAGATTAAAATGAAAGAACGGAAATATACATTGCAAGTGATTCCATTCAATACGGTGAAATGATCCGTTGAAAGATGAAGTAGTATTTTGGAGATCATTACTTACTAACGTATATAATAATAAATTGAGAGAAAGGTTTTTGTGCAAATCTTCAAATATTTACATTTGAAAATTGAGGCCATTCAGTAAGGAGGAAGGAGTGTTTGGAAGATAAAGCGAGCTAGAATTGATCGTTAGTTACTGTCATACTTAAGAATGAAATGAAAAAACGAAATACTCGTACATTGAAACAAATATTGAAATTCGGACTTTAGCGAAGGGGGTGTTTCAAAGATGTAGTAGACTTTCGTTGATCGTTAGTTATGACATTTTTAGAAATAAAATGAAAAAACGGAATTGTCGTAAATTGAGAGATATTTCCTATTGAAAAGTGAAGCAATTCAGTATTCCGAAGGGAGTGATTCAATGATGCAACAGAATCTTGGTAAATGTTAGTTACTCATATTTATATGAATAAAATGAAAGAATGAAATTGTCGTAAATTGTCAGACATTTCCAATTCAAAACTGATTCCATTCAATAGCGCGAAAGGACTGATTGCTAGGCGAAGTTAACTCTTGGTGATCCTTTGTTTCTGACATATTTAAGAATCAAATGAAAGGACGGATCAGTCGCACATTGTCGATATCTATATTTAAGAAGTGGCGAAGGGATTATTTCAAAGATGAAGCGGACGCTTGCTGATCGTTAATTACTAACATTCTTAATTTCAAAATGAAAGAACGGAATTATCGCACATAGTCATTTAAAAAGTGGGTCTATTTCGCAAGGACGAAAGGAATTTCTGGAAGTTGAGTCAGACTTCTGCTGAACGATTGCTAAAAACATATTCAAAATAATTTACAGAATGGAGATGACGTAAATTGTCATACATTAAGAATTGAAAAGTCAATCCATAAATGAAAACGAAACGAGTGTTTCGAAGATTATGACTCCTGTTGATTCTCCGTTGCTGACATATTTATGTTTAAAATAAGAGGAATGCATTTTAGTACATAGTCAAATATTTACAATTGAAAAGTGAGTCTTTTTAGCAGCCAGAAAGGAGTGTTTGTTAGATGAAGGAGACTATCGCTGATCGTTAGTTAATTACATACTTAAGAATCAAATGAAAGGACAGAAATTTCATAAATTTTCAATTTACAACTGGCAACTGTTTCCATTCAGTAAAGCGAAAGGGATTTTTCAAGGCTGAAGAACGCTTTTGTTGGTCGCTAGTTACCAACATATTAAAGAATAAAAAAAAAAAATAACTGAATTGTCGTAATTTCTCAGATATTTACAAAAGAAATGCGCATTAAATATATTAAGATCAAAGGAGTTTTCTGGCAGCCTAACTAGTATGTTACTGATTCTTAGTTACTGACTTATTTAGGAATAAAATGAAAGAACAACATTATAGTAAATTGTTAGATAGCTACAGTTGTAAAGTAACTCCACTCATTAGGGGCAAACGTGCTTTAGAAAAGGAAGCAGACTCTTGCTGATGTTCATATTTGTGGAAAAAAATGAAGGAAAGGATTTAATGTAAATTGTTAGATAGTTAGAAAAGAGAAGCGAGTTGATACAATAGGGCTAAAGGAGTGATTGCAAGCTCAAGCAGACTCTTTCTGACCTATGGTCATGGGCGGCGATTAGGGGGGCAAAGGGGGCAGTTGCCCCCCACTTTTTTGAAGCAACCCATTAATGTATATGCCGTAGTTTCATTTGGAAATATAAAGTTTATGTATGTATTACTGTTTCATAAGAAAAATGGTGCTATGTAACATTTGCCGTTGCGGGAGTACATATTGGTTGTCTTCCCGTGAAGTTAAGAAAGCTACAGGAATTGCGTTTTAAGTGCGACAGAAAACAACCAAAAAATTAACCTATTGGAGCACAACAATTCGAACATACTTTTAATCCAGAGGTATAGAAGCCAAACCTGCTAAATCCATTTTCAGTTTTGTCAGGAAACGAAGAAGTGATGTCCTTATGTTTCAAAATTGTTTAACAGTTTTCTTGTTTAGAGGTCCCTACTTAATACAAATGAGTGAAATCAACCATTAAACAAAATAAGTTGGTTAACAATTCTGAAAACAGGAGGGCGTCACTTTTTCTTCGTTCCCAGACAAAATTCAAAAATGGATTTAGCAGGTTTTGCCTCTATACCCCCTTCTTACAAGGGCTCGATATGTTAGTCAGCCGCTTTGAAACTAATTGAGAGAACATTTCGCAAAAAAAGAAGTATTTTACAAGTTATTCTTTAATTGCACAAAAATTGACAAATCCTAAAATGTCATATCTTCTTTCTAAAGTAAGAAATATTGATTAAAAAGAGCGTAATAAGAAACAACTTCTACCTTTTCCATTGTTTATAATGTAATATACGAGTGAAGTGGTGTGTGTTTAGGGGTGTAACTGTATATACAATTAAATTTACTGAATTCAACATAATTCTAGATTTTAGGATTATTTTGTATAGCTGGAGTGAAGAGTGATTCTAAGTATTGTTGTGTTTTGATGTGTTCCAAGCAAGTGAAAACTGCACCTAGTGGCAACGAACATGTTTCGGGAAGCTGCAAAAGCAAATATTGCTTTAAATGTCGTAGCATATTCCTCTAGTATTTACTGTCTTTCATTTTCTAAGAGTAATAACATGCATTTAATAGAATGTGTGGAATTAAAAATTAAGTTGTTGAATTATCCCCAGTTTCAATATAGCATCTACAAAGCAAGACTCCTTATTCATTACTACGATTAATATTATTATTTCTATTTATTTGGTTTTCAAATTTGTTATTAAATAATCTGATTACACAATTTTCCAGACAGAATTTTCAGATGTTCATGAGCAAGGAATCAAATCTCTTCTTACATTTTCGTTATTTCAGAGTACAAACATCTAGTACCTACTTGCGTTGGTTTTGTCAATTTACTTAATAAAATATGAAGTACGATATACAGTATTTTAACTTAAAAATATAGTATCCTATTAGTTATACAACCTTTCGTGAAACAAAGTGTTAGAAACAACCAGGAAAACTTAGAAATATTCAGATCATATCTTGCCCCCCCACTTTTAACGTCCAATCGCCGCCACTGCCTATGGTTAAAAGTTACTTAAGAACAAAGTGAAAGATCGGAATTTTCCTAGTCACATATTTACTATTTAAAATTGAACGCATTCAGTACCTTAGTTACCATGTTTGAGTTTAAAACGAGAGAAGGGATTTGTGATATATTCTCAGACACTTATATTTCAGAAGTGATTGTTTTAGCAAAAGGGCAAGGAGAGTTTGGAAGATGAAGAAAAGTCTCGTCATCGTTAGAAAATTATATAATTAAGAAGAAAACGAAAGAACGGATTTGTCCCAAAATTCACAGATATTTACAAATGAAAGGTCAGGAAACATCGGGTCGAAAGGACCTTTTAGAAGCTGAAGCAGACGATTGTAATTGACATTTTCATCATAAACTTAAGGAACACAATCATATAAATTGCCATATATTTACAATTGGTAAGAATCCATTAAGTAAGGTTAAAGGAATGTTTTTAAGATGAAACAGGCTATTGTTCTTCGTTAGTTAGAGACATATTTAACAATGAAATGAAAAAACTATATAGTCGAATACTGATAGATATTTTTCATCGGAAAGTTGTGAAGTGAGTGTTTCAAAGAAAAAGGAAACTCTTTCTTATAGTTAAATACTGACATATTTAAGTATAAAATCATAGATCGCAATTGTCGTAATTGTCATTTAATTTCTAATTAAAAATGAATAGATTTAGTATGGCAAAAGGGGTTTGGTAGCTGAAGTATATCCTTTCTGAACGTTAGTTACTGACAAATTTTTGAATAAAATTAAAGAATGAAATTGTAGTAATTTATCAGATATTTAGAGTTTGTAGGTGAGTCCGTTCAGTAAGACTATAGGAAAATAATCCAAATGGGAAAATAGCATATGCACTTTCAAACTCATGTTACAACCCAATTCTTTTAAACACAGTAGCATTCTTTCCACCATGTTAGTTTAGATCCTTTCTGTTGCCAAGAAAGTTTTTCGCTACATCTCAGAAACCTTGCCATGCTGATGGCTTGTTCTGGTTCTTGATATTTTCAAAATTTGCGTCACGAAAATGTTTCCTAATATTTGGACCATCGAAGATGGCCTGTTTAATCTTGCATTACTGATGCCAGGAAATTTTTGACACAGATGTTTGAAGCACTCACCTTCAGTATCTAGAGCCTTGACAAATTGCTTCATTAAGTCAAACTTAATGTGAAGGGGAGGTAACAGTATATCATGTGCATTAACAAGACTTGCGCGTTCTAAATTTTTCGAACTATCATTCACCTGCCTATCTGGCCATTCCTTTTGAATCCAGTGGACTGTCCTTGCCCGACTGTGCAGCTCACACAGAAAACATCGGAATTTGGTATAGCCGAACTGTTGATCCAATGACCGATGACCTTAAAATCCCCACATATTTGTCATTGATGTTCGTGGTACTTAATCTTGTTCAACATCAAATCAAGGTTTTCGTAGCTTTACCTCATGACAACAAAATAAGCAACTTGAATGGATGCTAACTTGTTTCCGTTGTGTAGGAGTACACACTTCAAACTTCTCTTGGAAGCATAGATGAAAAGTTTCCATTGGGATCGATCCTAGTCAGGCTATCCTAATTATAGTATTAACTCCGGAATGTTGTTGGAAAATACTATATTATCTTCTGCAGAAAAGAAAGCAGCAAATTCTTGTCCATGATGCCTGTACCAATAGTACGTCGTCTCAGCCATCAACAGGTTTCTCTCCTTTAGTCGTGATCCCAGTCGTTCGGCAGATTCCTTTGTGATTTCAAGGTCACGAACTAAATCATTTAAACCACTCTGTTCAAAAAGAAAAGGCTCTGTTGATTCTTGTGGGTCAAAGTCTGAGTCATCATTGTTGCCACTAGGAGATTCGGAAGAGGCTTCATTTAATTGGTCTGGTGGCTGTGGGACAGGTATGTCAGGACCATGGAATACTGGTAAACTGACGGATGGAATTGTAGTTGGGTAAGCAATATTAGCCCTGTTCCTACTCTTGAAACCTTTCACATTCACAGAACAAAAGTTGCAATTGGTGCTGTGGTCAATAGGCTCACGCCACACAGTGGTGATTCCAAACGGCAATGCTTTTCTTTCACCTTTCATCCATTGCCGCAGTTGTTCGATGCATCTTCGACAAAACTCAAGTGGTGTCACGACTTGTCCTGATCTCCCAATGCTACACCAAAATACCAAGATAAGCTTTTCGCACAAAGGAAGTTATATTGCGCCGTTGTTTCGTGGGCTTCTTTCAACCTCGACGCTGCATTCCGAAAAGACTGCGAACAACCACTTCACTTTCATCACTAAATAATAAGCACACACCACGATATTAGGGACTGAGCACAATTAGGTAGTTTAGAACGAAACTGTATGAATCATTCGCAGGAAAAGCAATATACTAAACAAAACAATGCCGCTAGGCGTTACTATCGTACCGTACCGCTAGGTGGACACGATAAGCTGTTGCTACTGCTAGATCTCACGCTATGAGAGTAATGGCATTTCAGTCAATCAGGATATTTAGTCCTCCTGGCTTGAGACGCATATGAATGAATAGGTAGATTGATTATCTCGATTTTGTCACAAAATGTGATGTGATGAGACAAAACTAACCTCTCTTTTAGGTTTAGGTGGCAATCACCACATCACAGAAATATATTGCACTTATGCAATAAAATCATCGCAGGTTAGTGTTATATTTTCCGCAATGCATGAAAAATTATATAAAATAATTACATTAAAATACATCAGTTGTATATATATATATAAGATAATCATTGCAGAACATAGTAATTATTATGTTTAAAAGATAAAATCTGAGATAATTTCCACAGTAGGTCGGTATTATATATGAGAATGTTAAATGCAAGATAGGAAAATCGTTTAATAGCAACAAATCAACTTTGCTTCAATATTGCTTCAACTAAAGAGTAAGATGCCGTCAAGCTCGAAGTCGATCCAAAGTGGTGCTCTTATTGTTTACCTTTTTTCGTGGTTGTGTGTAGTGTTTATATGCGTGCTCTACTGTCTTCATGTAGCATCGGTGCTGTGACTTTCCCAAGTGAAGCATTGCCAATGAAACATGGACTGAAGTGTAGTGGAAGATCATTTCATTTTATTGCTGCTGCCTTCATACCAAGAGGACCGCCATGTGCTCTCTCTGGTACTGCTAACAGTGACGGAGGAACTACCAGTGATTTTGTGCCAAGGTATGAGTCGAAAGCAAAAAAACAGTGCCTCATTCTCGTTTGTTTTCTCCTCCTTTGTGGTGATATTCACGTAAACCCTGGCCCACCCTGTCCATATTACACCAGTGCTTTCAATATATATTATCAAAATGTTCGTAGTATTAAAAACAAATTACTTGAGTGCTCATTGAACCTAGGTGAGATAAGGGAACTGGATTGTTTCGCAGTGACCGAATCGTGGCTGAATGAATCAGTGAACGACAGTGAAATTAGCTTTTCTAATAATTTCACCATTTATCGTAAAGACCGCATAACTCGTGGAGGTGGAGTGATGATTTGTGTAAATAATAAGTGGAAGAGCAAGAGAAGACTGGATCTCGAACGGAATTGTGAACTCATTTGGGTGAAAGTATTTATTCCAAAGCGTCGTTCTGTGTTTATTGGGTGCTTCTATAGGCCGCACAAGAATACCCCCCAGCACATCTTACAAGCTTGCCATGACTCACTGTTACATGCGTTGTCACACGGTGACGTCATCCTATTGGGTGATTTCAACCTTTCTATCACGTGGCAGGACAGCAAGCATGGCGTCGCTAAAGATGGAAACGACAGTTATTTCATGGACAATTTTATTCATGGACTTGGTCTAGGTCAACATAATATGCATAATACCCGCAATAATAGCAATCTTGACTATATTCTCTCTAATTTAGAACCTCGTTGTGTTGTCCCATGCAGAAATCTTTTTCCCTCGGATCACGATTCCTTGGATGTTTCTTTCGATTTCCTCCCCTCCACTACTACAAACCAGCCTCTCAAAAGTAGGTCATAACTTCTTTGGAAGAAAGCCCCCTGGGGCGACATCTGCCGGGCTATTGAACTGTTTCCTTGGTGTTTGCTAGAGGTAGGAACTGTTGACGACGGTGTGGACTTATTTACATCTGTTGTCCACTCAGCCATAAAGGACTTTGTGCCGGTGAAAGCATCAAAATCGAACAGGTTTCCGGTCTGGTACGACAATGAACTTCGTGAACTTCTTAAAAACAAAAAGCTTGCCAGGACTCTATGGAAATCACATCCGAGTGACTACACATACAAAAACTTTGCTAGAATTAGAAGTCTTGCCAAGAAGGTACAGCGGCGTAAATATTTTGAATACATGGACTCAATTGGTGATTTTACTGTTAGTAACCCTAAAGTCTTTTGGTCTGTAATTAAATCTTGAACAAAATCTCCGGGCATACCGGCATCAGTTCAAGATGAAAATACTGAAGCGAGTGATGATTAAAGACCCGACCTCTTCAATAACTATTTCTGCAAAACATTTACTTCCCTTCCCTCTACAACCCATCTCCCCCGTCTCCACCCCATCTGTTCGGACACCTTATCCATTCTCTCTACCACCCCGGGCGAAGTTCTGGCTCTCTTGCTATCGTTATCTCCACATAGATCACTTGGACCTGATAAAATTAGTCCTCTCTTTCTCAACAAAACTGCTTCAGTTATTTCGGTTCCTTTATCTATCTTATTCAATAGATGCTTCAAGGAAGGGTATTATCCCACCAGTTGGAAACTAGCTCACGTGACCCCAATATATAAATCAGGACTTAAAGATCATGTATCCTCCTATAGGCCAATATCTCTTCTTTCTGTAATATCAATTATCTGCGAAAAAATAATCAAAGACAGGCTACTTAAATTCACCTCACCTTACATCCATAGTTCTCAGCACGGCTTTCTACCGAAAAGCTCAAGTCTCTCAAACTTAAGTACTCTTCTTTCCTGTGCAATCAAATGTATGAATAACAATACTCAATTAGATGTTATCTACTTTGATCTCTCGAAGGCCTTTGATTCTGTCAGTCACATTCATCTTCTTCATAAACTCTCCAATAGATTTAATGTACATGGCAAATTTCTCTCTCTAATCACAAGCTACTTGAAGGACCGTAAACAGAGAGTTGTTCTTTCAGGGGCGACTTCTAACCCCCAACCCGTGATCTCAGGGGTGTCTCAGGGGAGTGTGCTTGGGCCTCTGCTGTTTGTCCTGTATATGGATGATCTCTACACGCACTTATCTGCTCAACCTAGTGGCCTTCTGCTTTTTGCTGACGATTGCAAGTTATACAGAGAAATATCGTGTCTCCATGACAATTGCTCTACAGGAAGACATAAATTACCTTACAGGTTGGTGTGAAATGTGGCACTTGAAACTCAACAGTAAGAAATGTGACAGTATTACTATTACTTTGAAAAAGTCTCCTGTTCCCTCCACATACCATATCAACGATTCCCCTATCACACATTCTGCTAGTCATAACGATCTTGGTGTCATCTTTGATTCAAAACTCACCTTCTCTGACCACATCTCCTCATATCGATTCACCGAACTACGCACTGTTTTTTTTTCATTAGCAACTTTTTATAAGACTTTAATAGCGCCCAAGATCGAATACTGCTCTCCCATATGGGCCATGGCAGCACCTACACATCTCTCCAGACTTGATTCTGTTCTCAATTTCTTCATCGCTATAGTCCGTTTTCGTGTTCCTGCACTTCAAATATTATCTAAGAAGGAGCTCTTGCGACATCTTAATATTCAGACTCCTGAAATACGCAGAATTATCTCTGACCTGAAATATCTACATAAAATAGTTAATGGAAGCTTAAGATCGGAAATATTACTTCAGGAACTATCCTTACGTGTCCCTTCCCGCATCACCCGGAATACCCACCTATTCATCTTGCCCGTCCTAGGTTGGCTGTAGTAGTAGGGGCCCGCGTATATGCAGCCGAGTCAGCAAAAATTTTCTCGATTCTGATTGGCTGACAGAGGTCACGTGACGTTAGGTCCCGCCCACGCGGGAAATTCAAATTTTCAGGTCACGTGGTATGACGTCGTGAGTCACCCTGCGGGGAAATCCCTCACCCGGGATTTTTTATGTTCGTTCCCTTTTACGGGTAAGATGTGTGTTTCTGATTGGTTGATAGCTGTCACGTGATTTTAGACCATGCGATATTTGAAATTCGTTCCCTTTTACGGGTAAGATGAATCCTTTGGTACCACAATGCTGATTGATTGATAGAGGTCACGTGATCTTAAGCCCTGTGACTTTTGAAATTCGTTTCCTTTTTTACGAGTAAGATGAGTGTTTTGGTACCTCGATTCTGATTGGCCGACAGAGGTCACATGATCTTAGACCCGCCACACACCCCATGAGTGAAATATAGAGCGATATGTCGGTGATCACCCTAGACCTGTATTTTAGAATTTTGTTCCCTTTTTATGGTTATGCGTAAAGTTCCCATGAAGGGTTCAACCTCCTCCTTAAATAACCCTTTTTTGGTATCATGATATTGTACTGAAGTTTACATTAAATATCATGATTGCTATTTAAATGATATCATCTCTTTGACAGATAAGATGATTACCAGCTTTCTTACCTTGATGGAGATCCTGTCCTTGAATTAGTAGCCTATGTCTCTGGAAGTAACAATGGTGAAAGAGGGGTGTCGCTTGTAGATTTCTTATAACACATTGTTGTGAGTTGAAGCGATTTTTTAAACGCTCAGTAAGCGCTTCATTAATGGAAACAGTGTTGCCAGATTTGTCTTACCGAAACTGCTCCGATTCTTTTCGAAACGGTTCCGCAGAGTGCAAGAAATTTTAAACTAAAATTTTTTCGAACTAAAAAAATTTCAAAACTAAAAAATTTTAAACAAAAATTTTCAAACAAAAAATTTTCGAACTAAAAATTTTGAAACAAAAAAGTTTCAAACAAAAAATTTTCGAACCCAAAAAAAATTTCGAACTAAAAAAAATTGAAACAAAATTTTGTCGAACTAAAACATTTTTTAAAAACAAAAGTTTCGAACTAAAGATGTAAATCACATCTAAAAATTTTCAAATCAAACTTTTTATCGAACTAAACTTTTAAAATTTTCAAACTAGAAATTTAAACCAAGTTTTAGAAAAATCCTAAGAAATGTTTCTCCAGGAATCGAACTCAGGTCTTTCAAACCAAAGATGTGTACGCTAACCGTTTAGCTATGAATGAATTCGGTTTTAATCGTGCTTGGTGGGTTTCGAACCATGGTTCTTGAAAAGGATACACATATACTTTAAGAAAATAAATCTGACAGTGTAACGCTTCCGTTCATGGATTAAAATAAAATGCTGATAGACTTCTTTGTGTGTAGACATAGAAGTACATATGATTGAAAATGCAAACGTCAGCGGATCGCATTACTTTTGTTTTACTACGAACGTGTCAGCATGATTCATGAAAAAAGCAAACATTGACATTCTCGTATGGAATATGAGGAAAATGAAATGTCGTCACAGTTACGACAAGTAGTGACATGATCCTGGCAGAAGGGAATTGGCATCGGAATTGCGATACTAGATGTTGTAACTATTGAGAAACGTGAATGACGTCACGATCGATTGTTACATATCGTTTTGGTTCGTGATTCATGACAAAAGCAGCGAGCGTTTTGATTGGTTCGTTGTGATGTCATTTTATAAATTTCCTCGTTTCTGATTGGTTGATGATGACATCGTTTTCGCAGCGACCTAAATAAAAATCTAAATTTCATTTTTCAAATCCTACACCGCTCTCAACTGTCAAGTGAGAAGGTCTGTTTTTTAAAAGTGTCTTCATTTAAGAAATTTTACTGCACCGACTTTTTGTTCATTGAATTTGAGGTAAGTTCAGTGAGATTTTATTTTTCACACAAGATTCGAAAATAATTTTTATTTCATATTTGTGGGGGTGGATCACTCAGACACTGTTTTACTTTTAGTACGAAATATTTATGCTATGAAGGAATTAGTGGAATAGGAAAGTGGGAGTACGAATCAGGAACCTCCACACATTAGAAGTAAGCACGAGAAATGATATGTTTAGCGTCCCTTCAGCTTAATGTTGAATGTGAACACCCGTCGGGAATTGAACCATGGCCAGAAAATGTGTGCGCTTAGTTTTGAAAAGAATGCATTACAAAATTTCAGAAACTATGCCTGAGAATAATATGGTTCGATTCCCTTTGAAAGCATTAGCGTCCCCTTCAGCTTAACGTGATATTCGAGCAACCGCCCGGGATTGAACCAAGGCCAGAGGTGTGTACGTCAATCATTTAGCTTAGTTTTGAAAAGAATGTATGATAACGCATGAGAATATTAAATTTCAAAAAAAAAAGGGTTGACAGCGATCCGATGTGTGAAAGCAAACCCCACCGAGGATTGAACCAGGACCTTCCACATCCGAACCATGTACGCTAACCGCTTAAATAAAAAAGAGTGCATGAATATTTGGTTAAAAGATTTACGCTATACAGATTATGTTTTGACAATTACGTATGTGTTACGTTAATGTTCGGTGAATCTCTTCAACTTGCAAACGCATCATTTAAAGGTCGTTGTGAGTGGAAAAAAATGCTTACGCGTGCTTTATCACATCTCAGTACTGTTGAAACATTCATTCATTCATGCATTCTTTTTATCACTATAGAATGATAGGTCAGTTACATGCTGATGTAATGGTTTCGAGTTTGACAGCAATAAAACACACATTTCAGTAACATAATTATTTAAAAAAAACTTTGATTTCTAGTACACGTGCTTTCATAATGAGATTCTGAACGCCACCGCCAGGGGAATCAAACTCAGGACCTTTACATGAATTGTTTATTTAAGAATTTATCATGAATGTTATGATTTCCTGTTTATCAGGTGATTAAGATTTTTCTTTCTTCTTTTCTTTTGTAGTAAATTCACGCTGCACAATTCCTTTTTTCCCATTACATATTTGTTTTACCGTACCTGTTTGTTTGTTTTCATTTTTAACCATGATCGAATCGGGTTTTACTGTTTGTAATGAAATCACTCGTCATTATAGACGATTTATGTACGTTTATGTATTATGAGGTGTGTACGTCAACCATTTAGCTTAGTTTTGAAAAGAATGTATGATAACGCGTGAGAATATTAAATTACAGAAAAGGCTTGACATGCCCCCGACGTGGAAAGCAAACCCACCGAGGATTGAACCAGGGACTTCCACGTCCGAACCATGTACGCTAACCGCTTAGTCACAATAATAAAAAAAATACACTATACAGATTTTGTTTTGACAATTACGTATGTGTATCGTTAACGTTTGATGAATCTCTTCAACTTGCAAACGCATCATTTAAAGGTCGTTGTGAGTGGAAAAAAATGCTTACGCGTACTTTGTCACATCTCAGTACTGATGAAACATTCATTCATTTCATGCATTCTTTTTATCACTATAGAATGATAGGTCAGTTACATGCTGATGCAATGGTCTCGAGTTTGACGACAATAAAACACTCATTTCAGTAACATAATTATTTTTTAAAAAACTTTGATTTCTAGTACACGTGCTTTAATAAGGAGATTCTGAACGCCACCGCCAGGAATCAAACTCAGGACCTTTACATGAATTACTTAGTTAAGAATTTATCATGAATGTTATGATTTCCTGTTTATCTGGTGATTAAGATTTTTCTTTCTTCTTTTCTTTTGTAGTAAATTCACACTGCTCAATTCCTTTTTTCCCATTACATATTTGTTTTACCGTACCTGTTTGTTTGTTTTCATTTTTAACCATGGCCGAATCGGGTTTTACTGTTCGCAATCAAATCACTCGTCATTATAGACGATTTAACATTGAGGGCAGAATGCTCGAAATTCAATTCAACGCACCACCCGTAGGAACCGATATCATACAGTATGTACATAACAGTTTCCAAGCGATGCTGGACCATTTGTTAGCCAATGTCGACGATGAGGCGATGGTTGGTTTATCGGTAATATCGCCACGCAATACCAATAAACCATTTTGGGTGAGTTTTCGCCAAGCCCGAAACTTGACACTGGAAACGATGTGGGCATTAAATGGTAAATATATCCTAGGATGTGGGGGGTAAATATATCCTAGGATATTCTTACCCCCTGTCGGTTTTCCTTAAACTCAAAGAAAATGAAGACAAAAGATATAATATTAATACCATATTGAAGTGTACATCTACATCAGTGAACATATACCGGGGGGTAAATCTATCCTAGGATATACTTACCCCCCTGTCGGTTTTCCTTAAACTCAAAGAAAATGAAGACAAAAGATAAAATATTAATACCATATTCAAGTGTACACCTACATCAGTGAACACATATCGGGGAGTACATCTATCCTAGGATATTCTTACCACCTGTCGGTTTTCCTTAAACTCAAAAAAAAATGAAGACAAAACATATAATATTAATACCATATTGAAGTGTACATCTACATCAGTGAACATATACCGGGGGTAAATCTATCCTAGAATATTCTTACCCCCCTGTCGGTTTTCCTTAAACTCAAAGAAAATGAAGACAAAAGATATAATATTATTACCATATTGAAGTATACATCTTCATCAGTGAACATATACCGGGGGGTAAATCTATCCTAGGATATTCTTACCCTCCTGTCGGTTTTCCTTAAACTCAAGGAAAATGAAGACAAAAGATATAATATTAATACCATATTGAAGTGTACATCTACATCAGTGAACATATACCCGGGGGTTAATTCTATCCTAGGATATTCTTACCCCCCTGTCGGTTTTCCTTAAACTCAAAAAAATGAAGACAAAAGATATAATATTAATACCATATTGAAGTGTACATCTACTTCAGTGAACATATACCGGGGGGTAAATCTATCCTAGGATATTCGTACCCCTTTATCGGTTTCCCTTAAACTCAAAGAAAATGAAGACAAAAGATATAATATTAATACCACATTGAAGTGTACATCTACATCAGTAAACATATACCGGATGTAAATCTATCCTAGGATATTCTTACACCCCTGTCGGTTTTCCTTAAATACAAAGAAAATGAAGACAAAAGAAATAATATTAATACCATATTGAAGTGTACATCTACATCAGTGAAAATATACCAGGGGTAAATCTATCCTGGGATATTCTTACCCCCCTGTCGGTTTTCCTTAAACTCATAGAAAATGAAGACAAAAGATATAATATTAATACCATATTGAAGTGTACACCTACAACAGTGAACATATACCGGGGGTAAATCTATCCGAGGATATTCTTACCCCCTGTCGGTTTTCCTTTAACACAAAGAAAATGAAGACAAAATATATAATATTAATACCATATTGAAGTGTACACTTACATCAGTGAACATATACCGGGGGTAAATCTATCCTAGAATATTCTTACCGCCTGTCGGTTTTCCTTAGTCTCAAAGAAAATGAAGACAAAAGATATAATATTAATACCATATTGAAGTGTACATCTACATCAGTGAACGTATACCGGGGGGTAAATCTATCCTAGGATATTCTTACCCCTGTTATACAGAGGTCTCTTTTTTATAGAATACCAAACTGTTATAATCAGGTAACAACTGATGTAGACATTTTTTCGAGCTACCCAGTGTTTGAAAGACCAATTAAACAAGCTTTGACGGAATAGTTTTACTCTTACATTTTTTTCTATGTTGTTGTTATTGTTGTTTTTTTTCATTTGATAGCATGTCCCTTTGCCCCTGTAACGGGATAGACGTACCTCCCGTAAAACATACCCCCCGGTAAAAAAGTACTAGGATAGATATACCCCCCGGTAAAACAGTCCTGGGATAAACGTACCCCCGGTAAAAAAAATTCCAGGACAAATGTACCTCCCCGGTAAAATAGTCCCACAGATAAACATACTCCCCGGTAAAACTGTCCTAGGACAGATATACCCCCGGTAAATCTATCCTAGGATAGATATACCCCCGGTAAAACTATCCATGAACAGATATACCCCCGGTAAAACATCGCCAAAAGAGACAACAATCATATTTTTCGATTAATCATATTCACAAAAGGAAAAATTGTTCACTCACAACAGGGGGTAAATCCATCCTAGGATATTCTTACCCCCCTGTCGGTTTTCCTTAAACCCAAAGAAAATGAAGACAAAAGATATAATATTAATACCATATTGAAGTGTACACCTACATCAGTGAACATATACCGGGGGTAAATCTATCCTAGGATATTCTTACCCCCCTGTCGGGTTTCCTTAAACTCAAAGAAAATAAAGAAAATATATAATATTAATACCATATTGAAGTGTACATCTACATCAGTGAACATATACCGGGGGGTATCTCTATCCTAGGATATTCTTACCCCCCTGTCGGTTTTCCTTAAACTCAAAACAAATAAAGATAAAAGGTATAATATTAATACCATATTGAAGTATACATCTACATCAGTGAACATATACCGGGGGGTAAATCAATCCTAGGATATTCTTACCCCCCTGTCGGTTTTCCTTAAACTCAAAGAAAATGAAGACAAAAGATATAATATTAATACCATATTGAAGTATACATCTACATCAGTGAACATATACCGGGGGGTAAATCTATCCTAGGATATTCTTACCCCCCTGTCGGTTTTCCTTAAACTCAAAGAAAATGAAGACAAAAGATATAATATTAATACCATATTGAAGTGTACATCTACATCAGTGAACATATACCGGGGGGTAAATATATCCTAGGATATTCTTACCCCCTGTCGGTTTTCCTTAAACTCAAAGAAAATGAAGACAAAACATATAATATTAATACCATATTGAAGTGTACACATACATCAGTGAATATATACCGGGGGTAAATCTATCCTAGGATATTCTTACCCCCCTGTCAGTTTTCCTTAAACTCAAAGAAAATGAAGACAAAAGATATAATATTAATACCATATTGAAGTGTACACCTACATCAGTGAACACATAGCGGGGGGTAAATCTATCCTAGGATATTCTTACCCCCCTGTCGGTTTTCCTTAAACTCAAAGAAAATGAAGACAAAAGATATAATATTAATACCATATTGAAGTGTACATCTACATCAGTGAACATATACCGGGGGTAAATCTATCCTAGGATATTCTTACCCCCATGTCGGTTTTCCTTAAACTCAAAGAAAATGAAGACAAAAGATATAATATTAATACCATATTGAAGTATACATCTTCATCAGGGAACATATACCGGAGGGTAAATCTATCCTAGGATATTCTTACCCCCCTGTCGGTTTTCCTAAAACTAAAACAAAATGAAGACAAAAGATATAATATTAATACCATATTGAAGTGTACATCTACATCAGTGAACATATACCGGGGGGTAAATCTATCCTAGGATATTCTTACCCCCTGTCGGTTTTCCTTAAACTCAAAGAAAATGAAGACAAAAGATATAATATTAATACCATATTGAAATGTACGTCTACATCAGTGAACATATACCGGGCGGTAAATCTATCCTAGGATATTCTTACCCCCCTGTCGGTTTTCCTTAAACTCAAAGAAAATAAAGACAAAAGATATAATATTAATACCATATTGAAGTGTACATCTACATCAGTGAACATATACCGGGGGTAAATATATCCTAGGATATTCTTACCCCCCTGTCGGTTTTCCATAAACTCAAAGAAAATGAAGACAAAAGATATATTATTAATACCATATTGAAGTGTACATCTACATCAGTGAACATATACCGGGGGGTAAATATATCCTAGGATATTCTTACCCCCTGTCGGTTTTCCTTAAACTCAAAAAAATGAAGACAAAAGATATAATATTAATACCATATTGAAGTGTACATCTACATCAGTGAACATATACCGGGGGGTAAATCTATCCTAGGATATACTTACCCCCCTGTCGGTTTTCCTTAAACTCAAAGAAAATGAAGACAAAAGATAAAATATTAATACCATATTCAAGTGTACACCTACATCAGTGAACACATATCGGGGAGTACATCTATCCTAGGATATTCTTACCACCTGTCGGTTTTCCTTAAACTCAAAAAAAAAATGAAGACAAAACATATAATATTAATACCATATTGAAGTGTACATCTACATCAGTGAACATATACCGGGGGTAAATCTATCCTAGAATATTCTTACCCCCCTGTCGGTTTTCCTTAAACTCAAAGAAAATGAAGACAAAAGATATAATATTATTACCATATTGAAGTATACATCTTCATCAGTGAACATATACCGGGGGGTAAAATCTATCCTAGGATATTCTTACCCCTGTCGGTTTTCCTTAAACTCAAGGAAAATGAAGACAAAAGATATAATATTAATACCATATTGAAGTGTACATCTACATCAGTGAACATATACCCGGGGGTTAATTTTATCCTAGGATATTCTTACCCCCCTGTCGGTTTTCCTTAAACTCAAAAAAATGAAGACAAAAGATATAATATTAATACCATATTGAAGTGTACATCTACTTCAGTGAACATATACCGGGGGGTAAATCTATCCTAGGATATTCGTACCCCTTTATCGGTTTCCCTTAAACTCAAAGAAAATGAAGACAAAAGATATAATATTAATACCACATTGAAGTGTACATCTACATCAGTAAACATATACCGGATGTAAATCTATCCTAGGATATTCTTACACCCCTGTCGGTTTTCCTTAAATACAAAGAAAATGAAGACAAAAGAAATAATATTAATACCATATTGAAGTGTACATCTACATCAGTGAAAATATACCAGGGGTAAATCTATCCTGGGATATTCTTACCCCCCTGTCGGTTTTCCTTAAACTCATAGAAAATGAAGACAAAAGATATAATATTAATACCATATTGAAGTGTACACCTACAACAGTGAACATATACCGGGGGTAAATCTATCCGAGGATATTCTTACCCCCTGTCGGTTTTCCTTTAACACAAAGAAAATGAAGACAAAATATATAATATTAATACCATATTGAAGTGTACACTTACATCAGTGAACATATACCGGGGGTAAATCTATCCTAGAATATTCTTACCCCCCTGTCGGTTTTCCTTAAACTCAAAGAAAATAAAGACAAAATATATAATATTAATACCATATTGAAGTGTACATCTACATCAGTGAACATATACCGGGGGGTCAATCTATCCTAGGATATTCTTACCCCCTGTCGGTTTTCCTTAGTCTCAAAGAAAATGAAGACAAAAGATATAATATTAATACCATATTGAAGTGTACATCTACATCAGTGAACGTATACCGGGGGGTAAATCTATCCTAGGATATTCTTACCCCCCTGTCGGTTTTCCTTAAACTCAAAGAAAATGAAAACAAAAGATATAATATTAATACCATATTGAAGTGTACATCTACATCAGTGAACATATACCGGGGGGTAAATCTATCCTAGGATATTTTTACCCCCCTGTCGGTTTTCCTTAAACTCAAAGAAAATGAAAACAAAAGATATAATATTAATACCATATTGAAGTATATATCTACATCAGTGAACATATACCGGGGGGTAAATCTATCCTAGGATATTCTTACCCCCCTGTCGGTTTTCCTGAAACTCAAAGAAAATGAAGACAAAAGATATAATATTAATACCATATTGAAGTGTACATCTACATCAGTGAACATATACCGGGGGTAAATCTATCCTAGGATATTCTTACCCCCTTTCGGTTTTCCTTAAACTCAAAGAAAATGATGACAAAAGATATAATATTAATACCATATTGAAGTGTACATCTACATCAGTAAACATATACCGGGGGGTAAATCTATCCTAGGATATTCTTACCCTCCTGTCGGTTTTCCTTAAACTCAAAGAAAATGAAGACAAAAGATATAATATTAATACCATATTGAAGTGTACATCTACATCAGTGAACATATACCGGGGGGTAAATCTATCCTAGGATATTCTTACCCCCCTGTCGGTTTTCCTTAAACTCAAAGAAAATGAAGACAAAAGATATAATATTAATACCATATTCAAGTGTACACCTACATCAGTGAACACATATCGGAAAGTAAATCTATCCTAGGATATTCTTACCACCTGTCGGTTTTCCTTAAACTCAAAATAAATGAAGACAAAAGATATAATATTAATACCATATTGAAGTGTACATCTACATCAGTGAACATATACCGGGGGTAAATCTATCCTAGAATATTCTTACCCCCCTGTCGGTTTTCCTTAAACTCAAAGAAAATGAAGACAAAAGATATAATATTAATACCATATTGAAGTATACATCTTCATCAGTGAACATATACCGGGGGGTAAATCTATCCTAGGATATTCTTACCCTCCTGTCGGTTTTCCTTAAACTCAAAGAAAATGAAGACAAAAGATATAATATTAATACCATATTGAAGTGTACATCTACATCAGTGAACATATACCCGGGGGTTAATTCTATCCTAGGATATTCTTACCCCCTGTCGGTTTTCCTTAAACTCAAAGAAAATGAAGACAAAAGATATAATATTAATACCATATTGAAGTGTACATCTACTTCAGTGAACATATACCGGGGGGTAAATCTATCCTAGGATATTCGTACCCCTTTATCGGTTTTCCTTAAACTCAAACAAAATGAAGACAAAAGATATAATATTAATACCACATTGAAGTGTAAATCTACATCAGTAAACATATACCGGATGTAAATCTATCCTAGGATATTCTTACCCCCCTGTCGGTTTTCCTTAAATACAAAGAAAATGAAGACAAAAGAAATAATATTAATACCATATTGAAGTGTACATCTACATCAGTGAAAATATACCAGGGGTAAATCTATCCTGGGATATTTTTACCCCCCTGTCGGTTTTCCTTAAACTCATAGAAAATGAAGACAAAAGATATAATATTAATACCATATTGAAGTGTACACCTACAACAGTGAACATATACCGGGGGTAAATCTATCCGAGGATATTCTTACCCCCCTGTCGGTTTTCCTTTAACACAAAGAAAATGAAGACAAAATATATAATATTAATAAAATATTGAAGTGTACACATACATCAGTGAACATATACCGGGGGTAAATCTATCCTAGAATATTCTTACCCCCCTGTCGGTTTTCCTTAAACTCAAAGAAAATAAAGACAAAATATATAATATTAATACCATATTGAAGTGTACATCTACATTAGTGAACATATACCGGGGGGTCAATCTATCCTAGGATATTCTTACCCCCTGTCGGTTTTCCTTAATCTCAAAGAAAATGAAGACAAAAGATATAATAATAATACCATATTGAAGTGTACATCTACATCAGTGAACATATACCGGGGGGTAAATCTATCCTAGGATATTCTTACCCCCCTGTCGGTTTTCCTTAATCTCAAAGAAAATGAAAACAAAAGATATAATATTAATACCATATTGAAGTGTACATCTACATCAGTGAACATATACCGGGGGGTAAATCTATGCTAGGATTTTCTTACCCCCCTGTCGGTTTTCCTTAAACTCAAAGAAAATGAAAACAAAAGATATAATATTAATACCATATTGAAGTATACATCTACATCAGTGAACATATACCGGGGGGTAAATCTATCCTAGGATATTCTTACCCCCCTGTCGGTTTTCCTGAAACTCAAAGAAAATGAAGACAAAAGATATAATATTAATACCATATTGAAGTGTACATCAGTGAACATATACCGGGGGTAAATCTATCCTAGGATATTCTTTCCCCCTGTCGGTTTTCCTTAAACTCAAAGAAAATGAAGACAAAAGATATAATATTAATACCATATTGAAGTGTACATCTACATCAGTAAACATATACCGGGGGGTAAAACTATCCTAGGATATTGTTACCCCCCTATCGGTTTTCCTTAAACATAAAGAAAATGAAGACGAAAGATATAATATTAATAACATATTGAAGTATACATCTACATCAGTGAACATATACCGGGGGGTAAATCTATCCTAGGATATTCTTATCCCCCTGTCGGTTTTCCTTAAACACAAAGAAAATGAAGACAAAAGATATAATATTAATACCATATTGAAGTGTACATCTACATCAGTGAACATACACCGGGAGGTAAATCTATCCTAGGATATTCGTACCCCCCTGTCGGTTTTTTTTAAACTCAGAGAAAATGAAAACAAAAGATATAATATTAATACCATATTGAAGTGTACATCTACATCAGTGAACGTATACCGGGGGGTAAATCTATCCTAGGATATTCTTACCCCCCTGTCGGTTTTCCTTAAACTCAAAGAAAATGAAGACAAAAGATATAATATTAATACCATATTGAAATGTACATCTACATCAGTGAACATATAAAGGGCGGTAAATCTATCCTAGGATAATCTTACCCCCCTGTCGGTTTTCCTTAAACTCAAAGAAAATAAAGACAAAAGATATAATATTAATACCATATTGAAGTGTACATCTATATCAGTGAACATATACCGGGGGTAAATATATCCTAGGATATTCTTACCCCCCTGTCGGTTTTCCATAAACTCAAAGAAAATGAAGACAAAAGATATATTATTAATACCATATTGAAGTGTACATCTACATCAGTGAACATATACCGGGGGGTAAATATATCCTAGGATATTCTTACCCCTGTCGGTTTTCCTTAAACTCAAAGAAAATGAAGACAAAAGATATAATATTAATACCATATTGAAGTGTACATCTACATCAGTGAACATATACCGGGGGGTAAATCTATCCTAGGATATTCTTACCCCCCTGTCGGTTTTCCTTAAACTCAAAGAAAATGAAGACAAAAGATATAATATTAATACCATATTGAAGTGTACACCTACATCAGTGAACACATATTGGGGAGTAAAACTATCCTAGGATATTCTTACCACCTGTCGGTTTTCCTTAAACTCAAAAAAAATGAAGACAAAAGATATAATATTAATACCATATTGAAGTGTACATCTACATCAGTGAACTTATACCGGGGGTAAATCTATCCTAGAATATTCTTACCCCCCTGTCGGTTTTCCTTAAACTCAAAGAAAATGAAGACAAAAGATATAATATTAATACCATATTGAAGTATACATCTTCATCAGTGAACATATACCGGGGGGTAAATCTATCCTAGGATATTCTTACCCTCCTGTCGGTTTTCCTTAAACTCAAAGAAAATGAAGACAAAAGATATAATATTAATACCATATTGAAGTGTACATCTACATCAGTGAACATATACCCGGGGGTTAATTCTATCCTAGGATATTCTTACCCCCCTGTCGGTTTTCCTTAAACTCAAAGAAAATGAAGACAAAAGATATAATATATATACCATATTGAAGTGTACATCTACACCAGTGAACATATACCGGGGGGTAAATCTATCCTAGGATATTCGTACCCCTTTATCGGTTTTCCTTAAACTCAAACAAAATGAAGACAAAAGATATAATATTAATACCACATTGAAGTGTACATCTACATCAGTAAACATATACCGGATGTAAATCTATCCTAGGATATTCTTACCCCCCTGTCGGTTTTCCTTAAATACAAAGAAAATGAAGACAAAAGAAATAATATTAATACCATATTGAAGTGTACATCTACATCAGTGAAAATATACCAGGGGTAAATCAATCCTGGGATATTCTTACACCCCTGTCGGTTTTCCTTAAACTCATAGAAAATGAAGACAAAAGATATAATATTAATACCATATTGAAGTGTACACCTACAACAGTGAACATATACCGGGGGTAAATCTATCCGAGGATATTCTTACCCCCCTGTCGGTTTTCCTTTAACACAAAGAAAATGAAGACAAAATATATAATATTAATACCATATTGAAGTGTACACTTACATCAGTGAACATATACCGGGGGTAAATGATCCTAGAATATTTTTACCCCCCTGTCGGTTTTCCTTAAACTCAAAGAAAATAAAGACAAAATATATAATATTAATACCATATTGAAGTGTACATCTACATCAGTGAACATATACCGGGGGGTCAATCTATCCTAGGATATTCTTACCCCCTGTCGGTTTTCCTTAATCTCAAAGAAAATGAAGACAAAAGATATAATATTAATACCATATTGAAGTGTACATCTACATCAGTGAACATATACCGGGGGTAAATCTATCCTAGAATATTCTTACCCCCCTGTCGGTTTTCCTTAAACTCAAAGAAAATGAAGACAAAAGATATAATATTAATACCATATTGAAGTATACATCTTCATCAGTGAACATATACCGGGGGGTAAATCTATCCTAGGATATTCTTACCCTCCTGTCGGTTTTCCTTAAACTCAAAGAAAATGAAGACAAAAGATATAATATTAATACCATATTGAAGTGTACATCTACATCAGTGAACATATACCCGGGGGTTAATTCTATCCTAGGATATTCTTACCCCCTGTCGGTTTTCCTTAAACTCAAAGAAAATGAAGACAAAAGATATAATATTAATACCATATTGAAGTGTACATCTACTTCAGTGAACATATACCGGGGGGTAAATCTATCCTAGGATATTCGTACCCCTTTATCGGTTTTCCTTAAACTCAAACAAAATGAAGACAAAAGATATAATATTAATACCACATTGAAGTGTAAATCTACATCAGTAAACATATACCGGATGTAAATCTATCCTAGGATATTCTTACCCCCCTGTCGGTTTTCCTTAAATACAAAGAAAATGAAGACAAAAGAAATAATATTAATACCATATTGAAGTGTACATCTACATCAGTGAAAATATACCAGGGGTAAATCTATCCTGGGATATTTTTACCCCCCTGTCGGTTTTCCTTAAACTCATAGAAAATGAAGACAAAAGATATAATATTAATACCATATTGAAGTGTACACCTACAACAGTGAACATATACCGGGGGTAAATCTATCCGAGGATATTCTTACCCCCCTGTCGGTTTTCCTTTAACACAAAGAAAATGAAGACAAAATATATAATATTAATAAAATATTGAAGTGTACACATACATCAGTGAACATATACCGGGGGTAAATCTATCCTAGAATATTCTTACCCCCCTGTCGGTTTTCCTTAAACTCAAAGAAAATAAAGACAAAATATATAATATTAATACCATATTGAAGTGTACATCTACATTAGTGAACATATACCGGGGGGTCAATCTATCCTAGGATATTCTTACCCCCTGTCGGTTTTCCTTAATCTCAAAGAAAATGAAGACAAAAGATATAATAATAATACCATATTGAAGTGTACATCTACATCAGTGAACATATACCGGGGGGTAAATCTATCCTAGGATATTCTTACCCCCCTGTCGGTTTTCCTTAATCTCAAAGAAAATGAAAACAAAAGATATAATATTAATACCATATTGAAGTGTACATCTACATCAGTGAACATATACCGGGGGGTAAATCTATGCTAGGATTTTCTTACCCCCCTGTCGGTTTTCCTTAAACTCAAAGAAAATGAAAACAAAAGATATAATATTAATACCATATTGAAGTATACATCTACATCAGTGAACATATACCGGGGGGTAAATCTATCCTAGGATATTCTTACCCCCTGTCGGTTTTCCTGAAACTCAAAGAAAATGAAGACAAAAGATATAATATTAATACCATATTGAAGTGTACATCAGTGAACATATACCGGGGGTAAATCTATCCTAGGATATTCTTTCCCCCTGTCGGTTTTCCTTAAACTCAAAGAAAATGAAGACAAAAGATATAATATTAATACCATATTGAAGTGTACATCTACATCAGTAAACATATACCGGGGGGTAAAACTATCCTAGGATATTGTTACCCCCCTATCGGTTTTCCTTAAACATAAAGAAAATGAAGACGAAAGATATAATATTAATAACATATTGAAGTATACATCTACATCAGTGAACATATACCGGGGGGTAAATCTATCCTAGGATATTCTTATCCCCCTGTCGGTTTTCCTTAAACACAAAGAAAATGAAGACAAAAGATATAATATTAATACCATATTGAAGTGTACATCTACATCAGTGAACATACACCGGGAGGTAAATCTATCCTAGGATATTCGTACCCCCCTGTCGGTTTTTTTTAAACTCAGAGAAAATGAAAACAAAAGATATAATATTAATACCATATTGAAGTGTACATCTACATCAGTGAACGTATACCGGGGGGTAAATCTATCCTAGGATATTCTTACCCCCCTGTCGGTTTTCCTTAAACTCAAAGAAAATGAAGACAAAAGATATAATATTAATACCATATTGAAATGTACATCTACATCAGTGAACATATAAAGGGCGGTAAATCTATCCTAGGATAATCTTACCCCCCTGTCGGTTTTCCTTAAACTCAAAGAAAATAAAGACAAAAGATATAATATTAATACCATATTGAAGTGTACATCTATATCAGTGAACATATACCGGGGGTAAATATATCCTAGGATATTCTTACCCCCCTGTCGGTTTTCCATAAACTCAAAGAAAATGAAGACAAAAGATATATTATTAATACCATATTGAAGTGTACATCTACATCAGTGAACATATACCGGGGGGTAAATATATCCTAGGATATTCTTACCCCTGTCGGTTTTCCTTAAACTCAAAGAAAATGAAGACAAAAGATATAATATTAATACCATATTGAAGTGTACATCTACATCAGTGAACATATACCGGGGGGTAAATCTATCCTAGGATATTCTTACCCCCCTGTCGGTTTTCCTTAAACTCAAAGAAAATGAAGACAAAAGATATAATATTAATACCATATTGAAGTGTACACCTACATCAGTGAACACATATTGGGGAGTAAAACTATCCTAGGATATTCTTACCACCTGTCGGTTTTCCTTAAACTCAAAAAAAATGAAGACAAAAGATATAATATTAATACCATATTGAAGTGTACATCTACATCAGTGAACTTATACCGGGGGTAAATCTATCCTAGAATATTCTTACCCCCCTGTCGGTTTTCCTTAAACTCAAAGAAAATGAAGACAAAAGATATAATATTAATACCATATTGAAGTATACATCTTCATCAGTGAACATATACCGGGGGGTAAATCTATCCTAGGATATTCTTACCCTCCTGTCGGTTTTCCTTAAACTCAAAGAAAATGAAGACAAAAGATATAATATTAATACCATATTGAAGTGTACATCTACATCAGTGAACATATACCCGGGGGTTAATTCTATCCTAGGATATTCTTACCCCCCTGTCGGTTTTCCTTAAACTCAAAGAAAATGAAGACAAAAGATATAATATATATACCATATTGAAGTGTACATCTACACCAGTGAACATATACCGGGGGGTAAATCTATCCTAGGATATTCGTACCCCTTTATCGGTTTTCCTTAAACTCAAACAAAATGAAGACAAAAGATATAATATTAATACCACATTGAAGTGTACATCTACATCAGTAAACATATACCGGATGTAAATCTATCCTAGGATATTCTTACCCCCCTGTCGGTTTTCCTTAAATACAAAGAAAATGAAGACAAAAGAAATAATATTAATACCATATTGAAGTGTACATCTACATCAGTGAAAATATACCAGGGGTAAATCAATCCTGGGATATTCTTACACCCCTGTCGGTTTTCCTTAAACTCATAGAAAATGAAGACAAAAGATATAATATTAATACCATATTGAAGTGTACACCTACAACAGTGAACATATACCGGGGGTAAATCTATCCGAGGATATTCTTACCCCCCTGTCGGTTTTCCTTTAACACAAAGAAAATGAAGACAAAATATATAATATTAATACCATATTGAAGTGTACACTTACATCAGTGAACATATACCGGGGGTAAATGATCCTAGAATATTTTTACCCCCCTGTCGGTTTTCCTTAAACTCAAAGAAAATAAAGACAAAATATATAATATTAATACCATATTGAAGTGTACATCTACATCAGTGAACATATACCGGGGGGTCAATCTATCCTAGGATATTCTTACCCCCTGTCGGTTTTCCTTAATCTCAAAGAAAATGAAGACAAAAGATATAATAATAATACCATATTGAAGTGTACATCTACATCAGTGAACATATACCGGGGGGTAAATCTATCCTAGGATATTCTTACCCCCCTGTCGGTTTTCCTTAATCTCAAAGAAAATGAAAACAAAAGATATAATATTAATACCATATTGAAGTGTACATCTACATCAGTGAACATATACCGGGGGGTAAATCTATGCTAGGATTTTCTTACCCCCCTGTCGGTTTTCCTTAAACTCAAAGAAAATGAAAACAAAAGATATAATATTAATACCATATTGAAGTATACATCTACATCAGTGAACATATACCGGGGGGTAAATCTATCCTAGGATATTCTTACCCCCCTGTCGGTTTTCCTGAAACTCAAAGAAAATGAAGACAAAAGATATAATATTAATACCATATTGAAGTGTACATCAGTGAACATATACCGGGGGTAAATCTATCCTAGGATATTCTTTCCCCCTGTCGGTTTTCCTTAAACTCAAAGAAAATGAAGACAAAAGATATAATATTAATACCATATTGAAGTGTACATCTACATCAGTAAACATATACCGGGGGGTAAAACTATCCTAGGATATTGTTACCCCCTGTCGGTTTTCCTTAAACATAAAGAAAATGAAGACGAAAGATATAATATTAATAACATATTGAAGTATACATCTACATCAGTGAACATATACCGGGGGGTAAATCTATCCTAGGATATTCTTATCCCCCTGTCGGTTTTCCTTAAACACAAAGAAAATGAAGACAAAAGATATAATATTAATACCATATTGAAGTGTACATCTACATCAGTGAACATACACCGGGAGGTAAATCTATCCTAGGATATTCGTACCCCCCTGTCGGTTTTTTTTAAACTCAGAGAAAATGAAAACAAAAGATATAATATTAATACCATATTGAAGTGTACATCTACATCAGTGAACGTATACCGGGGGGTAAATCTATCCTAGGATATTCTTACCCCCCTGTCGGTTTTCCTTAAACTCAAAGAAAATGAAGACAAAAGATATAATATTAATACCATATTGAAATGTACATCTACATCAGTGAACATATAAAGGGCGGTAAATCTATCCTAGGATAATCTTACCCCCCTGTCGGTTTTCCTTAAACTCAAAGAAAATAAAGACAAAAGATATAATATTAATACCATATTGAAGTGTACATCTATATCAGTGAACATATACCGGGGGTAAATATATCCTAGGATATTCTTACCCCCCTGTCGGTTTTCCATAAACTCAAAGAAAATGAAGACAAAAGATATATTATTAATACCATATTGAAGTGTACATCTACATCAGTGAACATATACCGGGGGGTAAATATATCCTAGGATATTCTTACCCCTGTCGGTTTTCCTTAAACTCAAAGAAAATGAAGACAAAAGATATAATATTAATACCATATTGAAGTGTACATCTACATCAGTGAACATATACCGGGGGGTAAATCTATCCTAGGATATTCTTACCCCCCTGTCGGTTTTCCTTAAACTCAAAGAAAATGAAGACAAAAGATATAATATTAATACCATATTGAAGTGTACACCTACATCAGTGAACACATATTGGGGAGTAAAACTATCCTAGGATATTCTTACCACCTGTCGGTTTTCCTTAAACTCAAAAAAATTGAAGACAAAAGATATAATATTAATACCATATTGAAGTGTACATCTACATCAGTGAACTTATACCGGGGGTAAATCTATCCTAGAATATTCTTACCCCCCTGTCGGTTTTCCTTAAACTCAAAGAAAATGAAGACAAAAGATATAATATTAATACCATATTGAAGTATACATCTTCATCAGTGAACATATACCGGGGGGTAAATCTATCCTAGGATATTCTTACCCTCCTGTCGGTTTTCCTTAAACTCAAAGAAAATGAAGACAAAAGATATAATATTAATACCATATTGAAGTGTACATCTACATCAGTGAACATATACCCGGGGGTTAATTCTATCCTAGGATATTCTTACCCCCCTGTCGGTTTTCCTTAAACTCAAAGAAAATGAAGACAAAAGATATAATATATATACCATATTGAAGTGTACATCTACACCAGTGAACATATACCGGGGGGTAAATCTATCCTAGGATATTCGTACCCCTTTATCGGTTTTCCTTAAACTCAAACAAAATGAAGACAAAAGATATAATATTAATACCACATTGAAGTGTACATCTACATCAGTAAACATATACCGGATGTAAATCTATCCTAGGATATTCTTACCCCCCTGTCGGTTTTCCTTAAATACAAAGAAAATGAAGACAAAAGAAATAATATTAATACCATATTGAAGTGTACATCTACATCAGTGAAAATATACCAGGGGTAAATCAATCCTGGGATATTCTTACACCCCTGTCGGTTTTCCTTAAACTCATAGAAAATGAAGACAAAAGATATAATATTAATACCATATTGAAGTGTACACCTACAACAGTGAACATATACCGGGGGTAAATCTATCCGAGGATATTCTTACCCCCCTGTCGGTTTTCCTTTAACACAAAGAAAATGAAGACAAAATATATAATATTAATACCATATTGAAGTGTACACTTACATCAGTGAACATATACCGGGGGTAAATGATCCTAGAATATTTTTACCCCCCTGTCGGTTTTCCTTAAACTCAAAGAAAATAAAGACAAAATATATAATATTAATACCATATTGAAGTGTACATCTACATCAGTGAACATATACCGGGGGGTCAATCTATCCTAGGATATTCTTACCCCCTGTCGGTTTTCCTTAATCTCAAAGAAAATGAAGACAAAAGATATAATAATAATACCATATTGAAGTGTACATCTACATCAGTGAACATATACCGGGGGGTAAATCTATCCTAGGATATTCTTACCCCCCTGTCGGTTTTCCTTAATCTCAAAGAAAATGAAAACAAAAGATATAATATTAATACCATATTGAAGTGTACATCTACATCAGTGAACATATACCGGGGGGTAAATCTATGCTAGGATTTTCTTACCCCCCTGTCGGTTTTCCTTAAACTCAAAGAAAATGAAAACAAAAGATATAATATTAATACCATATTGAAGTATACATCTACATCAGTGAACATATACCGGGGGGTAAATCTATCCTAGGATATTCTTACCCCCCTGTCGGTTTTCCTGAAACTCAAAGAAAATGAAGACAAAAGATATAATATTAATACCATATTGAAGTGTACATCAGTGAACATATACCGGGGGTAAATCTATCCTAGGATATTCTTTCCCCCTGTCGGTTTTCCTTAAACTCAAAGAAAATGAAGACAAAAGATATAATATTAATACCATATTGAAGTGTACATCTACATCAGTAAACATATACCGGGGGGTAAAACTATCCTAGGATATTGTTACCCCCTGTCGGTTTTCCTTAAACATAAAGAAAATGAAGACGAAAGATATAATATTAATAACATATTGAAGTATACATCTACATCAGTGAACATATACCGGGGGGTAAATCTATCCTAGGATATTCTTATCCCCCTGTCGGTTTTCCTTAAACACAAAGAAAATGAAGACAAAAGATATAATATTAATACCATATTGAAGTGTACATCTACATCAGTGAACATACACCGGGAGGTAAATCTATCCTAGGATATTCGTACCCCCCTGTCGGTTTTTTTTAAACTCAGAGAAAATGAAGACAAAAGATATAATATTAATACCATATTGAAATGTACATCTACATCAGTGAACATATACCGGGAGGTAAATCTATCCTAGGATATTCTTACCCCCCTGTCGGTTTTCCTTAAACTCAAAGAAAACGAAGACAAAAGATATAATATTAATACCATATTGAAGTGTACATCTACATCAGTGAACATATACCGGGGGGTAAATCTATCCTAGGATATTCTTACCCCCCTGTCGGTTTTTCTTAAAATCAAAGAAAATGAAGACAAAAGATATAATATTAATACCATATTGAAGTGTACATCTACATCAGTGAACAT